>NC_079135.1:133296618-133640122 GCF_945859705.1 Episyrphus balteatus | reverse complement strand
CTCCCATCACTGTAGGTCCACGCGTTCTCAAACTGGGAGAACTTGAAGGTTAAAAAAAAAGTTAAGCCCGATGCTGAAAAAATAGGCATGATTTGGTGGTTTAACATGGAAGATGAGCTTTTTAAAAATCTAACAATGTGCAATGCGTTAGCCCATGACACAAGCTAGCATTTGGCATCACTGCCAAAAATTTCTCTCAAGCGGTTTAGCTTGCAGGAGCGTTCAAAGGTTCGGGGATTTTTCGAAAAAAACAATTTACCCGAACTTTCAAACTGGATTTTCTCGGAATTTTGAAAAAAATCCAAAAACCCGATTATACCACTATCGGGTAGCTGAGAATATAAGCTTTCATATGGCACCACTCCCATGTCTCTAGGTCAAAGCGTTCAGCTCCCAGAAGCTTTTTCGCACCCCCAACTTCCAACGCCTATATCTCCGGATTTTGAAAACGGGTAAAATAATAGTTTTGATACCCAAAGGTAGCGGGGACTCTAACCTACATTTGGGTACAACTCCCATCACTGTAGGTCCACGCGTTCTCAAACTGGGAGAACTTGAAGGTTAAAAAAAAAGTTAAGCCCGATGCTGAAAAAATAGGCATGATTTGGTGGTTTAACATGGAAGATGAGCTTTTTAAAAATCTAACAATGTGCAATGCGTTAGCCCATGACACAAGCTAGCATTTGGCATCACTGCCAAAAATTTCTCTCAAGCGGTTTAGCTTGCAGGAGCGTTCAAAGGTTCGGGGATTTTTCGAAAAAAACAATTTACCCGAACTTTCAAACTGGATTTTCTCGGAATTTTGAAAAAAATCCAAAAACCCGATTATACCACTATCGGGTAGCTGAGAATATAAGCTTTCATATGGCACCACTCCCATGTCTCTAGGTCAAAGCGTTCAGCAACCAGAAGCTTTTTCGCACCCCCAACTTCCAACGCCTATATCTCCGGATTTTGAAAACGGGTAAAATAATTGTTTTGATACCCAAAGGTAGCGGGGACTCTAACCTACATTTGGGTACAACTCCCATCACTGTAGGTCCACGCGTTCTCAAACTGGGAGAACTTGAAGGTTAAAAAAAAAGTTAAGCCCGATGCTGAAAAAATAGGCATGATTTGGTGGTTTAACATGGAAGATGAGCTTTTTAAAAATCTAACAATGTGCAATGCGTTAGCCCATGACACAAGCTAGCATTTGGCATCACTGCCAAAAATTTCTCTCAAGCGGTTTAGCTTGCAGGAGCGTTCAAAGGTTCGGGGATTTTTCGAAAAAAACAATTTACCCGAACTTTCAAACTGGATTTTCTCGGAATTTTGAAAAAAATCCAAAAACCCGATTATACCACTATCGGGTAGCTGAGAATATAAGCTTTCATATGGCACCACTCCCATGTCTCTAGGTCAAAGCGTTCAGCAACCAGAAGCTTTTTCGCACCCCCAACTTCCAACGCCTATATCTCCGGATTTTGAAAACGGGTAAAATAATTGTTTTGATACCCAAAGGTAGCGGGGACTCTAACCTACATTTGGGTACAACTCCCATCACTGTAGGTCCACGCGTTCTCAAACTGGGAGAACTTGAAGGTTAAAAAAAAAGTTAAGCCCGATGCTGAAAAAATAGGCATGATTTGGTGGTTTAACATGGAAGATGAGCTTTTTAAAAATCTAACAATGTGCAATGCGTTAGCCCATGACACAAGCTAGCATTTGGCATCACTGCCAAAAATTTCTCTCAAGCGGTTTAGCTTGCAGGAGCGTTCAAAGGTTCGGGGATTTTTCGAAAAAAACAATTTACCCGAACTTTCAAACTGGATTTTCTCGGAATTTTGAAAAAAATCCAAAAACCCGATTATACCACTATCGGGTAGCTGAGAATATAAGCTTTCATATGGCACCACTCCCATGTCTCTAGGTCAAAGCGTTCAGCAACCAGAAGCTTTTTCGCACCCCCAACTTCCAACGCCTATATCTCCGGATTTTGAAAACGGGTAAAATAATTGTTTTGATACCCAAAGGTAGCGGGGACTCTAACCTACATTTGGGTACAACTCCCATCACTGTAGGTCCACGCGTTCTCAAACTGGGAGAACTTGAAGGTTAAAAAAAAAGTTAAGCCCGATGCTGAAAAAATAGGCATGATTTGGTGGTTTAACATGGAAGATGAGCTTTTTAAAAATCTAACAATGTGCAATGCGTTAGCCCATGACACAAGCTAGCATTTGGCATCACTGCCAAAAATTTCTCTCAAGCGGTTTAGCTTGCAGGAGCGTTCAAAGGTTCGGGGATTTTTCGAAAAAAACAATTTACCCGAACTTTCAAACTGGATTTTCTCGGAATTTTGAAAAAAATCCAAAAACCCGATTATACCACTATCGGGTAGCTGAGAATATAAGCTTTCATATGGCACCACTCCCATGTCTCTAGGTCAAAGCGTTCAGCAACCAGAAGCTTTTTCGCACCCCCAACTTCCAACGCCTATATCTCCGGATTTTGAAAACGGGTAAAATAATTGTTTTGATACCCAAAGGTAGCGGGGACTCTAACCTACATTTGGGTACAACTCCCATCACTGTAGGTCCACGCGTTCTCAAACTGGGAGAACTTGAAGGTTAAAAAAAAAGTTAAGCCCGATGCTGAAAAAATAGGCATGATTTGGTGGTTTAACATGGAAGATGAGCTTTTTAAAAATCTAACAATGTGCAATGCGTTAGCCCATGACACAAGCTAGCATTTGGCATCACTGCCAAAAATTTCTCTCAAGCGGTTTAGCTTGCAGGAGCGTTCAAAGGTTCGGGGATTTTTCGAAAAAAACAATTTACCCGAACTTTCAAACTGGATTTTCTCGGAATTTTGAAAAAAATCCAAAAACCCGATTATACCACTATCGGGTAGCTGAGAATATAAGCTTTCATATGGCACCACTCCCATGTCTCTAGGTCAAAGCGTTCAGCAACCAGAAGCTTTTTCGCACCCCCAACTTCCAACGCCTATATCTCCGGATTTTGAAAACGGGTAAAATAATTGTTTTGATACCCAAAGGTAGCGGGGACTCTAACCTACATTTGGGTACAACTCCCATCACTGTAGGTCCACGCGTTCTCAAACTGGGAGAACTTGAAGGTTAAAAAAAAAGTTAAGCCCGATGCTGAAAAAATAGGCATGATTTGGTGGTTTAACATGGAAGATGAGCTTTTTAAAAATCTAACAATGTGCAATGCGTTAGCCCATGACACAAGCTAGCATTTGGCATCACTGCCAAAAATTTCTCTCAAGCGGTTTAGCTTGCAGGAGCGTTCAAAGGTTCGGGGATTTTTCGAAAAAAACAATTTACCCGAACTTTCAAACTGGATTTTCTCGGAATTTTGAAAAAAATCCAAAAACCCGATTATACCACTATCGGGTAGCTGAGAATATAAGCTTTCATATGGCACCACTCCCATGTCTCTAGGTCAAAGCGTTCAGCAACCAGAAGCTTTTTCGCACCCCCAACTTCCAACGCCTATATCTCCGGATTTTGAAAACGGGTAAAATAATTGTTTTGATACCCAAAGGTAGCGGGGACTCTAACCTACATTTGGGTACAACTCCCATCACTGTAGGTCCACGCGTTCTCAAACTGGGAGAACTTGAAGGTTAAAAAAAAAGTTAAGCCCGATGCTGAAAAAATAGGCATGATTTGGTGGTTTAACATGGAAGATGAGCTTTTTAAAAATCTAACAATGTGCAATGCGTTAGCCCATGACACAAGCTAGCATTTGGCATCACTGCCAAAAATTTCTCTCAAGCGGTTTAGCTTGCAGGAGCGTTCAAAGGTTCGGGGATTTTTCGAAAAAAACAATTTACCCGAACTTTCAAACTGGATTTTCTCGGAATTTTGAAAAAAATCCAAAAACCCGATTATACCACTATCGGGTAGCTGAGAATATAAGCTTTCATATGGCACCACTCCCATGTCTCTAGGTCAAAGCGTTCAGCAACCAGAAGCTTTTTCGCACCCCCAACTTCCAACGCCTATATCTCCGGATTTTGAAAACGGGTAAAATAATTGTTTTGATACCCAAAGGTAGCGGGGACTCTAACCTACATTTGGGTACAACTCCCATCACTGTAGGTCCACGCGTTCTCAAACTGGGAGAACTTGAAGGTTAAAAAAAAAGTTAAGCCCGATGCTGAAAAAATAGGCATGATTTGGTGGTTTAACATGGAAGATGAGCTTTTTAAAAATCTAACAATGTGCAATGCGTTAGCCCATGACACAAGCTAGCATTTGGCATCACTGCCAAAAATTTCTCTCAAGCGGTTTAGCTTGCAGGAGCGTTCAAAGGTTCGGGGATTTTTCGAAAAAAACAATTTACCCGAACTTTCAAACTGGATTTTCTCGGAATTTTGAAAAAAATCCAAAAACCCGATTATACCACTATCGGGTAGCTGAGAATATAAGCTTTCATATGGCACCACTCCCATGTCTCTAGGTCAAAGCGTTCAGCAACCAGAAGCTTTTTCGCACCCCCAACTTCCAACGCCTATATCTCCGGATTTTGAAAACGGGTAAAATAATTGTTTTGATACCCAAAGGTAGCGGGGACTCTAACCTACATTTGGGTACAACTCCCATCACTGTAGGTCCACGCGTTCTCAAACTGGGAGAACTTGAAGGTTAAAAAAAAAGTTAAGCCCGATGCTGAAAAAATAGGCATGATTTGGTGGTTTAACATGGAAGATGAGCTTTTTAAAAATCTAACAATGTGCAATGCGTTAGCCCATGACACAAGCTAGCATTTGGCATCACTGCCAAAAATTTCTCTCAAGCGGTTTAGCTTGCAGGAGCGTTCAAAGGTTCGGGGATTTTTCGAAAAAAACAATTTACCCGAACTTTCAAACTGGATTTTCTCGGAATTTTGAAAAAAATCCAAAAACCCGATTATACCACTATCGGGTAGCTGAGAATATAAGCTTTCATATGGCACCACTCCCATGTCTCTAGGTCAAAGCGTTCAGCAACCAGAAGCTTTTTCGCACCCCCAACTTCCAACGCCTATATCTCCGGATTTTGAAAACGGGTAAAATAATTGTTTTGATACCCAAAGGTAGCGGGGACTCTAACCTACATTTGGGTACAACTCCCATCACTGTAGGTCCACGCGTTCTCAAACTGGGAGAACTTGAAGGTTAAAAAAAAAGTTAAGCCCGATGCTGAAAAAATAGGCATGATTTGGTGGTTTAACATGGAAGATGAGCTTTTTAAAAATCTAACAATGTGCAATGCGTTAGCCCATGACACAAGCTAGCATTTGGCATCACTGCCAAAAATTTCTCTCAAGCGGTTTAGCTTGCAGGAGCGTTCAAAGGTTCGGGGATTTTTCGAAAAAAACAATTTACCCGAACTTTCAAACTGGATTTTCTCGGAATTTTGAAAAAAATCCAAAAACCCGATTATACCACTATCGGGTAGCTGAGAATATAAGCTTTCATATGGCACCACTCCCATGTCTCTAGGTCAAAGCGTTCAGCAACCAGAAGCTTTTTCGCACCCCCAACTTCCAACGCCTATATCTCCGGATTTTGAAAACGGGTAAAATAATAGTTTTGATACCCAAAGGTAGCGGGGACTCTAACCTACATTTGGGTACAACTCCCATCACTGTAGGTCCACGCGTTCTCAAACTGGGAGAACTTGAAGGTTAAAAAAAAAGTTAAGCCCGATGCTGAAAAAATAGGCATGATTTGGTGGTTTAACATGGAAGATGAGCTTTTTAAAAATCTAACAATGTGCAATGCGTTAGCCCATGACACAAGCTAGCATTTGGCATCACTGCCAAAAATTTCTCTCAAGCGGTTTAGCTTGCAGGAGCGTTCAAAGGTTCGGGGATTTTTCGAAAAAAACAATTTACCCGAACTTTCAAACTGGATTTTCTCGGAATTTTGAAAAAAATCCAAAAACCCGATTATACCACTATCGGGTAGCTGAGAATATAAGCTTTCATATGGCACCACTCCCATGTCTCTAGGTCAAAGCGTTCAGCAACCAGAAGCTTTTTCGCACCCCCAACTTCCAACGCCTATATCTCCGGATTTTGAAAACGGGTAAAATAATTGTTTTGATACCCAAAGGTAGCGGGGACTCTAACCTACATTTGGGTACAACTCCCATCACTGTAGGTCCACGCGTTCTCAAACTGGGAGAACTTGAAGGTTAAAAAAAAAGTTAAGCCCGATGCTGAAAAAATAGGCATGATTTGGTGGTTTAACATGGAAGATGAGCTTTTTAAAAATCTAACAATGTGCAATGCGTTAGCCCATGACACAAGCTAGCATTTGGCATCACTGCCAAAAATTTCTCTCAAGCGGTTTAGCTTGCAGGAGCGTTCAAAGGTTCGGGGATTTTTCGAAAAAAACAATTTACCCGAACTTTCAAACTGGATTTTCTCGGAATTTTGAAAAAAATCCAAAAACCCGATTATACCACTATCGGGTAGCTGAGAATATAAGCTTTCATATGGCACCACTCCCATGTCTCTAGGTCAAAGCGTTCAGCAACCAGAAGCTTTTTCGCACCCCCAACTTCCAACGCCTATATCTCCGGATTTTGAAAACGGGTAAAATAATTGTTTTGATACCCAAAGGTAGCGGGGACTCTAACCTACATTTGGGTACAACTCCCATCACTGTAGGTCCACGCGTTCTCAAACTGGGAGAACTTGAAGGTTAAAAAAAAAGTTAAGCCCGATGCTGAAAAAATAGGCATGATTTGGTGGTTTAACATGGAAGATGAGCTTTTTAAAAATCTAACAATGTGCAATGCGTTAGCCCATGACACAAGCTAGCATTTGGCATCACTGCCAAAAATTTCTCTCAAGCGGTTTAGCTTGCAGGAGCGTTCAAAGGTTCGGGGATTTTTCGAAAAAAACAATTTACCCGAACTTTCAAACTGGATTTTCTCGGAATTTTGAAAAAAATCCAAAAACCCGATTATACCACTATCGGGTAGCTGAGAATATAAGCTTTCATATGGCACCACTCCCATGTCTCTAGGTCAAAGCGTTCAGCAACCAGAAGCTTTTTCGCACCCCCAACTTCCAACGCCTATATCTCCGGATTTTGAAAACGGGTAAAATAATTGTTTTGATACCCAAAGGTAGCGGGGACTCTAACCTACATTTGGGTACAACTCCCATCACTGTAGGTCCACGCGTTCTCAAACTGGGAGAACTTGAAGGTTAAAAAAAAAGTTAAGCCCGATGCTGAAAAAATAGGCATGATTTGGTGGTTTAACATGGAAGATGAGCTTTTTAAAAATCTAACAATGTGCAATGCGTTAGCCCATGACACAAGCTAGCATTTGGCATCACTGCCAAAAATTTCTCTCAAGCGGTTTAGCTTGCAGGAGCGTTCAAAGGTTCGGGGATTTTTCGAAAAAAACAATTTACCCGAACTTTCAAACTGGATTTTCTCGGAATTTTGAAAAAAATCCAAAAACCCGATTATACCACTATCGGGTAGCTGAGAATATAAGCTTTCATATGGCACCACTCCCATGTCTCTAGGTCAAAGCGTTCAGCAACCAGAAGCTTTTTCGCACCCCCAACTTCCAACGCCTATATCTCCGGATTTTGAAAACGGGTAAAATAATTGTTTTGATACCCAAAGGTAGCGGGGACTCTAACCTACATTTGGGTACAACTCCCATCACTGTAGGTCCACGCGTTCTCAAACTGGGAGAACTTGAAGGTTAAAAAAAAAGTTAAGCCCGATGCTGAAAAAATAGGCATGATTTGGTGGTTTAACATGGAAGATGAGCTTTTTAAAAATCTAACAATGTGCAATGCGTTAGCCCATGACACAAGCTAGCATTTGGCATCACTGCCAAAAATTTCTCTCAAGCGGTTTAGCTTGCAGGAGCGTTCAAAGGTTCGGGGATTTTTCGAAAAAAACAATTTACCCGAACTTTCAAACTGGATTTTCTCGGAATTTTGAAAAAAATCCAAAAACCCGATTATACCACTATCGGGTAGCTGAGAATATAAGCTTTCATATGGCACCACTCCCATGTCTCTAGGTCAAAGCGTTCAGCAACCAGAAGCTTTTTCGCACCCCCAACTTCCAACGCCTATATCTCCGGATTTTGAAAACGGGTAAAATAATTGTTTTGATACCCAAAGGTAGCGGGGACTCTAACCTACATTTGGGTACAACTCCCATCACTGTAGGTCCACGCGTTCTCAAACTGGGAGAACTTGAAGGTTAAAAAAAAAGTTAAGCCCGATGCTGAAAAAATAGGCATGATTTGGTGGTTTAACATGGAAGATGAGCTTTTTAAAAATCTAACAATGTGCAATGCGTTAGCCCATGACACAAGCTAGCATTTGGCATCACTGCCAAAAATTTCTCTCAAGCGGTTTAGCTTGCAGGAGCGTTCAAAGGTTCGGGGATTTTTCGAAAAACACAATTTACCCGAACTTTCAAACTGGATTTTCTCGGAATTTTGAAAAAAATCCAAAAACCCGATTATACCACTATCGGGTAGCTGAGAATATAAGCTTTCATATGGCACCACTCCCATGTCTCTAGGTCAAAGCGTTCAGCAACCAGAAGCTTTTTCGCACCCCCAACTTCCAACGCCTATATCTCCGGATTTTGAAAACGGGTAAAATAATTGTTTTGATACCCAAAGGTAGCGGGGACTCTAACCTACATTTGGGTACAACTCCCATCACTGTAGGTCCACGCGTTCTCAAACTGGGAGAACTTGAAGGTTAAAAAAAAAGTTAAGCCCGATGCTGAAAAAATAGGCATGATTTGGTGGTTTAACATGGAAGATGAGCTTTTTAAAAATCTAACAATGTGCAATGCGTTAGCCCATGACACAAGCTAGCATTTGGCATCACTGCCAAAAATTTCTCTCAAGCGGTTTAGCTTGCAGGAGCGTTCAAAGGTTCGGGGATTTTTCGAAAAAAACAATTTACCCGAACTTTCAAACTGGATTTTCTCGGAATTTTGAAAAAAATCCAAAAACCCGATTATACCACTATCGGGTAGCTGAGAATATAAGCTTTCATATGGCACCACTCCCATGTCTCTAGGTCAAAGCGTTCAGCAACCAGAAGCTTTTTCGCACCCCCAACTTCCAACGCCTATATCTCCGGATTTTGAAAACGGGTAAAATAATTGTTTTGATACCCAAAGGTAGCGGGGACTCTAACCTACATTTGGGTACAACTCCCATCACTGTAGGTCCACGCGTTCTCAAACTGGGAGAACTTGAAGGTTAAAAAAAAAGTTAAGCCCGATGCTGAAAAAATAGGCATGATTTGGTGGTTTAACATGGAAGATGAGCTTTTTAAAAATCTAACAATGTGCAATGCGTTAGCCCATGACACAAGCTAGCATTTGGCATCACTGCCAAAAATTTCTCTCAAGCGGTTTAGCTTGCAGGAGCGTTCAAAGGTTCGGGGATTTTTCGAAAAAAACAATTTACCCGAACTTTCAAACTGGATTTTCTCGGAATTTTGAAAAAAATCCAAAAACCCGATTATACCACTATCGGGTAGCTGAGAATATAAGCTTTCATATGGCACCACTCCCATGTCTCTAGGTCAAAGCGTTCAGCAACCAGAAGCTTTTTCGCACCCCCAACTTCCAACGCCTATATCTCCGGATTTTGAAAACGGGTAAAATAATTGTTTTGATACCCAAAGGTAGCGGGGACTCTAACCTACATTTGGGTACAACTCCCATCACTGTAGGTCCACGCGTTCTCAAACTGGGAGAACTTGAAGGTTAAAAAAAAAGTTAAGCCCGATGCTGAAAAAATAGGCATGATTTGGTGGTTTAACATGGAAGATGAGCTTTTTAAAAATCTAACAATGTGCAATGCGTTAGCCCATGACACAAGCTAGCATTTGGCATCACTGCCAAAAATTTCTCTCAAGCGGTTTAGCTTGCAGGAGCGTTCAAAGGTTCGGGGATTTTTCGAAAAAAACAATTTACCCGAACTTTCAAACTGGATTTTCTCGGAATTTTGAAAAAAATCCAAAAACCCGATTATACCACTATCGGGTAGCTGAGAATATAAGCTTTCATATGGCACCACTCCCATGTCTCTAGGTCAAAGCGTTCAGCAACCAGAAGCTTTTTCGCACCCCCAACTTCCAACGCCTATATCTCCGGATTTTGAAAACGGGTAAAATAATTGTTTTGATACCCAAAGGTAGCGGGGACTCTAACCTACATTTGGGTACAACTCCCATCACTGTAGGTCCACGCGTTCTCAAACTGGGAGAACTTGAAGGTTAAAAAAAAAGTTAAGCCCGATGCTGAAAAAATAGGCATGATTTGGTGGTTTAACATGGAAGATGAGCTTTTTAAAAATCTAACAATGTGCAATGCGTTAGCCCATGACACAAGCTAGCATTTGGCATCACTGCCAAAAATTTCTCTCAAGCGGTTTAGCTTGCAGGAGCGTTCAAAGGTTCGGGGATTTTTCGAAAAAAACAATTTACCCGAACTTTCAAACTGGATTTTCTCGGAATTTTGAAAAAAATCCAAAAACCCGATTATACCACTATCGGGTAGCTGAGAATATAAGCTTTCATATGGCACCACTCCCATGTCTCTAGGTCAAAGCGTTCAGCAACCAGAAGCTTTTTCGCACCCCCAACTTCCAACGCCTATATCTCCGGATTTTGAAAACGGGTAAAATAATAGTTTTGATACCCAAAGGTAGCGGGGACTCTAACCTACATTTGGGTACAACTCCCATCACTGTAGGTCCACGCGTTCTCAAACTGGGAGAACTTGAAGGTTAAAAAAAAAGTTAAGCCCGATGCTGAAAAAATAGGCATGATTTGGTGGTTTAACATGGAAGATGAGCTTTTTAAAAATCTAACAATGTGCAATGCGTTAGCCCATGACACAAGCTAGCATTTGGCATCACTGCCAAAAATTTCTCTCAAGCGGTTTAGCTTGCAGGAGCGTTCAAAGGTTCGGGGATTTTTCGAAAAAAACAATTTACCCGAACTTTCAAACTGGATTTTCTCGGAATTTTGAAAAAAATCCAAAAACCCGATTATACCACTATCGGGTAGCTGAGAATATAAGCTTTCATATGGCACCACTCCCATGTCTCTAGGTCAAAGCGTTCAGCAACCAGAAGCTTTTTCGCACCCCCAACTTCCAACGCCTATATCTCCGGATTTTGAAAACGGGTAAAATAATTGTTTTGATACCCAAAGGTAGCGGGGACTCTAACCTACATTTGGGTACAACTCCCATCACTGTAGGTCCACGCGTTCTCAAACTGGGAGAACTTGAAGGTTAAAAAAAAAGTTAAGCCCGATGCTGAAAAAATAGGCATGATTTGGTGGTTTAACATGGAAGATGAGCTTTTTAAAAATCTAACAATGTGCAATGCGTTAGCCCATGACACAAGCTAGCATTTGGCATCACTGCCAAAAATTTCTCTCAAGCGGTTTAGCTTGCAGGAGCGTTCAAAGGTTCGGGGATTTTTCGAAAAAAACAATTTACCCGAACTTTCAAACTGGATTTTCTCGGAATTTTGAAAAAAATCCAAAAACCCGATTATACCACTATCGGGTAGCTGAGAATATAAGCTTTCATATGGCACCACTCCCATGTCTCTAGGTCAAAGCGTTCAGCAACCAGAAGCTTTTTCGCACCCCCAACTTCCAACGCCTATATCTCCGGATTTTGAAAACGGGTAAAATAATTGTTTTGATACCCAAAGGTAGCGGGGACTCTAACCTACATTTGGGTACAACTCCCATCACTGTAGGTCCACGCGTTCTCAAACTGGGAGAACTTGAAGGTTAAAAAAAAAGTTAAGCCCGATGCTGAAAAAATAGGCATGATTTGGTGGTTTAACATGGAAGATGAGCTTTTTAAAAATCTAACAATGTGCAATGCGTTAGCCCATGACACAAGCTAGCATTTGGCATCACTGCCAAAAATTTCTCTCAAGCGGTTTAGCTTGCAGGAGCGTTCAAAGGTTCGGGGATTTTTCGAAAAAAACAATTTACCCGAACTTTCAAACTGGATTTTCTCGGAATTTTGAAAAAAATCCAAAAACCCGATTATACCACTATCGGGTAGCTGAGAATATAAGCTTTCATATGGCACCACTCCCATGTCTCTAGGTCAAAGCGTTCAGCAACCAGAAGCTTTTTCGCACCCCCAACTTCCAACGCCTATATCTCCGGATTTTGAAAACGGGTAAAATAATTGTTTTGATACCCAAAGGTAGCGGGGACTCTAACCTACATTTGGGTACAACTCCCATCACTGTAGGTCCACGCGTTCTCAAACTGGGAGAACTTGAAGGTTAAAAAAAAAGTTAAGCCCGATGCTGAAAAAATAGGCATGATTTGGTGGTTTAACATGGAAGATGAGCTTTTTAAAAATCTAACAATGTGCAATGCGTTAGCCCATGACACAAGCTAGCATTTGGCATCACTGCCAAAAATTTCTCTCAAGCGGTTTAGCTTGCAGGAGCGTTCAAAGGTTCGGGGATTTTTCGAAAAAAACAATTTACCCGAACTTTCAAACTGGATTTTCTCGGAATTTTGAAAAAAATCCAAAAACCCGATTATACCACTATCGGGTAGCTGAGAATATAAGCTTTCATATGGCACCACTCCCATGTCTCTAGGTCAAAGCGTTCAGCAACCAGAAGCTTTTTCGCACCCCCAACTTCCAACGCCTATATCTCCGGATTTTGAAAACGGGTAAAATAATTGTTTTGATACCCAAAGGTAGCGGGGACTCTAACCTACATTTGGGTACAACTCCCATCACTGTAGGTCCACGCGTTCTCAAACTGGGAGAACTTGAAGGTTAAAAAAAAAGTTAAGCCCGATGCTGAAAAAATAGGCATGATTTGGTGGTTTAACATGGAAGATGAGCTTTTTAAAAATCTAACAATGTGCAATGCGTTAGCCCATGACACAAGCTAGCATTTGGCATCACTGCCAAAAATTTCTCTCAAGCGGTTTAGCTTGCAGGAGCGTTCAAAGGTTCGGGGATTTTTCGAAAAAAACAATTTACCCGAACTTTCAAACTGGATTTTCTCGGAATTTTGAAAAAAATCCAAAAACCCGATTATACCACTATCGGGTAGCTGAGAATATAAGCTTTCATATGGCACCACTCCCATGTCTCTAGGTCAAAGCGTTCAGCAACCAGAAGCTTTTTCGCACCCCCAACTTCCAACGCCTATATCTCCGGATTTTGAAAACGGGTAAAATAATTGTTTTGATACCCAAAGGTAGCGGGGACTCTAACCTACATTTGGGTACAACTCCCATCACTGTAGGTCCACGCGTTCTCAAACTGGGAGAACTTGAAGGTTAAAAAAAAAGTTAAGCCCGATGCTGAAAAAATAGGCATGATTTGGTGGTTTAACATGGAAGATGAGCTTTTTAAAAATCTAACAATGTGCAATGCGTTAGCCCATGACACAAGCTAGCATTTGGCATCACTGCCAAAAATTTCTCTCAAGCGGTTTAGCTTGCAGGAGCGTTCAAAGGTTCGGGGATTTTTCGAAAAAAACAATTTACCCGAACTTTCAAACTGGATTTTCTCGGAATTTTGAAAAAAATCCAAAAACCCGATTATACCACTATCGGGTAGCTGAGAATATAAGCTTTCATATGGCACCACTCCCATGTCTCTAGGTCAAAGCGTTCAGCAACCAGAAGCTTTTTCGCACCCCCAACTTCCAACGCCTATATCTCCGGATTTTGAAAACGGGTAAAATAATTGTTTTGATACCCAAAGGTAGCGGGGACTCTAACCTACATTTGGGTACAACTCCCATCACTGTAGGTCCACGCGTTCTCAAACTGGGAGAACTTGAAGGTTAAAAAAAAAGTTAAGCCCGATGCTGAAAAAATAGGCATGATTTGGTGGTTTAACATGGAAGATGAGCTTTTTAAAAATCTAACAATGTGCAATGCGTTAGCCCATGACACAAGCTAGCATTTGGCATCACTGCCAAAAATTTCTCTCAAGCGGTTTAGCTTGCAGGAGCGTTCAAAGGTTCGGGGATTTTTCGAAAAAAACAATTTACCCGAACTTTCAAACTGGATTTTCTCGGAATTTTGAAAAAAATCCAAAAACCCGATTATACCACTATCGGGTAGCTGAGAATATAAGCTTTCATATGGCACCACTCCCATGTCTCTAGGTCAAAGCGTTCAGCAACCAGAAGCTTTTTCGCACCCCCAACTTCCAACGCCTATATCTCCGGATTTTGAAAACGGGTAAAATAATTGTTTTGATACCCAAAGGTAGCGGGGACTCTAACCTACATTTGGGTACAACTCCCATCACTGTAGGTCCACGCGTTCTCAAACTGGGAGAACTTGAAGGTTAAAAAAAAAGTTAAGCCCGATGCTGAAAAAATAGGCATGATTTGGTGGTTTAACATGGAAGATGAGCTTTTTAAAAATCTAACAATGTGCAATGCGTTAGCCCATGACACAAGCTAGCATTTGGCATCACTGCCAAAAATTTCTCTCAAGCGGTTTAGCTTGCAGGAGCGTTCAAAGGTTCGGGGATTTTTCGAAAAAAACAATTTACCCGAACTTTCAAACTGGATTTTCTCGGAATTTTGAAAAAAATCCAAAAACCCGATTATACCACTATCGGGTAGCTGAGAATATAAGCTTTCATATGGCACCACTCCCATGTCTCTAGGTCAAAGCGTTCAGCAACCAGAAGCTTTTTCGCACCCCCAACTTCCAACGCCTATATCTCCGGATTTTGAAAACGGGTAAAATAATTGTTTTGATACCCAAAGGTAGCGGGGACTCTAACCTACATTTGGGTACAACTCCCATCACTGTAGGTCCACGCGTTCTCAAACTGGGAGAACTTGAAGGTTAAAAAAAAAGTTAAGCCCGATGCTGAAAAAATAGGCATGATTTGGTGGTTTAACATGGAAGATGAGCTTTTTAAAAATCTAACAATGTGCAATGCGTTAGCCCATGACACAAGCTAGCATTTGGCATCACTGCCAAAAATTTCTCTCAAGCGGTTTAGCTTGCAGGAGCGTTCAAAGGTTCGGGGATTTTTCGAAAAAAACAATTTACCCGAACTTTCAAACTGGATTTTCTCGGAATTTTGAAAAAAATCCAAAAACCCGATTATACCACTATCGGGTAGCTGAGAATATAAGCTTTCATATGGCACCACTCCCATGTCTCTAGGTCAAAGCGTTCAGCAACCAGAAGCTTTTTCGCACCCCCAACTTCCAACGCCTATATCTCCGGATTTTGAAAACGGGTAAAATAATTGTTTTGATACCCAAAGGTAGCGGGGACTCTAACCTACATTTGGGTACAACTCCCATCACTGTAGGTCCACGCGTTCTCAAACTGGGAGAACTTGAAGGTTAAAAAAAAAGTTAAGCCCGATGCTGAAAAAATAGGCATGATTTGGTGGTTTAACATGGAAGATGAGCTTTTTAAAAATCTAACAATGTGCAATGCGTTAGCCCATGACACAAGCTAGCATTTGGCATCACTGCCAAAAATTTCTCTCAAGCGGTTTAGCTTGCAGGAGCGTTCAAAGGTTCGGGGATTTTTCGAAAAAAACAATTTACCCGAACTTTCAAACTGGATTTTCTCGGAATTTTGAAAAAAATCCAAAAACCCGATTATACCACTATCGGGTAGCTGAGAATATAAGCTTTCATATGGCACCACTCCCATGTCTCTAGGTCAAAGCGTTCAGCAACCAGAAGCTTTTTCGCACCCCCAACTTCCAACGCCTATATCTCCGGATTTTGAAAACGGGTAAAATAATAGTTTTGATACCCAAAGGTAGCGGGGACTCTAACCTACATTTGGGTACAACTCCCATCACTGTAGGTCCACGCGTTCTCAAACTGGGAGAACTTGAAGGTTAAAAAAAAAGTTAAGCCCGATGCTGAAAAAATAGGCATGATTTGGTGGTTTAACATGGAAGATGAGCTTTTTAAAAATCTAACAATGTGCAATGCGTTAGCCCATGACACAAGCTAGCATTTGGCATCACTGCCAAAAATTTCTCTCAAGCGGTTTAGCTTGCAGGAGCGTTCAAAGGTTCGGGGATTTTTCGAAAAAAACAATTTACCCGAACTTTCAAACTGGATTTTCTCGGAATTTTGAAAAAAATCCAAAAACCCGATTATACCACTATCGGGTAGCTGAGAATATAAGCTTTCATATGGCACCACTCCCATGTCTCTAGGTCAAAGCGTTCAGCAACCAGAAGCTTTTTCGCACCCCCAACTTCCAACGCCTATATCTCCGGATTTTGAAAACGGGTAAAATAATTGTTTTGATACCCAAAGGTAGCGGGGACTCTAACCTACATTTGGGTACAACTCCCATCACTGTAGGTCCACGCGTTCTCAAACTGGGAGAACTTGAAGGTTAAAAAAAAAGTTAAGCCCGATGCTGAAAAAATAGGCATGATTTGGTGGTTTAACATGGAAGATGAGCTTTTTAAAAATCTAACAATGTGCAATGCGTTAGCCCATGACACAAGCTAGCATTTGGCATCACTGCCAAAAATTTCTCTCAAGCGGTTTAGCTTGCAGGAGCGTTCAAAGGTTCGGGGATTTTTCGAAAAAAACAATTTACCCGAACTTTCAAACTGGATTTTCTCGGAATTTTGAAAAAAATCCAAAAACCCGATTATACCACTATCGGGTAGCTGAGAATATAAGCTTTCATATGGCACCACTCCCATGTCTCTAGGTCAAAGCGTTCAGCAACCAGAAGCTTTTTCGCACCCCCAACTTCCAACGCCTATATCTCCGGATTTTGAAAACGGGTAAAATAATTGTTTTGATACCCAAAGGTAGCGGGGACTCTAACCTACATTTGGGTACAACTCCCATCACTGTAGGTCCACGCGTTCTCAAACTGGGAGAACTTGAAGGTTAAAAAAAAAGTTAAGCCCGATGCTGAAAAAATAGGCATGATTTGGTGGTTTAACATGGAAGATGAGCTTTTTAAAAATCTAACAATGTGCAATGCGTTAGCCCATGACACAAGCTAGCATTTGGCATCACTGCCAAAAATTTCTCTCAAGCGGTTTAGCTTGCAGGAGCGTTCAAAGGTTCGGGGATTTTTCGAAAAAAACAATTTACCCGAACTTTCAAACTGGATTTTCTCGGAATTTTGAAAAAAATCCAAAAACCCGATTATACCACTATCGGGTAGCTGAGAATATAAGCTTTCATATGGCACCACTCCCATGTCTCTAGGTCAAAGCGTTCAGCAACCAGAAGCTTTTTCGCACCCCCAACTTCCAACGCCTATATCTCCGGATTTTGAAAACGGGTAAAATAATTGTTTTGATACCCAAAGGTAGCGGGGACTCTAACCTACATTTGGGTACAACTCCCATCACTGTAGGTCCACGCGTTCTCAAACTGGGAGAACTTGAAGGTTAAAAAAAAAGTTAAGCCCGATGCTGAAAAAATAGGCATGATTTGGTGGTTTAACATGGAAGATGAGCTTTTTAAAAATCTAACAATGTGCAATGCGTTAGCCCATGACACAAGCTAGCATTTGGCATCACTGCCAAAAATTTCTCTCAAGCGGTTTAGCTTGCAGGAGCGTTCAAAGGTTCGGGGATTTTTCGAAAAAAACAATTTACCCGAACTTTCAAACTGGATTTTCTCGGAATTTTGAAAAAAATCCAAAAACCCGATTATACCACTATCGGGTAGCTGAGAATATAAGCTTTCATATGGCACCACTCCCATGTCTCTAGGTCAAAGCGTTCAGCAACCAGAAGCTTTTTCGCACCCCCAACTTCCAACGCCTATATCTCCGGATTTTGAAAACGGGTAAAATAATAGTTTTGATACCCAAAGGTAGCGGGGACTCTAACCTACATTTGGGTACAACTCCCATCACTGTAGGTCCACGCGTTCTCAAACTGGGAGAACTTGAAGGTTAAAAAAAAAGTTAAGCCCGATGCTGAAAAAATAGGCATGATTTGGTGGTTTAACATGGAAGATGAGCTTTTTAAAAATCTAACAATGTGCAATGCGTTAGCCCATGACACAAGCTAGCATTTGGCATCACTGCCAAAAATTTCTCTCAAGCGGTTTAGCTTGCAGGAGCGTTCAAAGGTTCGGGGATTTTTCGAAAAAAACAATTTACCCGAACTTTCAAACTGGATTTTCTCGGAATTTTGAAAAAAATCCAAAAACCCGATTATACCACTATCGGGTAGCTGAGAATATAAGCTTTCATATGGCACCACTCCCATGTCTCTAGGTCAAAGCGTTCAGCAACCAGAAGCTTTTTCGCACCCCCAACTTCCAACGCCTATATCTCCGGATTTTGAAAACGGGTAAAATAATTGTTTTGATACCCAAAGGTAGCGGGGACTCTAACCTACATTTGGGTACAACTCCCATCACTGTAGGTCCACGCGTTCTCAAACTGGGAGAACTTGAAGGTTAAAAAAAAAGTTAAGCCCGATGCTGAAAAAATAGGCATGATTTGGTGGTTTAACATGGAAGATGAGCTTTTTAAAAATCTAACAATGTGCAATGCGTTAGCCCATGACACAAGCTAGCATTTGGCATCACTGCCAAAAATTTCTCTCAAGCGGTTTAGCTTGCAGGAGCGTTCAAAGGTTCGGGGATTTTTCGAAAAAAACAATTTACCCGAACTTTCAAACTGGATTTTCTCGGAATTTTGAAAAAAATCCAAAAACCCGATTATACCACTATCGGGTAGCTGAGAATATAAGCTTTCATATGGCACCACTCCCATGTCTCTAGGTCAAAGCGTTCAGCAACCAGAAGCTTTTTCGCACCCCCAACTTCCAACGCCTATATCTCCGGATTTTGAAAACGGGTAAAATAATTGTTTTGATACCCAAAGGTAGCGGGGACTCTAACCTACATTTGGGTACAACTCCCATCACTGTAGGTCCACGCGTTCTCAAACTGGGAGAACTTGAAGGTTAAAAAAAAAGTTAAGCCCGATGCTGAAAAAATAGGCATGATTTGGTGGTTTAACATGGAAGATGAGCTTTTTAAAAATCTAACAATGTGCAATGCGTTAGCCCATGACACAAGCTAGCATTTGGCATCACTGCCAAAAATTTCTCTCAAGCGGTTTAGCTTGCAGGAGCGTTCAAAGGTTCGGGGATTTTTCGAAAAAAACAATTTACCCGAACTTTCAAACTGGATTTTCTCGGAATTTTGAAAAAAATCCAAAAACCCGATTATACCACTATCGGGTAGCTGAGAATATAAGCTTTCATATGGCACCACTCCCATGTCTCTAGGTCAAAGCGTTCAGCAACCAGAAGCTTTTTCGCACCCCCAACTTCCAACGCCTATATCTCCGGATTTTGAAAACGGGTAAAATAATTGTTTTGATACCCAAAGGTAGCGGGGACTCTAACCTACATTTGGGTACAACTCCCATCACTGTAGGTCCACGCGTTCTCAAACTGGGAGAACTTGAAGGTTAAAAAAAAAGTTAAGCCCGATGCTGAAAAAATAGGCATGATTTGGTGGTTTAACATGGAAGATGAGCTTTTTAAAAATCTAACAATGTGCAATGCGTTAGCCCATGACACAAGCTAGCATTTGGCATCACTGCCAAAAATTTCTCTCAAGCGGTTTAGCTTGCAGGAGCGTTCAAAGGTTCGGGGATTTTTCGAAAAAAACAATTTACCCGAACTTTCAAACTGGATTTTCTCGGAATTTTGAAAAAAATCCAAAAACCCGATTATACCACTATCGGGTAGCTGAGAATATAAGCTTTCATATGGCACCACTCCCATGTCTCTAGGTCAAAGCGTTCAGCAACCAGAAGCTTTTTCGCACCCCCAACTTCCAACGCCTATATCTCCGGATTTTGAAAACGGGTAAAATAATAGTTTTGATACCCAAAGGTAGCGGGGACTCTAACCTACATTTGGGTACAACTCCCATCACTGTAGGTCCACGCGTTCTCAAACTGGGAGAACTTGAAGGTTAAAAAAAAAGTTAAGCCCGATGCTGAAAAAATAGGCATGATTTGGTGGTTTAACATGGAAGATGAGCTTTTTAAAAATCTAACAATGTGCAATGCGTTAGCCCATGACACAAGCTAGCATTTGGCATCACTGCCAAAAATTTCTCTCAAGCGGTTTAGCTTGCAGGAGCGTTCAAAGGTTCGGGGATTTTTCGAAAAAAACAATTTACCCGAACTTTCAAACTGGATTTTCTCGGAATTTTGAAAAAAATCCAAAAACCCGATTATACCACTATCGGGTAGCTGAGAATATAAGCTTTCATATGGCACCACTCCCATGTCTCTAGGTCAAAGCGTTCAGCAACCAGAAGCTTTTTCGCACCCCCAACTTCCAACGCCTATATCTCCGGATTTTGAAAACGGGTAAAATAATTGTTTTGATACCCAAAGGTAGCGGGGACTCTAACCTACATTTGGGTACAACTCCCATCACTGTAGGTCCACGCGTTCTCAAACTGGGAGAACTTGAAGGTTAAAAAAAAAGTTAAGCCCGATGCTGAAAAAATAGGCATGATTTGGTGGTTTAACATGGAAGATGAGCTTTTTAAAAATCTAACAATGTGCAATGCGTTAGCCCATGACACAAGCTAGCATTTGGCATCACTGCCAAAAATTTCTCTCAAGCGGTTTAGCTTGCAGGAGCGTTCAAAGGTTCGGGGATTTTTCGAAAAAAACAATTTACCCGAACTTTCAAACTGGATTTTCTCGGAATTTTGAAAAAAATCCAAAAACCCGATTATACCACTATCGGGTAGCTGAGAATATAAGCTTTCATATGGCACCACTCCCATGTCTCTAGGTCAAAGCGTTCAGCAACCAGAAGCTTTTTCGCACCCCCAACTTCCAACGCCTATATCTCCGGATTTTGAAAACGGGTAAAATAATTGTTTTGATACCCAAAGGTAGCGGGGACTCTAACCTACATTTGGGTACAACTCCCATCACTGTAGGTCCACGCGTTCTCAAACTGGGAGAACTTGAAGGTTAAAAAAAAAGTTAAGCCCGATGCTGAAAAAATAGGCATGATTTGGTGGTTTAACATGGAAGATGAGCTTTTTAAAAATCTAACAATGTGCAATGCGTTAGCCCATGACACAAGCTAGCATTTGGCATCACTGCCAAAAATTTCTCTCAAGCGGTTTAGCTTGCAGGAGCGTTCAAAGGTTCGGGGATTTTTCGAAAAAAACAATTTACCCGAACTTTCAAACTGGATTTTCTCGGAATTTTGAAAAAAATCCAAAAACCCGATTATACCACTATCGGGTAGCTGAGAATATAAGCTTTCATATGGCACCACTCCCATGTCTCTAGGTCAAAGCGTTCAGCAACCAGAAGCTTTTTCGCACCCCCAACTTCCAACGCCTATATCTCCGGATTTTGAAAACGGGTAAAATAATTGTTTTGATACCCAAAGGTAGCGGGGACTCTAACCTACATTTGGGTACAACTCCCATCACTGTAGGTCCACGCGTTCTCAAACTGGGAGAACTTGAAGGTTAAAAAAAAAGTTAAGCCCGATGCTGAAAAAATAGGCATGATTTGGTGGTTTAACATGGAAGATGAGCTTTTTAAAAATCTAACAATGTGCAATGCGTTAGCCCATGACACAAGCTAGCATTTGGCATCACTGCCAAAAATTTCTCTCAAGCGGTTTAGCTTGCAGGAGCGTTCAAAGGTTCGGGGATTTTTCGAAAAAAACAATTTACCCGAACTTTCAAACTGGATTTTCTCGGAATTTTGAAAAAAATCCAAAAACCCGATTATACCACTATCGGGTAGCTGAGAATATAAGCTTTCATATGGCACCACTCCCATGTCTCTAGGTCAAAGCGTTCAGCAACCAGAAGCTTTTTCGCACCCCCAACTTCCAACGCCTATATCTCCGGATTTTGAAAACGGGTAAAATAATTGTTTTGATACCCAAAGGTAGCGGGGACTCTAACCTACATTTGGGTACAACTCCCATCACTGTAGGTCCACGCGTTCTCAAACTGGGAGAACTTGAAGGTTAAAAAAAAAGTTAAGCCCGATGCTGAAAAAATAGGCATGATTTGGTGGTTTAACATGGAAGATGAGCTTTTTAAAAATCTAACAATGTGCAATGCGTTAGCCCATGACACAAGCTAGCATTTGGCATCACTGCCAAAAATTTCTCTCAAGCGGTTTAGCTTGCAGGAGCGTTCAAAGGTTCGGGGATTTTTCGAAAAAAACAATTTACCCGAACTTTCAAACTGGATTTTCTCGGAATTTTGAAAAAAATCCAAAAACCCGATTATACCACTATCGGGTAGCTGAGAATATAAGCTTTCATATGGCACCACTCCCATGTCTCTAGGTCAAAGCGTTCAGCAACCAGAAGCTTTTTCGCACCCCCAACTTCCAACGCCTATATCTCCGGATTTTGAAAACGGGTAAAATAATAGTTTTGATACCCAAAGGTAGCGGGGACTCTAACCTACATTTGGGTACAACTCCCATCACTGTAGGTCCACGCGTTCTCAAACTGGGAGAACTTGAAGGTTAAAAAAAAAGTTAAGCCCGATGCTGAAAAAATAGGCATGATTTGGTGGTTTAACATGGAAGATGAGCTTTTTAAAAATCTAACAATGTGCAATGCGTTAGCCCATGACACAAGCTAGCATTTGGCATCACTGCCAAAAATTTCTCTCAAGCGGTTTAGCTTGCAGGAGCGTTCAAAGGTTCGGGGATTTTTCGAAAAAAACAATTTACCCGAACTTTCAAACTGGATTTTCTCGGAATTTTGAAAAAAATCCAAAAACCCGATTATACCACTATCGGGTAGCTGAGAATATAAGCTTTCATATGGCACCACTCCCATGTCTCTAGGTCAAAGCGTTCAGCAACCAGAAGCTTTTTCGCACCCCCAACTTCCAACGCCTATATCTCCGGATTTTGAAAACGGGTAAAATAATTGTTTTGATACCCAAAGGTAGCGGGGACTCTAACCTACATTTGGGTACAACTCCCATCACTGTAGGTCCACGCGTTCTCAAACTGGGAGAACTTGAAGGTTAAAAAAAAAGTTAAGCCCGATGCTGAAAAAATAGGCATGATTTGGTGGTTTAACATGGAAGATGAGCTTTTTAAAAATCTAACAATGTGCAATGCGTTAGCCCATGACACAAGCTAGCATTTGGCATCACTGCCAAAAATTTCTCTCAAGCGGTTTAGCTTGCAGGAGCGTTCAAAGGTTCGGGGATTTTTCGAAAAAAACAATTTACCCGAACTTTCAAACTGGATTTTCTCGGAATTTTGAAAAAAATCCAAAAACCCGATTATACCACTATCGGGTAGCTGAGAATATAAGCTTTCATATGGCACCACTCCCATGTCTCTAGGTCAAAGCGTTCAGCAACCAGAAGCTTTTTCGCACCCCCAACTTCCAACGCCTATATCTCCGGATTTTGAAAACGGGTAAAATAATTGTTTTGATACCCAAAGGTAGCGGGGACTCTAACCTACATTTGGGTACAACTCCCATCACTGTAGGTCCACGCGTTCTCAAACTGGGAGAACTTGAAGGTTAAAAAAAAAGTTAAGCCCGATGCTGAAAAAATAGGCATGATTTGGTGGTTTAACATGGAAGATGAGCTTTTTAAAAATCTAACAATGTGCAATGCGTTAGCCCATGACACAAGCTAGCATTTGGCATCACTGCCAAAAATTTCTCTCAAGCGGTTTAGCTTGCAGGAGCGTTCAAAGGTTCGGGGATTTTTCGAAAAAAACAATTTACCCGAACTTTCAAACTGGATTTTCTCGGAATTTTGAAAAAAATCCAAAAACCCGATTATACCACTATCGGGTAGCTGAGAATATAAGCTTTCATATGGCACCACTCCCATGTCTCTAGGTCAAAGCGTTCAGCAACCAGAAGCTTTTTCGCACCCCCAACTTCCAACGCCTATATCTCCGGATTTTGAAAACGGGTAAAATAATTGTTTTGATACCCAAAGGTAGCGGGGACTCTAACCTACATTTGGGTACAACTCCCATCACTGTAGGTCCACGCGTTCTCAAACTGGGAGAACTTGAAGGTTAAAAAAAAAGTTAAGCCCGATGCTGAAAAAATAGGCATGATTTGGTGGTTTAACATGGAAGATGAGCTTTTTAAAAATCTAACAATGTGCAATGCGTTAGCCCATGACACAAGCTAGCATTTGGCATCACTGCCAAAAATTTCTCTCAAGCGGTTTAGCTTGCAGGAGCGTTCAAAGGTTCGGGGATTTTTCGAAAAAAACAATTTACCCGAACTTTCAAACTGGATTTTCTCGGAATTTTGAAAAAAATCCAAAAACCCGATTATACCACTATCGGGTAGCTGAGAATATAAGCTTTCATATGGCACCACTCCCATGTCTCTAGGTCAAAGCGTTCAGCAACCAGAAGCTTTTTCGCACCCCCAACTTCCAACGCCTATATCTCCGGATTTTGAAAACGGGTAAAATAATAGTTTTGATACCCAAAGGTAGCGGGGACTCTAACCTACATTTGGGTACAACTCCCATCACTGTAGGTCCACGCGTTCTCAAACTGGGAGAACTTGAAGGTTAAAAAAAAAGTTAAGCCCGATGCTGAAAAAATAGGCATGATTTGGTGGTTTAACATGGAAGATGAGCTTTTTAAAAATCTAACAATGTGCAATGCGTTAGCCCATGACACAAGCTAGCATTTGGCATCACTGCCAAAAATTTCTCTCAAGCGGTTTAGCTTGCAGGAGCGTTCAAAGGTTCGGGGATTTTTCGAAAAAAACAATTTACCCGAACTTTCAAACTGGATTTTCTCGGAATTTTGAAAAAAATCCAAAAACCCGATTATACCACTATCGGGTAGCTGAGAATATAAGCTTTCATATGGCACCACTCCCATGTCTCTAGGTCAAAGCGTTCAGCAACCAGAAGCTTTTTCGCACCCCCAACTTCCAACGCCTATATCTCCGGATTTTGAAAACGGGTAAAATAATTGTTTTGATACCCAAAGGTAGCGGGGACTCTAACCTACATTTGGGTACAACTCCCATCACTGTAGGTCCACGCGTTCTCAAACTGGGAGAACTTGAAGGTTAAAAAAAAAGTTAAGCCCGATGCTGAAAAAATAGGCATGATTTGGTGGTTTAACATGGAAGATGAGCTTTTTAAAAATCTAACAATGTGCAATGCGTTAGCCCATGACACAAGCTAGCATTTGGCATCACTGCCAAAAATTTCTCTCAAGCGGTTTAGCTTGCAGGAGCGTTCAAAGGTTCGGGGATTTTTCGAAAAAAACAATTTACCCGAACTTTCAAACTGGATTTTCTCGGAATTTTGAAAAAAATCCAAAAACCCGATTATACCACTATCGGGTAGCTGAGAATATAAGCTTTCATATGGCACCACTCCCATGTCTCTAGGTCAAAGCGTTCAGCAACCAGAAGCTTTTTCGCACCCCCAACTTCCAACGCCTATATCTCCGGATTTTGAAAACGGGTAAAATAATTGTTTTGATACCCAAAGGTAGCGGGGACTCTAACCTACATTTGGGTACAACTCCCATCACTGTAGGTCCACGCGTTCTCAAACTGGGAGAACTTGAAGGTTAAAAAAAAAGTTAAGCCCGATGCTGAAAAAATAGGCATGATTTGGTGGTTTAACATGGAAGATGAGCTTTTTAAAAATCTAACAATGTGCAATGCGTTAGCCCATGACACAAGCTAGCATTTGGCATCACTGCCAAAAATTTCTCTCAAGCGGTTTAGCTTGCAGGAGCGTTCAAAGGTTCGGGGATTTTTCGAAAAAAACAATTTACCCGAACTTTCAAACTGGATTTTCTCGGAATTTTGAAAAAAATCCAAAAACCCGATTATACCACTATCGGGTAGCTGAGAATATAAGCTTTCATATGGCACCACTCCCATGTCTCTAGGTCAAAGCGTTCAGCAACCAGAAGCTTTTTCGCACCCCCAACTTCCAACGCCTATATCTCCGGATTTTGAAAACGGGTAAAATAATTGTTTTGATACCCAAAGGTAGCGGGGACTCTAACCTACATTTGGGTACAACTCCCATCACTGTAGGTCCACGCGTTCTCAAACTGGGAGAACTTGAAGGTTAAAAAAAAAGTTAAGCCCGATGCTGAAAAAATAGGCATGATTTGGTGGTTTAACATGGAAGATGAGCTTTTTAAAAATCTAACAATGTGCAATGCGTTAGCCCATGACACAAGCTAGCATTTGGCATCACTGCCAAAAATTTCTCTCAAGCGGTTTAGCTTGCAGGAGCGTTCAAAGGTTCGGGGATTTTTCGAAAAAAACAATTTACCCGAACTTTCAAACTGGATTTTCTCGGAATTTTGAAAAAAATCCAAAAACCCGATTATACCACTATCGGGTAGCTGAGAATATAAGCTTTCATATGGCACCACTCCCATGTCTCTAGGTCAAAGCGTTCAGCAACCAGAAGCTTTTTCGCACCCCCAACTTCCAACGCCTATATCTCCGGATTTTGAAAACGGGTAAAATAATTGTTTTGATACCCAAAGGTAGCGGGGACTCTAACCTACATTTGGGTACAACTCCCATCACTGTAGGTCCACGCGTTCTCAAACTGGGAGAACTTGAAGGTTAAAAAAAAAGTTAAGCCCGATGCTGAAAAAATAGGCATGATTTGGTGGTTTAACATGGAAGATGAGCTTTTTAAAAATCTAACAATGTGCAATGCGTTAGCCCATGACACAAGCTAGCATTTGGCATCACTGCCAAAAATTTCTCTCAAGCGGTTTAGCTTGCAGGAGCGTTCAAAGGTTCGGGGATTTTTCGAAAAAAACAATTTACCCGAACTTTCAAACTGGATTTTCTCGGAATTTTGAAAAAAATCCAAAAACCCGATTATACCACTATCGGGTAGCTGAGAATATAAGCTTTCATATGGCACCACTCCCATGTCTCTAGGTCAAAGCGTTCAGCAACCAGAAGCTTTTTCGCACCCCCAACTTCCAACGCCTATATCTCCGGATTTTGAAAACGGGTAAAATAATAGTTTTGATACCCAAAGGTAGCGGGGACTCTAACCTACATTTGGGTACAACTCCCATCACTGTAGGTCCACGCGTTCTCAAACTGGGAGAACTTGAAGGTTAAAAAAAAAGTTAAGCCCGATGCTGAAAAAATAGGCATGATTTGGTGGTTTAACATGGAAGATGAGCTTTTTAAAAATCTAACAATGTGCAATGCGTTAGCCCATGACACAAGCTAGCATTTGGCATCACTGCCAAAAATTTCTCTCAAGCGGTTTAGCTTGCAGGAGCGTTCAAAGGTTCGGGGATTTTTCGAAAAAAACAATTTACCCGAACTTTCAAACTGGATTTTCTCGGAATTTTGAAAAAAATCCAAAAACCCGATTATACCACTATCGGGTAGCTGAGAATATAAGCTTTCATATGGCACCACTCCCATGTCTCTAGGTCAAAGCGTTCAGCAACCAGAAGCTTTTTCGCACCCCCAACTTCCAACGCCTATATCTCCGGATTTTGAAAACGGGTAAAATAATTGTTTTGATACCCAAAGGTAGCGGGGACTCTAACCTACATTTGGGTACAACTCCCATCACTGTAGGTCCACGCGTTCTCAAACTGGGAGAACTTGAAGGTTAAAAAAAAAGTTAAGCCCGATGCTGAAAAAATAGGCATGATTTGGTGGTTTAACATGGAAGATGAGCTTTTTAAAAATCTAACAATGTGCAATGCGTTAGCCCATGACACAAGCTAGCATTTGGCATCACTGCCAAAAATTTCTCTCAAGCGGTTTAGCTTGCAGGAGCGTTCAAAGGTTCGGGGATTTTTCGAAAAAAACAATTTACCCGAACTTTCAAACTGGATTTTCTCGGAATTTTGAAAAAAATCCAAAAACCCGATTATACCACTATCGGGTAGCTGAGAATATAAGCTTTCATATGGCACCACTCCCATGTCTCTAGGTCAAAGCGTTCAGCAACCAGAAGCTTTTTCGCACCCCCAACTTCCAACGCCTATATCTCCGGATTTTGAAAACGGGTAAAATAATTGTTTTGATACCCAAAGGTAGCGGGGACTCTAACCTACATTTGGGTACAACTCCCATCACTGTAGGTCCACGCGTTCTCAAACTGGGAGAACTTGAAGGTTAAAAAAAAAGTTAAGCCCGATGCTGAAAAAATAGGCATGATTTGGTGGTTTAACATGGAAGATGAGCTTTTTAAAAATCTAACAATGTGCAATGCGTTAGCCCATGACACAAGCTAGCATTTGGCATCACTGCCAAAAATTTCTCTCAAGCGGTTTAGCTTGCAGGAGCGTTCAAAGGTTCGGGGATTTTTCGAAAAAAACAATTTACCCGAACTTTCAAACTGGATTTTCTCGGAATTTTGAAAAAAATCCAAAAACCCGATTATACCACTATCGGGTAGCTGAGAATATAAGCTTTCATATGGCACCACTCCCATGTCTCTAGGTCAAAGCGTTCAGCAACCAGAAGCTTTTTCGCACCCCCAACTTCCAACGCCTATATCTCCGGATTTTGAAAACGGGTAAAATAATTGTTTTGATACCCAAAGGTAGCGGGGACTCTAACCTACATTTGGGTACAACTCCCATCACTGTAGGTCCACGCGTTCTCAAACTGGGAGAACTTGAAGGTTAAAAAAAAAGTTAAGCCCGATGCTGAAAAAATAGGCATGATTTGGTGGTTTAACATGGAAGATGAGCTTTTTAAAAATCTAACAATGTGCAATGCGTTAGCCCATGACACAAGCTAGCATTTGGCATCACTGCCAAAAATTTCTCTCAAGCGGTTTAGCTTGCAGGAGCGTTCAAAGGTTCGGGGATTTTTCGAAAAAAACAATTTACCCGAACTTTCAAACTGGATTTTCTCGGAATTTTGAAAAAAATCCAAAAACCCGATTATACCACTATCGGGTAGCTGAGAATATAAGCTTTCATATGGCACCACTCCCATGTCTCTAGGTCAAAGCGTTCAGCAACCAGAAGCTTTTTCGCACCCCCAACTTCCAACGCCTATATCTCCGGATTTTGAAAACGGGTAAAATAATAGTTTTGATACCCAAAGGTAGCGGGGACTCTAACCTACATTTGGGTACAACTCCCATCACTGTAGGTCCACGCGTTCTCAAACTGGGAGAACTTGAAGGTTAAAAAAAAAGTTAAGCCCGATGCTGAAAAAATAGGCATGATTTGGTGGTTTAACATGGAAGATGAGCTTTTTAAAAATCTAACAATGTGCAATGCGTTAGCCCATGACACAAGCTAGCATTTGGCATCACTGCCAAAAATTTCTCTCAAGCGGTTTAGCTTGCAGGAGCGTTCAAAGGTTCGGGGATTTTTCGAAAAAAACAATTTACCCGAACTTTCAAACTGGATTTTCTCGGAATTTTGAAAAAAATCCAAAAACCCGATTATACCACTATCGGGTAGCTGAGAATATAAGCTTTCATATGGCACCACTCCCATGTCTCTAGGTCAAAGCGTTCAGCAACCAGAAGCTTTTTCGCACCCCCAACTTCCAACGCCTATATCTCCGGATTTTGAAAACGGGTAAAATAATTGTTTTGATACCCAAAGGTAGCGGGGACTCTAACCTACATTTGGGTACAACTCCCATCACTGTAGGTCCACGCGTTCTCAAACTGGGAGAACTTGAAGGTTAAAAAAAAAGTTAAGCCCGATGCTGAAAAAATAGGCATGATTTGGTGGTTTAACATGGAAGATGAGCTTTTTAAAAATCTAACAATGTGCAATGCGTTAGCCCATGACACAAGCTAGCATTTGGCATCACTGCCAAAAATTTCTCTCAAGCGGTTTAGCTTGCAGGAGCGTTCAAAGGTTCGGGGATTTTTCGAAAAAAACAATTTACCCGAACTTTCAAACTGGATTTTCTCGGAATTTTGAAAAAAATCCAAAAACCCGATTATACCACTATCGGGTAGCTGAGAATATAAGCTTTCATATGGCACCACTCCCATGTCTCTAGGTCAAAGCGTTCAGCAACCAGAAGCTTTTTCGCACCCCCAACTTCCAACGCCTATATCTCCGGATTTTGAAAACGGGTAAAATAATTGTTTTGATACCCAAAGGTAGCGGGGACTCTAACCTACATTTGGGTACAACTCCCATCACTGTAGGTCCACGCGTTCTCAAACTGGGAGAACTTGAAGGTTAAAAAAAAAGTTAAGCCCGATGCTGAAAAAATAGGCATGATTTGGTGGTTTAACATGGAAGATGAGCTTTTTAAAAATCTAACAATGTGCAATGCGTTAGCCCATGACACAAGCTAGCATTTGGCATCACTGCCAAAAATTTCTCTCAAGCGGTTTAGCTTGCAGGAGCGTTCAAAGGTTCGGGGATTTTTCGAAAAAAACAATTTACCCGAACTTTCAAACTGGATTTTCTCGGAATTTTGAAAAAAATCCAAAAACCCGATTATACCACTATCGGGTAGCTGAGAATATAAGCTTTCATATGGCACCACTCCCATGTCTCTAGGTCAAAGCGTTCAGCAACCAGAAGCTTTTTCGCACCCCCAACTTCCAACGCCTATATCTCCGGATTTTGAAAACGGGTAAAATAATTGTTTTGATACCCAAAGGTAGCGGGGACTCTAACCTACATTTGGGTACAACTCCCATCACTGTAGGTCCACGCGTTCTCAAACTGGGAGAACTTGAAGGTTAAAAAAAAAGTTAAGCCCGATGCTGAAAAAATAGGCATGATTTGGTGGTTTAACATGGAAGATGAGCTTTTTAAAAATCTAACAATGTGCAATGCGTTAGCCCATGACACAAGCTAGCATTTGGCATCACTGCCAAAAATTTCTCTCAAGCGGTTTAGCTTGCAGGAGCGTTCAAAGGTTCGGGGATTTTTCGAAAAAAACAATTTACCCGAACTTTCAAACTGGATTTTCTCGGAATTTTGAAAAAAATCCAAAAACCCGATTATACCACTATCGGGTAGCTGAGAATATAAGCTTTCATATGGCACCACTCCCATGTCTCTAGGTCAAAGCGTTCAGCAACCAGAAGCTTTTTCGCACCCCCAACTTCCAACGCCTATATCTCCGGATTTTGAAAACGGGTAAAATAATAGTTTTGATACCCAAAGGTAGCGGGGACTCTAACCTACATTTGGGTACAACTCCCATCACTGTAGGTCCACGCGTTCTCAAACTGGGAGAACTTGAAGGTTAAAAAAAAAGTTAAGCCCGATGCTGAAAAAATAGGCATGATTTGGTGGTTTAACATGGAAGATGAGCTTTTTAAAAATCTAACAATGTGCAATGCGTTAGCCCATGACACAAGCTAGCATTTGGCATCACTGCCAAAAATTTCTCTCAAGCGGTTTAGCTTGCAGGAGCGTTCAAAGGTTCGGGGATTTTTCGAAAAAAACAATTTACCCGAACTTTCAAACTGGATTTTCTCGGAATTTTGAAAAAAATCCAAAAACCCGATTATACCACTATCGGGTAGCTGAGAATATAAGCTTTCATATGGCACCACTCCCATGTCTCTAGGTCAAAGCGTTCAGCAACCAGAAGCTTTTTCGCACCCCCAACTTCCAACGCCTATATCTCCGGATTTTGAAAACGGGTAAAATAATTGTTTTGATACCCAAAGGTAGCGGGGACTCTAACCTACATTTGGGTACAACTCCCATCACTGTAGGTCCACGCGTTCTCAAACTGGGAGAACTTGAAGGTTAAAAAAAAAGTTAAGCCCGATGCTGAAAAAATAGGCATGATTTGGTGGTTTAACATGGAAGATGAGCTTTTTAAAAATCTAACAATGTGCAATGCGTTAGCCCATGACACAAGCTAGCATTTGGCATCACTGCCAAAAATTTCTCTCAAGCGGTTTAGCTTGCAGGAGCGTTCAAAGGTTCGGGGATTTTTCGAAAAAAACAATTTACCCGAACTTTCAAACTGGATTTTCTCGGAATTTTGAAAAAAATCCAAAAACCCGATTATACCACTATCGGGTAGCTGAGAATATAAGCTTTCATATGGCACCACTCCCATGTCTCTAGGTCAAAGCGTTCAGCAACCAGAAGCTTTTTCGCACCCCCAACTTCCAACGCCTATATCTCCGGATTTTGAAAACGGGTAAAATAATTGTTTTGATACCCAAAGGTAGCGGGGACTCTAACCTACATTTGGGTACAACTCCCATCACTGTAGGTCCACGCGTTCTCAAACTGGGAGAACTTGAAGGTTAAAAAAAAAGTTAAGCCCGATGCTGAAAAAATAGGCATGATTTGGTGGTTTAACATGGAAGATGAGCTTTTTAAAAATCTAACAATGTGCAATGCGTTAGCCCATGACACAAGCTAGCATTTGGCATCACTGCCAAAAATTTCTCTCAAGCGGTTTAGCTTGCAGGAGCGTTCAAAGGTTCGGGGATTTTTCGAAAAAAACAATTTACCCGAACTTTCAAACTGGATTTTCTCGGAATTTTGAAAAAAATCCAAAAACCCGATTATACCACTATCGGGTAGCTGAGAATATAAGCTTTCATATGGCACCACTCCCATGTCTCTAGGTCAAAGCGTTCAGCAACCAGAAGCTTTTTCGCACCCCCAACTTCCAACGCCTATATCTCCGGATTTTGAAAACGGGTAAAATAATTGTTTTGATACCCAAAGGTAGCGGGGACTCTAACCTACATTTGGGTACAACTCCCATCACTGTAGGTCCACGCGTTCTCAAACTGGGAGAACTTGAAGGTTAAAAAAAAAGTTAAGCCCGATGCTGAAAAAATAGGCATGATTTGGTGGTTTAACATGGAAGATGAGCTTTTTAAAAATCTAACAATGTGCAATGCGTTAGCCCATGACACAAGCTAGCATTTGGCATCACTGCCAAAAATTTCTCTCAAGCGGTTTAGCTTGCAGGAGCGTTCAAAGGTTCGGGGATTTTTCGAAAAAAACAATTTACCCGAACTTTCAAACTGGATTTTCTCGGAATTTTGAAAAAAATCCAAAAACCCGATTATACCACTATCGGGTAGCTGAGAATATAAGCTTTCATATGGCACCACTCCCATGTCTCTAGGTCAAAGCGTTCAGCAACCAGAAGCTTTTTCGCACCCCCAACTTCCAACGCCTATATCTCCGGATTTTGAAAACGGGTAAAATAATTGTTTTGATACCCAAAGGTAGCGGGGACTCTAACCTACATTTGGGTACAACTCCCATCACTGTAGGTCCACGCGTTCTCAAACTGGGAGAACTTGAAGGTTAAAAAAAAAGTTAAGCCCGATGCTGAAAAAATAGGCATGATTTGGTGGTTTAACATGGAAGATGAGCTTTTTAAAAATCTAACAATGTGCAATGCGTTAGCCCATGACACAAGCTAGCATTTGGCATCACTGCCAAAAATTTCTCTCAAGCGGTTTAGCTTGCAGGAGCGTTCAAAGGTTCGGGGATTTTTCGAAAAAAACAATTTACCCGAACTTTCAAACTGGATTTTCTCGGAATTTTGAAAAAAATCCAAAAACCCGATTATACCACTATCGGGTAGCTGAGAATATAAGCTTTCATATGGCACCACTCCCATGTCTCTAGGTCAAAGCGTTCAGCAACCAGAAGCTTTTTCGCACCCCCAACTTCCAACGCCTATATCTCCGGATTTTGAAAACGGGTAAAATAATTGTTTTGATACCCAAAGGTAGCGGGGACTCTAACCTACATTTGGGTACAACTCCCATCACTGTAGGTCCACGCGTTCTCAAACTGGGAGAACTTGAAGGTTAAAAAAAAAGTTAAGCCCGATGCTGAAAAAATAGGCATGATTTGGTGGTTTAACATGGAAGATGAGCTTTTTAAAAATCTAACAATGTGCAATGCGTTAGCCCATGACACAAGCTAGCATTTGGCATCACTGCCAAAAATTTCTCTCAAGCGGTTTAGCTTGCAGGAGCGTTCAAAGGTTCGGGGATTTTTCGAAAAAAACAATTTACCCGAACTTTCAAACTGGATTTTCTCGGAATTTTGAAAAAAATCCAAAAACCCGATTATACCACTATCGGGTAGCTGAGAATATAAGCTTTCATATGGCACCACTCCCATGTCTCTAGGTCAAAGCGTTCAGCAACCAGAAGCTTTTTCGCACCCCCAACTTCCAACGCCTATATCTCCGGATTTTGAAAACGGGTAAAATAATTGTTTTGATACCCAAAGGTAGCGGGGACTCTAACCTACATTTGGGTACAACTCCCATCACTGTAGGTCCACGCGTTCTCAAACTGGGAGAACTTGAAGGTTAAAAAAAAAGTTAAGCCCGATGCTGAAAAAATAGGCATGATTTGGTGGTTTAACATGGAAGATGAGCTTTTTAAAAATCTAACAATGTGCAATGCGTTAGCCCATGACACAAGCTAGCATTTGGCATCACTGCCAAAAATTTCTCTCAAGCGGTTTAGCTTGCAGGAGCGTTCAAAGGTTCGGGGATTTTTCGAAAAAAACAATTTACCCGAACTTTCAAACTGGATTTTCTCGGAATTTTGAAAAAAATCCAAAAACCCGATTATACCACTATCGGGTAGCTGAGAATATAAGCTTTCATATGGCACCACTCCCATGTCTCTAGGTCAAAGCGTTCAGCAACCAGAAGCTTTTTCGCACCCCCAACTTCCAACGCCTATATCTCCGGATTTTGAAAACGGGTAAAATAATTGTTTTGATACCCAAAGGTAGCGGGGACTCTAACCTACATTTGGGTACAACTCCCATCACTGTAGGTCCACGCGTTCTCAAACTGGGAGAACTTGAAGGTTAAAAAAAAAGTTAAGCCCGATGCTGAAAAAATAGGCATGATTTGGTGGTTTAACATGGAAGATGAGCTTTTTAAAAATCTAACAATGTGCAATGCGTTAGCCCATGACACAAGCTAGCATTTGGCATCACTGCCAAAAATTTCTCTCAAGCGGTTTAGCTTGCAGGAGCGTTCAAAGGTTCGGGGATTTTTCGAAAAAAACAATTTACCCGAACTTTCAAACTGGATTTTCTCGGAATTTTGAAAAAAATCCAAAAACCCGATTATACCACTATCGGGTAGCTGAGAATATAAGCTTTCATATGGCACCACTCCCATGTCTCTAGGTCAAAGCGTTCAGCAACCAGAAGCTTTTTCGCACCCCCAACTTCCAACGCCTATATCTCCGGATTTTGAAAACGGGTAAAATAATTGTTTTGATACCCAAAGGTAGCGGGGACTCTAACCTACATTTGGGTACAACTCCCATCACTGTAGGTCCACGCGTTCTCAAACTGGGAGAACTTGAAGGTTAAAAAAAAAGTTAAGCCCGATGCTGAAAAAATAGGCATGATTTGGTGGTTTAACATGGAAGATGAGCTTTTTAAAAATCTAACAATGTGCAATGCGTTAGCCCATGACACAAGCTAGCATTTGGCATCACTGCCAAAAATTTCTCTCAAGCGGTTTAGCTTGCAGGAGCGTTCAAAGGTTCGGGGATTTTTCGAAAAAAACAATTTACCCGAACTTTCAAACTGGATTTTCTCGGAATTTTGAAAAAAATCCAAAAACCCGATTATACCACTATCGGGTAGCTGAGAATATAAGCTTTCATATGGCACCACTCCCATGTCTCTAGGTCAAAGCGTTCAGCAACCAGAAGCTTTTTCGCACCCCCAACTTCCAACGCCTATATCTCCGGATTTTGAAAACGGGTAAAATAATTGTTTTGATACCCAAAGGTAGCGGGGACTCTAACCTACATTTGGGTACAACTCCCATCACTGTAGGTCCACGCGTTCTCAAACTGGGAGAACTTGAAGGTTAAAAAAAAAGTTAAGCCCGATGCTGAAAAAATAGGCATGATTTGGTGGTTTAACATGGAAGATGAGCTTTTTAAAAATCTAACAATGTGCAATGCGTTAGCCCATGACACAAGCTAGCATTTGGCATCACTGCCAAAAATTTCTCTCAAGCGGTTTAGCTTGCAGGAGCGTTCAAAGGTTCGGGGATTTTTCGAAAAAAACAATTTACCCGAACTTTCAAACTGGATTTTCTCGGAATTTTGAAAAAAATCCAAAAACCCGATTATACCACTATCGGGTAGCTGAGAATATAAGCTTTCATATGGCACCACTCCCATGTCTCTAGGTCAAAGCGTTCAGCAACCAGAAGCTTTTTCGCACCCCCAACTTCCAACGCCTATATCTCCGGATTTTGAAAACGGGTAAAATAATTGTTTTGATACCCAAAGGTAGCGGGGACTCTAACCTACATTTGGGTACAACTCCCATCACTGTAGGTCCACGCGTTCTCAAACTGGGAGAACTTGAAGGTTAAAAAAAAAGTTAAGCCCGATGCTGAAAAAATAGGCATGATTTGGTGGTTTAACATGGAAGATGAGCTTTTTAAAAATCTAACAATGTGCAATGCGTTAGCCCATGACACAAGCTAGCATTTGGCATCACTGCCAAAAATTTCTCTCAAGCGGTTTAGCTTGCAGGAGCGTTCAAAGGTTCGGGGATTTTTCGAAAAAAACAATTTACCCGAACTTTCAAACTGGATTTTCTCGGAATTTTGAAAAAAATCCAAAAACCCGATTATACCACTATCGGGTAGCTGAGAATATAAGCTTTCATATGGCACCACTCCCATGTCTCTAGGTCAAAGCGTTCAGCAACCAGAAGCTTTTTCGCACCCCCAACTTCCAACGCCTATATCTCCGGATTTTGAAAACGGGTAAAATAATTGTTTTGATACCCAAAGGTAGCGGGGACTCTAACCTACATTTGGGTACAACTCCCATCACTGTAGGTCCACGCGTTCTCAAACTGGGAGAACTTGAAGGTTAAAAAAAAAGTTAAGCCCGATGCTGAAAAAATAGGCATGATTTGGTGGTTTAACATGGAAGATGAGCTTTTTAAAAATCTAACAATGTGCAATGCGTTAGCCCATGACACAAGCTAGCATTTGGCATCACTGCCAAAAATTTCTCTCAAGCGGTTTAGCTTGCAGGAGCGTTCAAAGGTTCGGGGATTTTTCGAAAAAAACAATTTACCCGAACTTTCAAACTGGATTTTCTCGGAATTTTGAAAAAAATCCAAAAACCCGATTATACCACTATCGGGTAGCTGAGAATATAAGCTTTCATATGGCACCACTCCCATGTCTCTAGGTCAAAGCGTTCAGCAACCAGAAGCTTTTTCGCACCCCCAACTTCCAACGCCTATATCTCCGGATTTTGAAAACGGGTAAAATAATAGTTTTGATACCCAAAGGTAGCGGGGACTCTAACCTACATTTGGGTACAACTCCCATCACTGTAGGTCCACGCGTTCTCAAACTGGGAGAACTTGAAGGTTAAAAAAAAAGTTAAGCCCGATGCTGAAAAAATAGGCATGATTTGGTGGTTTAACATGGAAGATGAGCTTTTTAAAAATCTAACAATGTGCAATGCGTTAGCCCATGACACAAGCTAGCATTTGGCATCACTGCCAAAAATTTCTCTCAAGCGGTTTAGCTTGCAGGAGCGTTCAAAGGTTCGGGGATTTTTCGAAAAAAACAATTTACCCGAACTTTCAAACTGGATTTTCTCGGAATTTTGAAAAAAATCCAAAAACCCGATTATACCACTATCGGGTAGCTGAGAATATAAGCTTTCATATGGCACCACTCCCATGTCTCTAGGTCAAAGCGTTCAGCAACCAGAAGCTTTTTCGCACCCCCAACTTCCAACGCCTATATCTCCGGATTTTGAAAACGGGTAAAATAATTGTTTTGATACCCAAAGGTAGCGGGGACTCTAACCTACATTTGGGTACAACTCCCATCACTGTAGGTCCACGCGTTCTCAAACTGGGAGAACTTGAAGGTTAAAAAAAAAGTTAAGCCCGATGCTGAAAAAATAGGCATGATTTGGTGGTTTAACATGGAAGATGAGCTTTTTAAAAATCTAACAATGTGCAATGCGTTAGCCCATGACACAAGCTAGCATTTGGCATCACTGCCAAAAATTTCTCTCAAGCGGTTTAGCTTGCAGGAGCGTTCAAAGGTTCGGGGATTTTTCGAAAAAAACAATTTACCCGAACTTTCAAACTGGATTTTCTCGGAATTTTGAAAAAAATCCAAAAACCCGATTATACCACTATCGGGTAGCTGAGAATATAAGCTTTCATATGGCACCACTCCCATGTCTCTAGGTCAAAGCGTTCAGCAACCAGAAGCTTTTTCGCACCCCCAACTTCCAACGCCTATATCTCCGGATTTTGAAAACGGGTAAAATAATTGTTTTGATACCCAAAGGTAGCGGGGACTCTAACCTACATTTGGGTACAACTCCCATCACTGTAGGTCCACGCGTTCTCAAACTGGGAGAACTTGAAGGTTAAAAAAAAAGTTAAGCCCGATGCTGAAAAAATAGGCATGATTTGGTGGTTTAACATGGAAGATGAGCTTTTTAAAAATCTAACAATGTGCAATGCGTTAGCCCATGACACAAGCTAGCATTTGGCATCACTGCCAAAAATTTCTCTCAAGCGGTTTAGCTTGCAGGAGCGTTCAAAGGTTCGGGGATTTTTCGAAAAAAACAATTTACCCGAACTTTCAAACTGGATTTTCTCGGAATTTTGAAAAAAATCCAAAAACCCGATTATACCACTATCGGGTAGCTGAGAATATAAGCTTTCATATGGCACCACTCCCATGTCTCTAGGTCAAAGCGTTCAGCAACCAGAAGCTTTTTCGCACCCCCAACTTCCAACGCCTATATCTCCGGATTTTGAAAACGGGTAAAATAATTGTTTTGATACCCAAAGGTAGCGGGGACTCTAACCTACATTTGGGTACAACTCCCATCACTGTAGGTCCACGCGTTCTCAAACTGGGAGAACTTGAAGGTTAAAAAAAAAGTTAAGCCCGATGCTGAAAAAATAGGCATGATTTGGTGGTTTAACATGGAAGATGAGCTTTTTAAAAATCTAACAATGTGCAATGCGTTAGCCCATGACACAAGCTAGCATTTGGCATCACTGCCAAAAATTTCTCTCAAGCGGTTTAGCTTGCAGGAGCGTTCAAAGGTTCGGGGATTTTTCGAAAAAAACAATTTACCCGAACTTTCAAACTGGATTTTCTCGGAATTTTGAAAAAAATCCAAAAACCCGATTATACCACTATCGGGTAGCTGAGAATATAAGCTTTCATATGGCACCACTCCCATGTCTCTAGGTCAAAGCGTTCAGCAACCAGAAGCTTTTTCGCACCCCCAACTTCCAACGCCTATATCTCCGGATTTTGAAAACGGGTAAAATAATTGTTTTGATACCCAAAGGTAGCGGGGACTCTAACCTACATTTGGGTACAACTCCCATCACTGTAGGTCCACGCGTTCTCAAACTGGGAGAACTTGAAGGTTAAAAAAAAAGTTAAGCCCGATGCTGAAAAAATAGGCATGATTTGGTGGTTTAACATGGAAGATGAGCTTTTTAAAAATCTAACAATGTGCAATGCGTTAGCCCATGACACAAGCTAGCATTTGGCATCACTGCCAAAAATTTCTCTCAAGCGGTTTAGCTTGCAGGAGCGTTCAAAGGTTCGGGGATTTTTCGAAAAAAACAATTTACCCGAACTTTCAAACTGGATTTTCTCGGAATTTTGAAAAAAATCCAAAAACCCGATTATACCACTATCGGGTAGCTGAGAATATAAGCTTTCATATGGCACCACTCCCATGTCTCTAGGTCAAAGCGTTCAGCAACCAGAAGCTTTTTCGCACCCCCAACTTCCAACGCCTATATCTCCGGATTTTGAAAACGGGTAAAATAATTGTTTTGATACCCAAAGGTAGCGGGGACTCTAACCTACATTTGGGTACAACTCCCATCACTGTAGGTCCACGCGTTCTCAAACTGGGAGAACTTGAAGGTTAAAAAAAAAGTTAAGCCCGATGCTGAAAAAATAGGCATGATTTGGTGGTTTAACATGGAAGATGAGCTTTTTAAAAATCTAACAATGTGCAATGCGTTAGCCCATGACACAAGCTAGCATTTGGCATCACTGCCAAAAATTTCTCTCAAGCGGTTTAGCTTGCAGGAGCGTTCAAAGGTTCGGGGATTTTTCGAAAAAAACAATTTACCCGAACTTTCAAACTGGATTTTCTCGGAATTTTGAAAAAAATCCAAAAACCCGATTATACCACTATCGGGTAGCTGAGAATATAAGCTTTCATATGGCACCACTCCCATGTCTCTAGGTCAAAGCGTTCAGCAACCAGAAGCTTTTTCGCACCCCCAACTTCCAACGCCTATATCTCCGGATTTTGAAAACGGGTAAAATAATTGTTTTGATACCCAAAGGTAGCGGGGACTCTAACCTACATTTGGGTACAACTCCCATCACTGTAGGTCCACGCGTTCTCAAACTGGGAGAACTTGAAGGTTAAAAAAAAAGTTAAGCCCGATGCTGAAAAAATAGGCATGATTTGGTGGTTTAACATGGAAGATGAGCTTTTTAAAAATCTAACAATGTGCAATGCGTTAGCCCATGACACAAGCTAGCATTTGGCATCACTGCCAAAAATTTCTCTCAAGCGGTTTAGCTTGCAGGAGCGTTCAAAGGTTCGGGGATTTTTCGAAAAAAACAATTTACCCGAACTTTCAAACTGGATTTTCTCGGAATTTTGAAAAAAATCCAAAAACCCGATTATACCACTATCGGGTAGCTGAGAATATAAGCTTTCATATGGCACCACTCCCATGTCTCTAGGTCAAAGCGTTCAGCAACCAGAAGCTTTTTCGCACCCCCAACTTCCAACGCCTATATCTCCGGATTTTGAAAACGGGTAAAATAATTGTTTTGATACCCAAAGGTAGCGGGGACTCTAACCTACATTTGGGTACAACTCCCATCACTGTAGGTCCACGCGTTCTCAAACTGGGAGAACTTGAAGGTTAAAAAAAAAGTTAAGCCCGATGCTGAAAAAATAGGCATGATTTGGTGGTTTAACATGGAAGATGAGCTTTTTAAAAATCTAACAATGTGCAATGCGTTAGCCCATGACACAAGCTAGCATTTGGCATCACTGCCAAAAATTTCTCTCAAGCGGTTTAGCTTGCAGGAGCGTTCAAAGGTTCGGGGATTTTTCGAAAAAAACAATTTACCCGAACTTTCAAACTGGATTTTCTCGGAATTTTGAAAAAAATCCAAAAACCCGATTATACCACTATCGGGTAGCTGAGAATATAAGCTTTCATATGGCACCACTCCCATGTCTCTAGGTCAAAGCGTTCAGCAACCAGAAGCTTTTTCGCACCCCCAACTTCCAACGCCTATATCTCCGGATTTTGAAAACGGGTAAAATAATTGTTTTGATACCCAAAGGTAGCGGGGACTCTAACCTACATTTGGGTACAACTCCCATCACTGTAGGTCCACGCGTTCTCAAACTGGGAGAACTTGAAGGTTAAAAAAAAAGTTAAGCCCGATGCTGAAAAAATAGGCATGATTTGGTGGTTTAACATGGAAGATGAGCTTTTTAAAAATCTAACAATGTGCAATGCGTTAGCCCATGACACAAGCTAGCATTTGGCATCACTGCCAAAAATTTCTCTCAAGCGGTTTAGCTTGCAGGAGCGTTCAAAGGTTCGGGGATTTTTCGAAAAAAACAATTTACCCGAACTTTCAAACTGGATTTTCTCGGAATTTTGAAAAAAATCCAAAAACCCGATTATACCACTATCGGGTAGCTGAGAATATAAGCTTTCATATGGCACCACTCCCATGTCTCTAGGTCAAAGCGTTCAGCAACCAGAAGCTTTTTCGCACCCCCAACTTCCAACGCCTATATCTCCGGATTTTGAAAACGGGTAAAATAATAGTTTTGATACCCAAAGGTAGCGGGGACTCTAACCTACATTTGGGTACAACTCCCATCACTGTAGGTCCACGCGTTCTCAAACTGGGAGAACTTGAAGGTTAAAAAAAAAGTTAAGCCCGATGCTGAAAAAATAGGCATGATTTGGTGGTTTAACATGGAAGATGAGCTTTTTAAAAATCTAACAATGTGCAATGCGTTAGCCCATGACACAAGCTAGCATTTGGCATCACTGCCAAAAATTTCTCTCAAGCGGTTTAGCTTGCAGGAGCGTTCAAAGGTTCGGGGATTTTTCGAAAAAAACAATTTACCCGAACTTTCAAACTGGATTTTCTCGGAATTTTGAAAAAAATCCAAAAACCCGATTATACCACTATCGGGTAGCTGAGAATATAAGCTTTCATATGGCACCACTCCCATGTCTCTAGGTCAAAGCGTTCAGCAACCAGAAGCTTTTTCGCACCCCCAACTTCCAACGCCTATATCTCCGGATTTTGAAAACGGGTAAAATAATTGTTTTGATACCCAAAGGTAGCGGGGACTCTAACCTACATTTGGGTACAACTCCCATCACTGTAGGTCCACGCGTTCTCAAACTGGGAGAACTTGAAGGTTAAAAAAAAAGTTAAGCCCGATGCTGAAAAAATAGGCATGATTTGGTGGTTTAACATGGAAGATGAGCTTTTTAAAAATCTAACAATGTGCAATGCGTTAGCCCATGACACAAGCTAGCATTTGGCATCACTGCCAAAAATTTCTCTCAAGCGGTTTAGCTTGCAGGAGCGTTCAAAGGTTCGGGGATTTTTCGAAAAAAACAATTTACCCGAACTTTCAAACTGGATTTTCTCGGAATTTTGAAAAAAATCCAAAAACCCGATTATACCACTATCGGGTAGCTGAGAATATAAGCTTTCATATGGCACCACTCCCATGTCTCTAGGTCAAAGCGTTCAGCAACCAGAAGCTTTTTCGCACCCCCAACTTCCAACGCCTATATCTCCGGATTTTGAAAACGGGTAAAATAATTGTTTTGATACCCAAAGGTAGCGGGGACTCTAACCTACATTTGGGTACAACTCCCATCACTGTAGGTCCACGCGTTCTCAAACTGGGAGAACTTGAAGGTTAAAAAAAAAGTTAAGCCCGATGCTGAAAAAATAGGCATGATTTGGTGGTTTAACATGGAAGATGAGCTTTTTAAAAATCTAACAATGTGCAATGCGTTAGCCCATGACACAAGCTAGCATTTGGCATCACTGCCAAAAATTTCTCTCAAGCGGTTTAGCTTGCAGGAGCGTTCAAAGGTTCGGGGATTTTTCGAAAAAAACAATTTACCCGAACTTTCAAACTGGATTTTCTCGGAATTTTGAAAAAAATCCAAAAACCCGATTATACCACTATCGGGTAGCTGAGAATATAAGCTTTCATATGGCACCACTCCCATGTCTCTAGGTCAAAGCGTTCAGCAACCAGAAGCTTTTTCGCACCCCCAACTTCCAACGCCTATATCTCCGGATTTTGAAAACGGGTAAAATAATTGTTTTGATACCCAAAGGTAGCGGGGACTCTAACCTACATTTGGGTACAACTCCCATCACTGTAGGTCCACGCGTTCTCAAACTGGGAGAACTTGAAGGTTAAAAAAAAAGTTAAGCCCGATGCTGAAAAAATAGGCATGATTTGGTGGTTTAACATGGAAGATGAGCTTTTTAAAAATCTAACAATGTGCAATGCGTTAGCCCATGACACAAGCTAGCATTTGGCATCACTGCCAAAAATTTCTCTCAAGCGGTTTAGCTTGCAGGAGCGTTCAAAGGTTCGGGGATTTTTCGAAAAAAACAATTTACCCGAACTTTCAAACTGGATTTTCTCGGAATTTTGAAAAAAATCCAAAAACCCGATTATACCACTATCGGGTAGCTGAGAATATAAGCTTTCATATGGCACCACTCCCATGTCTCTAGGTCAAAGCGTTCAGCTTCCACACTTTTCAAAAAAATTTCCCATTTTCACCTAAAAATCCTAAAATGCCTTATAAGTGGGTTATCTTTTTACATAAGTGAGAGAAGTGTTGGAAAAATGAAAAGATTTTTTGGACGGCATGACGGCCGCGCGCGCGGCCGTCATGCCGTCCAAAAAATCTTTTCATTTTTCCAACACTTCTCTCGCTCCGCCCCGCTGCGCAACCCCCCTCTTGCCCCTCTCTCCCCTATCTCTCCCACTCACCCCCTATCGCCCTACTGCCCTAACTCCCACTCCCTGTCGTGTGACTACCACACCTTCCACCCACCTGTCGTGTGACTACCACACCTTCCACTCACCAGTCGCCACTTTACTTTGGAACTATTTTTATTTTCATAGCCCACTGCAGGATTCGAACCTGCTATGGTGAAGTTGCCGACCAACAACTTTGTCCACTGCACCATACTCATTGTTAAGAATAAGATTGCGGATTTTGATCACTTACTAAATTTACTTGTGGCAATTAGTAGAAGTATTTAAAATGACAGTTAAAATTTGGATTTTGAGATAACTGTCAGTAATGCTGTACTTATTTAGGTTTGTGTCGCTGCTACTACATATTATGATCAGTAATATGTGCGACATCTAGCTAGTAATAGAAGTAACATGAGTAGCAGAAGACATTTTTATCTTCGACAGCGGTCTCGATAGCCGAGTGCGTCTAGATGTCGTCCTTGTGTGCGACTAATTTTCCTGTCCTAGGGTCAATCCCTAAAGGTGACCGGGGAGTTTTTTTTATTCCGTTTTTTTTTTTTTTATTTTTAACTTACCCCTGATTTTTTATTCGTCAATTAGATGATAGATGATCAGAAGATACAAAACACAAGATAAAAAACACTTTTATTCTCTTGACTCTTAGTGTATTTTATTTTGTTTTATTTTTAATGAATGCATTTGATATTTTTAATTTATTTATTATTTTAATATGCGCTTTTCAAAAAAATGCTGCGGGCCATCGTCTCGCACGGCACATTTATTTATTTTTCAAATTTCAATAAAAAAATAATTATGGAACAGCTTCTGTTCTGATCGTTGCGACCAATGAATCCATACATTAATCATCTTTGAACTGAAGTAAAGTCCAAACCATGGTCCACAGGGAAATCGCTCATTTCCTAATTGTTAAATGAAATAAGAAATAAGTTATTGTACAAGTTTATTTACATGCTAATGTACCTACCTAATATTAAAAATGTGGTAAACACACTTTTCCTGCAAATAGCTCTGACACAACTGTTATTCAGAGCGCCAACACGAACATGATGTACGAGATTCCGATCTTGTAAGTATTCGAAAGTTGATATGCTTGCCCACCAATTTCATCCACATGAAAACCAAGTGGAAAAATCACTGCAGCAAGGCAAAACAACACCATCGCTGTGAATCCTACCCATCTGGCATAAGGAATAACATTGCGGTCCCAGGTACTCGAAGCCAAAAGAATAACTGTGGTAGTGACACAAATGCATCCAACAAATATGCAAATTAATGCCAACAGCCATTCAATTTGCAGCTCCGGAGTGAAACATACTTGCGGCCTATTATACAAAGTCATGCAAGTCCACATTAGTCCTTAGCGGATGTCACCTTAAAACAAAGAAATATAAATTTTCATTTATTTGTTTTTATTAAATTAAATTTTTATCTTATTACCAGCTTCTTCTGTGACAATCCAATCGGGCATGGCTAGACTTACGATTGCAAAAAAATCTGCAGCCAAAAATAATGTTGCACTTATTGTTCAGCTTATCCATTTATTTTAATTTTCCTAGGAATAAAAAATAAATTATTTTCACAAAATTTTGATGAATACAAAGAACAAACCTGCAACACACAAGACAAACCAATAATAAAACTAAACAAAGTATTGTTTTTGCAAAAAAAAAAAAAAAAACTTAACGAAGAAAAAGACATCTGTCAACTGTGAATACAAAATGTAGTTGTGTTTACATTGAAACACACGTTGCACATCTTGGCTTGATAGAAAGTCTGTATTTAAACGAATAATAAGTTGGAAGACCACGTTTGAGCAACCAATTAAAACAAATTAATCAAAGCAAATAAAAGATTGTTTGAAAATTTGCATGGTTTAATAAACTAGGAAACAAGAAAAAAGGTGTTGAACATCATCAAACATGTTTAATGATAAAATATCTTTGGTCGTCAAGCCATACTGTACAACTTGTAATCTAGTGTAAACCTTCGTTCAAATCAAACACAAAAAGCTGTCAGCTGTCAAAAAAGATTATTTTCCCGACGATACTTTCCCATCAAATTACTACAAAATTTACAAAACAAATTTAATTGCAAAGAAAAAAGAATTAAATTATATTTCCTAAGATTAAAAACATTAAATATTTTATTAGATGCGTGTCCAAAAGAACACAATAATAATATTATATAATAATAATAAATAATATTGCACAAATTGAGGAGTGTGCAGATCGACGCGGAATTATTTTTACAAGCGTTTGAAAGTAGGTCCTTTAAAAATATGAAATATTTGTTTTTGTTTACAATTGAAATTGAACTAAAGACAAACATCTTTTCAAACAATTTGTAGAGCCTCCCACGCAAGTAAATCGTTTTCTCAGTAATCGTCATGGAAGAAGTCAAGTGATTGTTACCCATTTTTGTTCCTTTATCCCAGCGAATATTTTTCAACCAAAATGCTTGGATATGTGTCTAGGAGCAACAAAAAACGTTCCGACTTTTGAAGAGAACACAGTTTTATATTAAAGCGGCACGTTGGGTAACTAACTCAGCATTGATTTCATGGATTTTTTCGATAAAAACAGGAGAAAATTGTGGGCAACCGGAGACAAAGTTAACTTTCATACAACATTTTATAAAGTAAAAAAAATAAGCGGAAAGAAAACAAAGTTGATCTCTAGGAAATTTGGGTAAGTTGAGCAGATATGGGTCAAAATCTAGAGGTGGAAAATTTGATGTCCAGACATTTTTTTTAAATAAAAAAAAACATTTAATTGAAGTTTTTTTCGCATTCACCAATTAAAATAATTGGCACGCTTCTAGGAATATATATATTTGGTTTAGAAAAGTTAACATTTCTTTTTTATTGCATCTAATATACTCAAAAACAGCGTTCCCGGACATGTCCATAACTCAAAAACTGAAATTCAAATGGCTTAAAAACACATTAAAGTCAACTGTTTTTAAGTTTTTCTTTTCTTAACGCCACATACACAATACTCTTTATAAATTTGGATATATCTTTTAGGGTACGGCCACGTCCTGAGTGGCTGAGCGGTTGAGCAACAATCCTAAATAAGACCATAATATGAAAAGTATGGGAGTGGCGACGTCCGTCGCTCAGCCGCTCAGCTCAGTTCTATTTTTATTGAAATCTTGAGCGGCGAACTACATTATATAAATAAACACGAACATTTTAGTAAATGGTGAAAATTATGGTTTCTTGTGAGGAAAAATATTAAAAAATATAAATTTTTTCATTAAAATAAAAAAAACAGGTCCCGACAGGAATCGAACCTAGGACTCCAGATTGACTCGAATTTCTGACAATTTAAGAAGCTACAGCCTAAATGGATGGACCAATTCGCTTCAAACTTGGTATGAAGCAGTTTTTGGAGATTGTGCAGATGATTCTATCGAATTAATTTTTTTTAACCTCATCTAACGATATCTGTGATGCATCCTGGAAAAGTATAATTTTCTCCAGAACTCTTTAAACGATTAAAAAGAAATAAAATTAAGTCAGGGTTTTTAGACAAGGCCTATCTTTTAACAAAAAAAAATTTTTTTATTAACGGTATCTGTCATAGAACCGTTTTCTTAGCACTTGTAGGGTTTTGAAATTGCCGCTCAGGACGTGGCCTTACAAAAAAATTAAATTGTGTTATTTTTTATATCTAGATCTACAATTATAAAAGTTGTCCCCAAAAAAATGACGCATCAAACCAACATTTTTTTAAGTGTCAATATTTTAATCATCTAACATACAAATGGTGCTGCAAGGAGTTTTTAAAGTTGATATCAATACCTTCCCGTAAGACTGTCTTAAGCGAAATTTTCTTCAAAAATGACTGTTTGATGTGGATGTAACTATGAGTTAAGCGCCACGTTTTGGTACCATTTTGCTTGTTCTATCATGTATGAAAATTAAACTAGAGAAAAAATAAAACTGTGCAACCCATACATTTCCTCACTCGAATAATGTTGTTTTTTGCGTTTCCTGAACAATTTTAGAAATGTCGCTTAATACATTCTTACAGGAAGGTATCGATATTATATAAATTTATCATTTTTTTATTTTTATGGATAAATATATAAAATGTATGTGAGAAGCTAGTTTTAGTTTCATTTTAAAGTAGCGTACATCAATTAACCATAGTTGATAATTGGTCATATAATAAAAAATCAAGTCCACTACAATATAATATCAAAAATATTTCGTTTTACTTTGTGACATAAAAATAAAAATAAATTAAGGTCAAAATGTCATTTCCGAGAACGCTCTGAGAATCCGAATAAATAATGTGGTCTTACACACATATTACAGCCATATCTAAGTATGGCTGTAATATACACTTCTATCGAAAAAGTTACCAAAAAATAAAAGCAAAAATTACTTATATAGTATTTCTGACATGCATAAAAAGCATTTTTTTGTAGAAATTTTTATGAAGTTTTGATGTAAATTGAAATAAAAAAATGCTTTTTTGTGCTCTGCTCGTTCATGAATCGACAAATTATAGCTAAAGCGAACATCTGAGCATGCAATTTGTATCATAAAACAAAGTTGATTTTTTAAGAATTCCGTCCTCGAAATTTTGCACCTCGATGGTTTTAACCCATATGCAGTTGATTGTAGAAAATGGCAATATCTTGCTATTTTTTTGAATTTCAGAATTATATCTTGGAAACCAAAGTCGATAAATATCCTGCCGTCGAATGCAAATGTGACGCTCGCTGAACGACCAATATAAGAGTTACAACATTTTGTTTGGCGTTTCAATTTTGCCTAAGTTTAAGAATAATTCTACCGATGACACGGTCAGCATAAATTTATAAATCAAAATTTATAAAACAAAAAATAATTTTTTTAATTCCCGAATAGCAGATTAATTTGTTTAGAATTAAGTTAATTAAGTTAAAACGTCGAAAATGGAGAGTAAGAAGCGCCTTTCCGTGAATTTTATTCGTCTAGTCTTTTAACCAAGAAAAAAACCTGGAAAATATTGCCAGACAGTTACATATATCCCAGAAAATTTAAAATTAAAGTCATCAATCAATGCCTTATGCTTAAATTGTGCTGAAATTGGTGAAATGCTTCTATATCAAACATTGTCAACGCCAAAGATTTGTAGTTGCCGATAAGAAAAGTTCCGATAGAAATAAAAAAGGCATACATGAAAAAAATATCGATTCAGAAGGAGAAATTATTGATCCCCTTTGGTAGCGTCAGGAAGTGGTGCAAATGTAAGTCGAATTTTCCGATGTTCATGAAGGCGAAAAAAAACCTAATGAAACTATTGAACCTGCACATTTTTGGATGCGAATAGGCGAGAAATCATTGATTAAAACCTAACATATGTGTTCATATTTTGATTATAGCCTATTATCATCCAAGATTTTATATAAGATCATTAAAAAACTTCAATAACAAAAGTAAGTATCCAGAAATTAAAAAAATAAAAAACTAAGGCATGCCGAGTTACATTTTTAATTAAAAAGAAGAACAAAAACTTAAATCTCCTCAGAAGCAGAGCATTAGTAAACATTTTACAGATGGTCTATTTACTGCTTCATTAATAAGTCAATCAAAAACGTTGAAATATAAATCAAGCATCGGTAAACAGAAGCACAGTTGCAGGAAAAGACGAAAAACTCACCTAGTTATGTTGAATCATCAAAGCACAATAACAAGACTTCAGTGTCTAAATAAATTATTTATCAAGAAAAATCTGAATAATAAAAGGTAAGTACAATTATACACATAATTATTTGTTGTAGGTACCTATGTATATGTATATCCATCATTTATTTTTCAAATTAATTTAATGAATTGAAGATCTTCCATTTATATAGACTTCAATCATGTTATCTTTTGTTGTATCTTAATAATTATATAATTATTATGTAAGCGTAGTTTGTCTATTTAAAATATCAAAAATTCTAACTACATTACAGTAAATAACATCGTCCCCGTTAAGCCATAACAATGAATGTTAAAGTTAAAATTTTTTGATTTAATTTCTTAATTGGTAAATAATTCGCCAATCTCTATTGTTTTAGCTTTTTTTCTGATTTTTTTTTTAACCATAAACCTTCCGCTAACAAATTCAAAGAGCATGCAAAAAGAGTAAAGTCCATTGGACTTCCCGTTTGTTTTTTATAAGAAAATTTATAGATGATTAGGTAGGGATAATTTTGTTTTATTATTATTTTTAAATAAGTACAAATCTCCATTAGAGTAAAAAAATATGGCGTTACCTAGAGAAACTCTGGCTATACATATACAACACCTTAATTTGATTACAAAGGTATCCTGGTTAGAACTGCATATTCTTTTCATGCAAATGGGCAGATAGGAAGGTATAAGAAAAAATGAATGTGGGTTATTGTTTATGATTAATTGTACTTCCGATATAGGTACTATACATATATCGAGTTATGCAATTTTACCAATTATGCAATTGGTAAAGAAATTCAAATGTAAGTTTTGAAGCAAGTTCTATCTTTTACTGAAAATAATTTTTTTTTTTTAAATCGTTATTAACGTTAGCTGCCATAGATGTTTTTTTTTTTAATCCGATTTTCTCCGAAACTACTAATTCGATTTCAACTAATTTTTTTTTTGTAAAGAATTATTTATATAATTTTAATATAATGCAAAAAATTTTGAAAAATTAATTTTTGGGTTAAAAAAAATTTAAAAATCAAATTTTCGACAACAGGACATTGATTTTATTTTGAAGTTTTGATTTTAGATGTTGATTGGTAATTATGTACTTCAAAATGGAATCCAAATTTTTTTAAAGTTTTGTTTTTCAATATATCATTTATACAAAATTTGTTTTTTTTTTTTAAACAAAGCCGTTTTTTTAATTTTTTTTTTCTAAAAATGCTTCTAAATAAAAAAAAATGGAATTGCATTTTAGAGCTCAATTTAATTTTAGATGTTGTTTTTTTTCCTTTGAAAAAGGATTTTTTTTTTTTATCAAATAACTGTTCTATGTTTTTATAAGATATACTCTTAAAAATTTTAGCAACTTGAACCCTAACAGCAAGATCGGGCGACCTAGGCGTGAATTTATTTAAATTATCTCTGTCTTCGTGACCTTTGTTTTAAAATAATGAAGTATGCATTAGCTTTCTTGCTATTTTCTGTAAAGAATTATATAAAAACCATTTGAATTCTTGATTTACATTTACTTAGTATTGTTAGTATTACCCGATGAGGGTTGTGAGTTGAACAAAATTAAAAAAAAAAACACATTGTTAGGCATGTGGTGACACATGTTAGGTAGTTGTTTGTAAAAAGAATATAATATTTTGTTGGTGTTGTCCTTACCGTTTCTTATTTTCGGTAGCCATTTACCCCGTATATAAGGCGTTTTGAATCCAAATTAATTCAAGATTAAGGTCTATATATACCTGGATCGAATTGAATCCGGATTTGTTGATCTGATCCGCCTCGGGGAGCTAAATCGAATCGAAAATGTGCATATATACCTACATAATTGAAAACTCGAGATATCAGTTCTGTTAGAAATTGTGTGTGATTGTCTTCTTATTTGAAAAACTCATTGAATGTATGTATTATGTTATCTAGTTTCTCTTGCCCTTTGGTTTTTGTTTAATTTTTCTATTTTACTGTCAATATTTTTAAAAGAAATACATATTGTGTTTTCGATTCTATTTCAATTCGATTCCTCAAACTGGTATAGTCATATACCTGAATCGAAATTTCGATTCAGATTCAATTCGATCTTTAAATCGGACATACAAACGGGGTAATTGTAAGCGTGTTGCACCGCGATAGCTTCGAATTTAAATTATTCCACCTTGTATTTTTTTCTTATTATTTTTTATGTTTTACGATAATTGATTTAACATCATTCGATATTATGTAAGTAAGAAATTAAAAGTGTTTGAAAATTAATAGACTTTTATGTTTTTTAACTTAGATTTAAATAGATAGCGTCGATTTTGTGGCACCCGCGATCGCACTTTGAACCCTTCTAAGTGACTAATTACTTATTTAATTTAAACTTAATAGCTAAATCAAAAATAAACAGGTTTAAATGTACTCTTTCAAGTTATAGGTAGTTTAATTAAAATTTTTTGTAATTGTTTGTAAATAAACTTCGAAATGTTGCACCCGTGATAGTGGAATTGCTTTTATTTAAGTTTCAAACAAAAAAAGTTTTTTGTTTTTAAAATACGACCTAATATGTATATTAATCACACTAATATATTAATCATAATCGTTGAAGCCGTTTTTGAAATATGTAGGTAAGCTTTTCCATATCGGTTATAATGGCGAGTACCTACCTACCATTAATTTTGTTTTAAAAAAATTAATTTTCCCTTCAAGGGAATTACCCATAACTCTTATCAACCAAATTTGAAGCAAAAAGATCAAATTGTTTGGACTGTAGTTCGAGATAGAAGTAAACGGAATTGCGGGACCAACTTTTTTCGCATTCTCTTTCATTTGTAATGAGGACATATTTGACTGTTACATGGATTTTTTAAGAGTTTTACTTGGCCTATTGTTTTCTAGTAAACAAAACAATCACAAAAGTTCCCTTATACTTGACAATGGCATCAATTGTTTTCAAGACTAAAATTGTAAGGTTACTTAACTAATGCGGTTATCAAATAACTAAAGCCGTTGCTTTTTGACCGCTGCTATTTTATACGGTCACCGACTTCAACATTAAATAATCTAACAAAAAAAAATCTGCATCAAAAATTCTTCATGCAAGAGCAAAAGCTGTTTGCAGCTATTTGCAAGACGGCAACTACGCGACGATGTCGACAAGGATGACGACAAAATTAAATGAATGGCAATCTTCTTAATTAAATAGGTCTCCTAGCGTAGTTTCCATTTGCAAATGGCAAAGAGAATGTCCACAATGATTTAGGGTGACCTCTTTTGGTCTGTTGGCTGGTTGGTTAGACGGCTGGTCAGGTCAGCGTAGTGGTTAGAAGCTTAGTGGTCATGGCTGTGAAGATTATGAGCATATGTAATGTAAATAGGGTTATGTATGTAGCTTCCATAAAATGTCTCTCTTCATGTTGCACTACGCTATCAGCGAAAACTTGAATAACTAATATGTAACATTTGATGGGTGGAAAATGTTTCATTTCAATTTATTGACATGGAATTATTTCATTATTCAATGTAAGTATGAATGAAGACACATAATGAAATTAAGTTTTCTTAAAATAACTAGGATTTTCGCGAAACTAAAGAAACTGTGCTGTGTGCATGGTTTTTTTCAATAAACCATGTTCGGCACATTGTTTATTTATTTAAGTCCGATTTTGTTTTTTTTTAACGGAATTTGAATTCAAAGTTTTCGACAAGAGTACGAGAAATGAACTTTAGTAAGTATTTGTTCCTCTTTAAGAGCGAAAGACAAAACATATTTTTGCGAATTTTAATATATTTAAAACAAAAACTTACCAACTAATTTTTTTTTTTGAAATTTTTTTACAAATTTGAAAAAATAATTGTAACAAAATATGGCGTTATTATATATGATTTTTTTAAATTTCCAAAATAAGGTAGGTATATTGTGACAATCACGTTAGGCAGACGTATTTAGCTATTTCTGACTGTCAACGATCATAAATCACCTTAGCCAATTCCTCGTCTGTTTTCTTCTGACGTTATCACGTAAAATTATCGTTCCTAAGCCGATTACGGACAACCAATTTTTTAAATTAATAATTAAGCTTTAACATTCTTCCATAATTAAGAAGTAACAGTTGCAACAATTATAGGTAATGAGCACATGAAAAAGAGTGTCTACTTCTGCAATTACCAATCAGCTTTTGCCTAAGCGCTTAGCCGATTTATTCTTTTCTCTCTATTGAACTTACTTCGTTCAGCTATCCATTAAATTCTTGAGTTCCAACAAGACAATCGTATATTTCTCTATGGTAGTCCTATATTTACACATATATTTCATTATATTGAAAAACATACCACCAAACTAAAGGGACATTTATTCTCAAAATTCATAAGAAAAAGGCCAACACAAAATATAAATCTATATCCTTGGCTTGGAAGACGCTTTTCACTCTCATTGAATAATTTCGATTTGAATACGCGATTCTGCGCCAAGTCCAACATTTAGATGAAAAATCTGCAACATTTGCATATGTAAATCGATTATAATAAATTTGGATAGGATAAAATTATTTCACGAAGTGTGCATATAAAAGTATATATACATACCTTCATACGCATAGGTATACATTTTTCAACTAAAGTGTATCTCAAAGTTGCCCAATAGGGGTTGCGAATCATCTCGCATTTCCAACAAAGGACTAAAACAAAGCTTAAAGTAACTCATGGGAGATATTATTCAGATATTGTATACAAATTCAATGGTATTTGGGAAAGACATCAGCAATTTTGAAGAGGTTCTCAGGAAATCCGCTATGCATTTAATGGGATTTCAAGGGTCATCAGCAGAAAAGATATTCTTTCCTTAAGAAAACGAATCTTAAAGGTCTACATAATATGTATATTTATATTAGATTGGTACGATAATTGAAAAATGCAATTCATAGCAAATAAACTATTCACATCCTCTAATAAAAAACATTATATTTTATGAACAGAAAGACAGTACCTACATAAATAAATAGGGTTAAGTTGATATTATTAATATTTAATAAATTTATATTATTAAAAAAAAAAACATTTATTTGATTTTAAAGTAAATTTTTCATACAATACATAAATTAAATTTAAACTATTGAATTCGACTTTTTCTCAATTAAAAATTAATAAATTGTATATCGTCATAATATGTATGTAGGTACGTATGACAGTTGATTATTTTCTTTTAATAAAATAACTGAAGGTATGTCACCTACCAATTAAATAGTTACGGTAAATGAATGTTTTGTTCAATACATTTTTCTAACGATTTTTTAATTCAACTTTAAACGCAAATATTATCCTGAAATATCAGAAGAAATTGATTTCAGGGGCCCAATTCCGCAACAGAGAGTTTTTCTCTGCCTTGTTCGTGAAGGCAATTAACACTTTTTTTCATATACACAGAAGATTTCACTCTTTCGGAATAGGACTCAATTCTGCATTCTTGTAATTTTTCGAAAATTGAATACAAATTAATTTTACTGATAATGATTCCTTTGGCAAGTATTGATTTTGTGTCAAACAAATAATATTTTTTTTTTCTGAAAAATTAGTGATTTCAAGAAATTAATTGTACCTATACTAATCAGAATTTATGAAAAAGTTGAAATATTGCAATCCCCCTGAACATGACATGGTCACTGTTTCTTTGATACTTGATTCATTTTTATGTTTGAGTTGTTTATAGAAAGGTAATATAAATAATATATGACGTATAAAATAAAAAATAAAATGCATGACTGGCTCACACGTAGGCACTTGCTCTTAGAATTTAAATTGTTAACATTTTTTAAACATTTTTTTTGTATACAAATTTGATAGATGAATAGGTAGGTAGGTACTTGGTACATTAAAATAAAAAAAAAATAAAAAAAAAACATAAAATTCTTTTTTCAAATGAAAAAAAAACTACTCTTTCATTAAAATTGAGTTCCAAAAAAATATGCAGTTTCATTTCTTTTATAAAGATGTATTTTTAGGAAAAATTAAAAAAAAAAACAACTAGTTTTTGATAAATAATTAAAAAAAAAAGTTTTAAAATAAGGCTGGTATGCCATTTTGTAGAAATTATTACACTGGTTTACAAGGGTTTTGCTGCCGAAACAAAAATATACTTTTCTGAAGGTTTTCGGTGTGCTGAACTCGAATCCGAAGTCAAAAACAACTAATCAGCTCCCGTTTTTGAGATATTACTGTTAGAAAATGCAAAAAAAACAATTTTTGAGTGCTTCGGATATTATTCTTTTGTATAAGGAAAATTGTTTGAGCATATATAGTAACGGTTTCTATAAGAACTGTTTTCCATCTTTCGATACCTGTTTAAATCTTTTCAATATCTTTTGTGTTGCCCGAGATATCTTAAACTGAAGTCAGTGGGTTTGGCTTCATATATCATAAAGAAGATAATGACGTTATAAAATTTATAAAAATACCAAACAACTGAGGATATCTCGGGCAGTAAAAAAGATATCGGAAAGATTTAAACAGATTTAAAGAGGTGGTAAATAGTTCTTATAAAAACTGTTACTAAATATGCTCAAATAATTTTCCATATATAAAAGAATAAGGTCCGAAGTGCTGCATTTTCTAACGGTAATATTTCAAAAACGGGAGGTGATTAATTTTTTTTGACTTCGGATTCGAATTCAGCGCACCGAAAACCTTCAGAAAAGTATAGTTTTGTTTCGGCAACAAAAAAAAAAGTTTAATTTTGCTAACCAGTGTTATCAATCAACACCTAAAACCAAATTTTCATTAAAAAAATTCAATGTTCCGTTTCAGAAAATGCCTCTTGATGAATTTAATCTGGAAAAGGCTTTAATTTCATATAATTGTCTGGACAAAATTTTTTAAGCTGGATTGGAAAAATTTCTTCTTAATTATTTAGTTAGGTATTATTATATTAGGTATTATATAAAAAAAGTGATAAGTAGGTATGTAATGTAGGCATATAATATTTTTGATTTACTTGCATAAGAATACACAAGTGTTGCATGAAAGAAAGAAATATTTCCTGAAGTAGGTAAAATGTGTCAAATTCAAGATGTTTAACAACAAGCTATCCCATTTTTGGTTCTTTATAAATACTCCGAGCTTGTCTATTACAATAAACAATGTGTTTATTTTAACAACAAAAAAAAGCCAAGAAGGATCCCACCGTTTTATTGAGACCATGTGTTTAAGTGCCTTATTCTCAGAATAATGCATTAGTTGTTGTATGAACACAACATAATGAAACCGTTGGGCAAGTGGCATCTGCAACTTTCATCTAAAGGAGAACAATAAAAACACTAGAGTTGAAGCATGAAAGAAGGGCATCACCCATGGGCCTCAAGGAGGGTTTAACATGATGGGTATAAAAGTGCTTTACTTTTTTTTCTCATTTTATCAATCGAAAATTCAATTTTAATTTGTTCAAAGGCGCAGTCACTACTGCACGAGACATATTTTATTGAAGTTAGTTATAAGCAGTTGAAGTTTTGTTTCAATATGTTTTCATATTTTCCAGTTAGTTTTTAAGACGCAGTGCATATAATACGTGAACAAAGAGCACCGTATATAGATTTAATTTTAAAACTTGGAAAAATCAATTTTCAATGCGATGAAAACAAAGCTTTTCCCGTTTTGTTAAGACAGGTAGGAATGATCATTCCTTTGGGGCATAAGAGAACAGTCAATAAAAAGAAAAACAAAAACTTGAAGTTGAGCGCATTTTGGTTGCAAAGGGTTAAAATTCGTTGTGTGCCTGTGCTGGCGATTTTTATTGGAAAAAGTAGGTGTTGAATCCCTTGTTGTAAGGAGACAAAAATTCAGTTGAGAGCTATCAATTTTCTCCAAATCTTTTCCTAATTGACATACGAAAACTGATGAGGAGGTGACCATTTTCTTGTTGATGCCATAGTTATTTTTCATGATATCTTAAAACGCCCAATAGCTGTGTTAAATGTACATGACTTGTTGTTCAATGTTCAACAACTCAATACTATCTTTTTTTCTACCTCAAAAGTGTAGAGGTATAAGTTTTACCTATATTTCTTTTAATAGAACACCTTAAGCTTCTTGAAAAAGTGATTGTAGAAAAGAATAAATTTACAATCCCTAAATACGCCTTGTAAATAGAAAGGTTTGTCTATATACCTATACATACATAGATGATATTCTTGTTTTCAATACGATACTCAGAATTGCTCTATAATGTCATTTTAAAAACCAGCAAAAATATGCGTCTACTCTTAACAAATATAACGAGTTTGAAATTTCTGACATTTAGATTTTAGAATATAGATGGGGTTCGAAAATGACCTGAGGTTTTTTCCTGTAGACTAGTAGTGTAGTACCAAAGTTGCTAGAAAACTCGGCTGAACACTCTGATATGTGATTAGAGTGGGTCAAAAAAATCGAAATTCTTTTTTTTTTTTTTTGAGTTTATACTCCGAATACGAATATCTTCTAAACGGTTAAAGCAGTTAATTTGATGCCAATGACTTCTTTGTAGAACGTTTAAGCCCCTACAAGAATATATTTTAAATTTCGATTTTTTTTTTGACCCACCCTAATGTGTATATATATTATGCCTATTGATATGTAAGTCATTGTAACCACAAATATATGATTGTTTCCTTCATTGCTTTAAAAATCTTACAAACACAAATACAAAGCATGACAATTCTGTCAACTTTATAAGATTAAAAACAAGCTGTGTACCTATACGTGGCTCTTTGCATTTTCATAAACATCATCAACGAAGTACATATTTTTCCTAATTATTATAAATGAATCAACGCAAAAAGTGTTCTTAACATCGTTGCCATAAGAATATGTTGAATATGCATCGCGGCAATAGATCCCCTTGGCGCAGCCTAATGGAACCCACCACAAATTATGCAGGTCTGGTAATACTTATCTTACCGCATTCTCCAACACAGTCCATGACAACATGGCCTCGGTGCATTCACAAAGTGCGATGTACTCCAGTAAAGTACTTAAGACAATTCTTGAAAAGTACTAGACCTAAACTTCTTTGCGTTAACAAATGGTATTCCTGGAGGACTTTAAAAGAAGAGAATGAAATTGAGGTACACATATAAGAACACTGGGAACATGTGAACATTTATGGAAAAATAAAACAAGAGACTACGAAACCCTTCACTCGTTGTTTCTTGTTTGTAACAAAAGAAACTGGTATTATGTGAGCCCTATTCATTTCCTGTTTTTAGTTAAATGTAAAGACTTTTCAATTAAAAAAAAATGTCAAATAATTAATATTAAAATGAGAGTTTTTTTTTAGCTTTGAGTAAAGCAAAGTATATATAGATATGTATGCATCTACCTTTATATTGATATACAAATTATTGAACAATTTATTAATTAGGTACTTTTTATATATATAAAGCACTATTCACGTGAGCACGACCAACGACCGAATGAACGAAAATTCGATGATTTTGACATTCACATATGAGAGTTTTTAATTCGTCGCGAATGAAGTTTGAATTTGACACTATTCACTTGAGCACGACCGAATGATCAAAAATTCGTTGATTTTGACATTCTCATGAGAGTTTTTAATTCGTCGCGAACGAAGTTTGAATTTAACACCGTTTACCACCAGAACCAAAACAATAATTATTTTTGAGATTAAGAACGCGCGAACATATTGTTCGTTGGGAATGTGGATTGTGTGGAACGCGAATTTAGTCTGACAGTTCGTACCAACTAGAACTCTTTTCGCGACTAATAAATAAATTTTCTCAAATTTACTAACATTTTATATTAAAAGTAAATAATTGCATCATAAATTCAACGATAAACTATAGGGGAGATCGGGGACAAAACTAACATTTTTTACTTTTGGGGTTCCTGCTCCTTTGATGGTTGGAATAACAAATATCAAAATATGCCTTCTAAAAGATTAATTGAAAAATTCACGTAGCTGTGATAGTTTTTTCTAAGATTCTGCCCTTGTTACATTTGTCCTATATGTCTAGGACGAAAGTAACACGCTCTGGGTACAAAAGTAACAATAATTAAAAAGCATAGTTAATCAAAAAAAAAGAAATTATACCTTTATCATACTTTTTTTTCTGTATTACACACTTGTTTTAACTTAGGATCATAACGAATAGTTAATATTCATAATTTTTTTTAACTTCAAAGAAAAAACAAAAACAAGATAAGAATAATTGAACATTTTTTTTTTAAAGGATGGTACTTCGTTTAGCGAGTAACATAAAAACGTAAATTAAATATTTGTTTAATTTAAAGGTAACCTATACATGAGATCATTTTAAAATACGAAATTATCGTCCACATGATCTTTTGTTACTTTTGTCCACATGCAGTCATTTTTCTTAAAAAACTAAATAATTCACGCAAGTTTTAAAATTTATTTAAAGCAAGAACGATAAATAAAATATTAAGCAATCCTTGGAAAAAATTTAGCTTAAAATAATTAAGATACCATGACAGTTTTATTAAAAATAAATTGCACGACTGGGATCGCACGTACTTGCTCTTATGGTAAAAGTTACTCTAATGTTAAAGCTTTTCATTGAACAAAATAAGGGAATATTTAAAATTTTATATTTGCACGGAATTTCATAAGTGGTGCAAAAAAATTAAATCTGTTTTTATAAATAATTAAATACCACCTTAAATGATCTTTTACAAAAAAACTAAGTATGCCATTTTATTCCTTGTATAATTTCTAGAAAAAAAATTTCGAAAATCGTTAGAGCCTTTTTTTTTTAAATTATTTTTTATATATGTATAAAAATTTTCTAACATTTTCAAAAAAAAAGTTGGTAGGTATGCCATTTTGAACAAATAATTAATTTACACATAAAAATGGGTTTTCAAAATTTTTCACTAACCCGTTTCCAAAAAATTGATTTTTCAAAAAAAAAAATTTTAAATATTTTTTAAAAATCCAAAAATTTGTTTTTTGAAAGAAATTTAATTTTTTTAAATAATGATTGTTTAAACGTTTCTGTATAAAAATTTTGGTTGAAATATAGTCCAGTAATTTTAGGTTTTATCTGCGGAAAAATTCCTACTGGGCTGAATTTTAGTATACAGCTTAATGACGGCTTTGTTATGAAGATGTGAAAAATCGACATTGATATCGTGTCCGCGTTAAGAGTTATAGGGGTCAAAAGGTCACAAAAACTGGTTTTTCACGATTTTCAGCAAAACGGTAAGTCTTATCAAAAAATTTTCAATGCAAGAATTGTAGACCAGATTATTATATATAAAAAGTGTCATGACACTTTTTTTCCTAAGACGAACCGTTTTTTAGGTATAACGATTCAAAAAGTTGAAGTTTAGTTGTAATCGTCATAATCCTATTCCTGAAAAAAAAACTCCTAACTGAAAAGTTCCTGAAATTTCATTATTTTTTTAGCTTGAATTTCGTTCCTCAACTGTTAAGAATATGTGGAAACCAAAAAAAAATGGAAATTTTCTCCATTTTTCCGATTGGGTTGGGACCCTTCTCCCGAAACCATTTCCCTGGGAATTTTTGTTTAGAATATGTCTGAAAATATACAGGGTGTGCAATAGAGAATGAACAACCCTAAAACGGCTTATAGCTACACTTATGATTGTTCTATAAACAGATAGAAAAAAGTTCTATCGCAACCAGTTCATAAAATATGGACTTTTTTTCGTTCAGTGTATTTTAAATTTTATCATCTTATGTTTTCGTTCACTACAACCACGAATGAATGAATTTTATTTATTTCTTTTTTTTATAATTTTCTACAATAATTGTATGAGTACATAAACGCTTTAAAAACTGCAAAGCTATTGCACATTTTCGTAAAAAAAATTTTGAAATCTGTTTTTTGATGCAAAATGTAAAAAAAATATTTTATGAAAAATTTTAAACACCTGTGGTATAAAATAAATCTATAGAAACCTAGGTGGCCAACTTTCTTAAAAATATTCTGGTATAAGGAGAATATTTTTAAGAAAGATGGCCACCTAGGTTTCTATAGATTTATTTTATACCACAGGTGTTTAAAATTTTTCATAAAATACTTTTTTTACATTTTGCATCAAAAAACAGATTTCAAAATTTTTTTTTACGAAAATGTGCAATAGCTATGAAATTTTTAAAGTGTTTATGTACTCATCCAATTATTGTAGAAAATTATAAAAAAAAGAAATAAATAAAATTCATTCATTCGTGGTTGTAGTGAACGAAAACATAAGATGATAAAATTTAAAATACACTGAACGAAAAAAAGTCCATATTTTATGAACTGGTTGCGATAGAACTTTTTTCTATCTGTTTTTAGAACAATCATAAGTGTAGCTATAAGCCGTTTTAGGGTTGTTCATTCTCTATTGCACACCCTGTATATTCTTATTTTACCTTTTTGTTTTGCTTCTTTAATTCCATTAAAAACGCAATTTTTATTTTTATATTATCGATATATATCGAAATATATCGATAATATAAAAATAAAAATTACGTTTTTAATGGAATTAAAGAAGCAAAACAAAAAGGTAAAATAAGAATTATAAGTACTTAATCCAGCAATACAAAAAACGAAATATACCCTGTATATTTTCAGACATATTCTAAACAAAAATTCCCAGGGAAATGGTTTCGGGAGAAGGGCCCCAATCGAAAAAATGGCGAAAATTTCCATTTTTTTTTGGTTTCCCCATATTCTTAACAGTTGAGGAACGAAATTCAAGCTAAAAAAATAATGAAATTTCAGGAACTTTTCAGTTAGGAGTTTTTTTTTCAGGAATAGGATTATGACGATTACAACTAAACTTCAACTTTTTGAATCGTTATACCTAAAAAACGGTGGGTCTTAGGAAAAAAAGTGTCATGACACTTTTTATATATAATAATCTGGTCTACAATTCTTGCATTGAAAATTTTTTGATAAGACTTACCGTTTTGCTGAAAATCGTGAAAAACCAGTTTTTGTGACCTTTTGACCCCTATAACTATTAACGCGGACACGATATCAATGTCGATTTTTCACATCTTCATAACAAAGCCGTCATTAAGCTGTATACCAAAATTCAGCCCAGTAGGAATTTTTCCGCAGATTGGGCTTAAAAATGACTAAAATGACTGGGCTAATATGTTTGGTCGTTTACGTGAAATTCATAAATCAAAAAAACCGTTCTATGACAGGTACAGTTAACCCATTTCCGGCTAACGTTGCGTTTTCGCAACGTCATGTTTGAAGACTTCTGGAACATAACTGATTATATTTTTAAATAAACTAAAAAATTATTTGGAAAGATAGTCAAATTATCTAATCGACCTGTTTTTGGATTTTTTTGTAAAAATGTTTTTTCGAGCTTTTTTGGGGCTATGAAAATTCGAGTTTTTCAAAATTTTGAGGTAAAATTTTTGAACTTTTGAAAAATATAGTCAAAATTATAATTTTTCTAAATAGTCTACAGGTAAATAAGGGTTCAAATTATATTCTAAAATAGTGCTGAAGTAATTTATTTGAGTTGCCTGCTTGTCAGGTAAGATGAAAGCATTACGTTGCGTTTTCGCAACGTTAAGACTGTTACAATTGTTGTTCCAGCGAACAGGTGCAATTTCATTTTCGTTATCGAATGCAAAATCAATGAAACCATGACTTTTTCTGATTTGTTTGAGTTCGGTCAGCTCTTGTCGATTGTTGGCGGGTGCTGATTTGGTTTATCGATTTTTGAAAGGAATCAATTCAGAGAAGTTATCACTAAGTAATTGCACTACGATAAGAATTGAATGAAGTAGTCACTTTTATCATTTTTTTGACAACATCAAACATACTGTCACCAAAACGATGTCGCAAGTGTTTCAGACAATACGTTTTTTTCTGCAAGAAATGTAATATCTTGATTCATATCCAAAATGCTTCGATAAGTACCACACAAAAAACCTTTCTTAGTAAGCATAAAATATCAAAATATAATGTTTAACTTATTATAAATTTTGTTATTTTATTTTCAACAACCTTTTATTACCCAGTGTATCTTTAATTAGTTAATTTCTTCATAAAAATACTCAAATAAAATTGATTCATACTCCAAGTAAAAATAAATTATTTAAAAAATTTTGATACCCCTTTCGGCTAACGTTGCGAAAACGCAACGTGAATTTTCTGGAAAACCAAAAGCTTTTCCAAAAATTTTTTTTCAGATTTCCTCTAATTGGGCCAAAAACAGATAGTGTGTAAAATTTCAAGTTTCTAAGTCAACTGGAAATGGGTTAATAACGGTACAAAAAATATTGTTTTTATCTTCAAAGAAAGCTTTTATGTGTTTCACTACACACAAACATTTTAATCAAAATCGTTAAAGCCGTTTTGAAAAAAAATTAACTTTTCTATTTCCGTTATAGGTACCGTTAGTTTTGGTCCTAAAAAAAAATTTCAATTTGTCCTCTAGGGAATTACCCAAAACTGTTAACTACCAAGTTTGAAGAAAATAGCTCCAGTAGTTTAGGCTGTAGCTCTAGGTTCCTACAGGCAGACAGACAGACAGACAGAATTGCCGGACCCACTTTTTTGGCATTCTCCACCATCGTAATGTCATGTAAAATTGTTATCTCGAGTTCGATTTTTTTTACGAATCCTAAACTTGCTTTATTTGCTTGTACCTTTATCGCAAGTAAAAAACCGGCACTCAAAAAAATTTCAAATTACACCTTATTTTCTTTTTTTTTTAATGTGGCACGTGTCTTGACTTGACTTTAACAAAACAAAAAAATTACTCAAACACATTCGTTCATGCTAGTAAATGGGCTTGTTACTTTCATGACGTGTTACTTTTGTCCCCGGTCTCCCCTATTTCTATTGATTTGTTGGGAATTTGTAAGGAAAAAGGGCTTGAAACGTGTCTAAAATCACTTTTTTCATTCATTCGTCGTTCGTTGGTCGTGCTCATGTGCCCTTCGTGCCCTTCCTTTTTTGAACTTAGAACTCATTTCAGTTGATACAAATTTAAGGGCCTTATGTACCTACTGAATTTTTGGTAGTTTGATAAAAGTAAAGAGTTTTCTAGCCTAATCTTGACATATGGGTTATGGCTCGTGGATTAAAGTCCAAAAAAAAAAAGATATTCGATTTTATTGACCCGCACCCTTATGTATGTATACATATCGCACCCTCAGTGCAAAAGAGCGAGAACTCAAAAAAGTTCATTTCGAGAAAACGCTTCTGCAAAATACATGACTCTAAACTTTCCCCTATAACTTTCTATGGGACAGCAATTTCCATAATGTCAAAGCTCTATTACAAGAACCATTATGTTTATTTTGTAGTTTTAATAAATTTATTTTTTAAAATTGTTTAAATTAGGAAAGAGTTTGACTTTTAATATAGTAGGAATTGGATAAAAATAGTCATAATCTTTCGAATTTTTCGTTTACGTTAACAACAAGCCCTTCAAAAGAAAGATAATTTAAAAAGCAACATTTCCTCATCATTATCTCAAAAATGTCATTTTTTTACTTATCGCTCTTTTGCACTGAGGGTGCGATATAATGTAGGTATTTTATATCAACAAGTTATGTATTCGTAAAAAAATTGAGATAACAATCAAACATGATACGATTGTAGAGAACGCGAAAAAAGTGGGCCCCGCGAGTCTGTCTGGCTGCCTGCCTATCAGTCACTAATTAGGGTAAAGTCGGGTGATATGGCACCACGGGTGATATGGCACCCTTTCAATATCTCCCACTTAATGACTTCTTTTCAAAGCAAAAAGAGCAAAATAGAATTCAGTCTGACGTAAGCTTTCAGTGGATGCATTCGGATCCGCAGTAGCCATTGCCACTTAAATTTAAAAAATGGACAAACAAAAACGAGGGTTCATTTTAACACAAAAACAACGGTAACGGTTGTATTTTTGTGTTTGCTCATTGCCATAACTAAGCAAACGTAATTATTCGTGTCATTTGAAGAAAACAGAAGTGTAGTCAAATGGGGGATATGGCACCCAAGAACTTCGGGATATATAACACCGGTGCCATTTCCCCCGCATCTACTTTTGAACCTATTTATTTTTCAACTGATAATTGCATTTACCAAAAACTTCAGCAAACCAGGCCAAGTGGACTCAAACCCAGATCACAGCAGCCGTTGGAGCTGCTGAATGTCAAAAAAAATTCCCTTCACACGTCACTACATTAAGAAGGCTTCTTAAATGACCAGAACCTAAAAGTTTGCCAAATAGCTTTCAGATTGACTGAAAAGTGCGGAATAAGGCAGTAATCATAATTTCACTTTTGGTCTCATGATTCGTGTACGTCTTTCAACAACAAATTCAACAAGTTTTACAATAAAAATATCAAGAAGAAATAGGGTGCCATATCACCCTTTATAAGGTGCCATATCACCCTCCATTTTTTCAATCATGTTTTTTTAATGGTTTTTATTTTTGCAAAAAATAATAAGAAATTATCTTTGAATTACACTTATGTACCTATTTTGCATTTAAGAAATAGTTTTAAAATAAACCTGCCTTTGTTTGAAATAGATATCTTCTTTATTTCTCAAGTAATAACGAAAAACAAAAATGGGTGCCATATCCCCCGACTTTACCCTACTAAAAAATTGCAAACCAAGTTAATTTAATTTTATTTTTTTTCATAAAACTTATTTATAAAAAAATTGGTTTAAAAAAAACGATTTTAATTATTTTTTCTAAAAATTCACCTTCATAAAAGAAATCAAATTGAGTACTTTGTTTGGATGCTGTTTTTTTTTTTTTTTTTTTTTTTTTTTTAACAAATTTTATGATTTTTTGTTTTATTTATATAAAAACAGAAATGCTATAATTCATAAATTCACGACGAAGGCAAATCTTAACAAAACTGCGTTAATTATAAGCAGCTTTTTTTTAAAATTCATCATTTTAAAATCCAGTTTTGAGATATTTTCTTTTTTTTATGTTGGATTTTAGATACATCTTTAAGATTTTAGATCCATCTTTAAGAAAAAAATAACTATTGAGATTTTATCCAACCATTTTTTTTTTTTAATTTAACATTTAGATCCTATTTTTTTATTTTAATTTAACATTTAGATCCTTTTTTTTTTTAATGAAACCAATATTACAAATTTCTTACAAACCAGGCTGGATTAAAGGTAAAAAGTCTTTAAAATGTTTAAGAAGTACACAATATGGGATGTCTTATATCCAATTTGATTCGAGTCTGTACATTTCTGAAACACCGACATAAAAGGTTGGAATAACAGAATTTGCTTTGTATTACAAATGGTTTAACAAATAAGTTTGCTTTTCAACGACAATATCTAGCCTTGTATCTGTTTCAGTTGGTTTTTGCATACCTACATTATTCAGCGATGCAGTGTTCTGAAATTTATGCAAAGAAAATGTTAACTGTATTTGAATCAAAAAATCACTGCATCACTATTCCTTGTTATTCGGAAATTATGTTAATTTCGCAGCGAGTTGCGTACCAACATTTAGAATAAAATCTCAAAATTTAACATATGCATGTAGCTGTCTACATACTACAACAACTTATTCGTATTGAGTCTCATTCATAATGCAATCGTTTATAGAAAGTAAATGATTTGATTAGATATAACCTACGGCCGGCGGAAATGCTAAAGTTTCAATTCACAAACATCTTTAAGAAACAAATTAATTTATGTTGTTTTTTTTTTTGGCAATGTTTGTAGAAAATCTTATTATTTTGAAAAAGCATGAATGAATGGCATACGCCAAAATAACTTTTTTTAGGTACATGTAGGTTTGTAGTTCTATCCTTTTCGAGGGCGATTCTTTCAAATTTTATGCTAGCTCTTAATATTTAGAACGAATTGTTTTGCCAAATTTAAATCTAATACACCAGGACTTAAAAAAGAATCTCCATTCCAAATTTAAGTTAGTTAGCAAAAATGTATAGACTAAAAACCTTGCTTTATTAACATATTGCATTTTTTGACGCACAATTTACTCGCATATGGACCAAAACTTTAATACTTCTCAAACCCAAAGCTTGCAAGAATATATGTAAGTCAGCTCAATTAACAATTTAAACTATAACAACGAACAAGCAATTGCTTTTGTTCATTTTAAGTAATCGGTTGCTGTTGAAAGGTCAAATACCTATAGCAAATAATCACCCATATTGTGAGTTCCATCCGAAAAGCTATTCACAAGCTATTCAAAAGACAAGTAGAGTTAAATACATCATCAGAACAAATCTCAAAGAACTCATCGTTTTTAAGGATGACTTTAAATTAATTTGAAATGAAACTAAGCATTGTAATGTTTTAAAAATATTTTTTTAAGTGCTTATTTAGTCTTAAAGCAATACAAAACACTGAAAATGCACTTTAAAAAAATTACAATAGTATTGGAAATAAATTATTATTTTCAATCTCTTTTCAAGTAAGAATGAAATTTTTTAATTTAATACTTTTTGTATTTTTGAAGTAACTTTAATACGAAAAAAAAAATATTATTTCTGAACAAAGAAAAAAACAACCAATACAATTCAGATATTCAGGTCAATCCAGATCTGGGAGATCCTGATCCACATCACTGTGAACACAGCTAAGTCATATTTTAACAGAAAGAAGAAGAGATGAAATTCTTTACACTCCACTCGGAAAAATAGTTGGTGATAGGGGGACATTTGCCTGTATAGTCCGTCTTGAAACAACATTTTGTTATTTTTCCGATGTTAAGTGACCTTTAAAAAAAATAATTAAATCATATGATATGATTTTCATATCATATGATACAAAATTATCATGCCGACCTGCCTAGGTATAATTTTTTTTTTCAACAAAAAAATTTAAATTTGCGGAAGGTCATCAGGATGGTTTTACGCCCAACAACCCCCTTTACTCAGCACATATAGAAATGGCACACGCAAGCTCATCACCATACTGAATACATCCCTTTTATTTTCAAATGTTCTATGAAAAATAAAAGGGCTTTTCGCATGTGTATAAACAAGCCTAAGAAAAATTTGTTTGTATTAGAAGCAGCAACAGAAACGAAGGCTTAGGATGTGAAAAAAATTGTATGATTAGTAGGATCCTTTTATTAAGATGATTTCATTTATTTAAATTTAAAAAAAAAAGGCATAGCTATTCTCAGTAACGAAACTCCAAGAAGTAAATATTTTACAGACTCATTTCATTTTAAGGTTGGCTTGCTGCTATTTAAAATAAAAAACACGTGGATTGGTTTGCGAATTTTATTTTCTTCAAAAGAAAAAAATGGGGTAGGTATAAAGGAGGCTAAGGTTTTTTAAAACTTGGGCTGGTAGGACATATGCAAACCATTTATTCTGAATTATGTATAAAGCAAAAAAAACAAATACATTTTAATTTAAATATGAATGAAAAAATCTAACTTGGAACTTAATTAAAGTAAAACGAACTTTTGGGCGAAAACGAACGTCAAACTTTTATAGTAATTAAACCAGATGTTTCTTTAGCCATTTGCGGTTTAATCTAGGACGAATATTTTATGAATGAAATGTAACTAACTTTTGTTTCAAGAGTAGGTAGCTATGGTATTGCAGGTACAAATAAAATGTAGTCAAAATCTAAATGCGGAAAGGTCATTGTTATTGTAATATCAAAGTATCAATAGCAAAATTAAATCTACGCCACGCTTATATGATATGGGATATTATATATGAACATTTTGCATTAACATTTGTCCTATACTTTGCGTCTCATTATAACAATTTTAGTATACCTACTATGAAGAAAATATGAGACATTCAGAAATGGAGTGGTGCAACTCTCATGTGATTTTTTTTTTTTTTTTTTGATAAAGAAAACTGTTGTATAGTGCTCTTTAAAACATAATATGGGAATATTTACCATGCCTATTGGCTAGTTGGATTAAAACGAGTATTTGAATGCGAACAATTATAAGTAAATTTGTTTTAATATAAGTAAAAATAAAAATTTAAAACGTGTTAAGGTAATTATTTATATATAATTAAAAATCGTAAGGACATTGTTCAATTTATTTTAATTTATTATAAAGCAATAAAACAAGCGGCAGCATGGTATTATTAATTTATATTTTGAAAGAATCCATGCATTGTTTTAACTATCTACGCCACATAGACCTTAAGGGCAAGTACGTTCGACCCATTTCATACATAGTTGAGTTCAGCACAAGAAGATTCTTCAATCAACAAGAACAAAGTTTCTTTAAACTCCTACTCTAAAAAATGTGCATTTCCACAATAGGATGTACCCACTGTAAGAAAAACGCACCAAATCCTTTTTTACTTAAGCTTTCTTGGATGGAAGTAATATCTTAAAACAATAGCTGAAAAAAATGGGTAAGAAAAGCATCGTTTCTTTTATTTCAAATTTTGGCTTGGCTTGAGAAATTTTTATAAGCAGGATAAACAACTAAAGTATAGTTGCTATCCTTGTTTCACTGTCCACAACCGGTGCCGATTGTTTCCCATAAACAAAGCAGGAGACAACCAAAGACAAATTAAAGAAGTCAACCAAAAAAGAAAAACCATACGCCTACCATGGTATGCATAACTGAGATCCCATTTCCAACGATGCCAAGTACTAAAAGAAGCCTGCATATTTTGGTATACATTGTTTACAATTTTGTAGTCGTATACTATACCTACTCATGACTATAAATAATAGAAACAAAAATACACAGCAAAAGAAATATAGAGACTACCAATGGAAGTGAATTGGAAAAATATCTGCAACTATGAAATCTTTGCGCTGCCAAAACACCACGGAAACACCCACTGCGCGGATATTCTACAGAATGTCATCAAGTACTTGAATGCACGCCGCACAAAAGACATACAAATCCTTCATGCAGCGTGTTGTAGACTTCTTGGCTCCATGAAAAATATGAAAAAAATCTTTTGTGCAAAACGCAGGATACACGGCACAAAACCATTTAAGCTTCAACGACAAAGATGCAATTATATATAATGTGTGTTCGCTTGCATTTTCAATAAAGTAAATAAAAAGGCCTTTACTTTTGATTATTATCAATAGATGATAAACTAATGTATAGTTTGTTTCAACAAACTCTTAAAAAAAAAAAAACAATTTCAAATCTTAAATGTGTGTTTTCATTCACTTTCAATTTATTATTCAAATTGTGTGTAGCTAAGAACACAAATGATCCAAGTAAAATTTAAGAACATTTGATGTCATATTTCTGAAGTCATTTCTAATTTAAATTTAAGAAAATTTGATGTCTCATTTTTGAAATTATATTTCATCAAATTAGCCGGTACCTACAAAATTGATCGAAATCAAATAAACTTGGCTTTGTTTTGGAATTTAATCATTAAACAGTTAAATAAAATAATGCCACTTACTTGCTCTTGAAGTTCAAAGAACATTTATATTAATCATTCAAAGCGTAAAATTTGTATAACGTTAGTAAAAAAATACATCCTTTATTAATTTTAAACCAAATTAGTTTCACCATTAGCGGGATATAGGTACGTGAAGAGCCGACAGTTTTTTGTAAAAAAATTACAAACACAGTTTTATTAAAGTTATTTGTATATACCTACCAAATTTAATCAAAATCATTAGAGCCATATTTGTAAAAATGCAATATTTAGAAACTGTTATGTGAGACGTAAACGTTCTAAATATTAAATATCAAAAACTAAAAAAAAAAAACAACCGTGAAAATTATGAAAAATCTGCTGTACAAAATTTAACGAAAACCACTTTTTTAACATCTCCATCATCGTAATGTTAGTTTTGATTAAATCGTCGATATTTTTGTCACAAACAAATGTAGGCTTATTTTAATATCATTAAGTCCTTTATCTATTCAAAAATTGAAAATGTTCGTGGTAGCATTTATTATGAAATCTTTTCTTAAGATATTGTAAAAATAAAAATATTTCACTTTAAGATCACAAAATGTTGCTATTGTCTGAAATATTATTTTAATATTATGAATTTGTCATACCCGTTGAATCCTTCAGGTGAAAGTTTAAAATTTTTGATGTAAAACGTCAAACTCACATTTTTCCAAGGCGTAGGGTGATAGATCATTTTTCATTTTGGGTTCAAATTAAGAAACAAATTGGATATAGCCGTGTTTTTTCTACAACTCAGTATTTAATCAGTTTTCAATTTAAACGGAAAACAAAAACAAATTAAATAAGTAAGTATTTGTTTTGTTTTTCGAACAAAATTTAAAAAATGAGTAATTACTAAGTTGTAGAAAAAACTGAGCTTAGGTATATTATTTATTTTATATTTTTAACACAAAAAATATTTTTATTTAAAATTTAAATTTCTGAGTACCTTCAATTAAGGCCATCATTTTATACACACCAACACAAATTTTTAACATTGCATTTAGGTTCACACATCAACCTAGCAAAAATCCAATTTCCCACCATAAGTCATATAATCGAAAGGAAGAATATTTAATCAGTCGATTCCTATTCCTATGTACACAACACACAACCGCATATCACACATGTGAGTGCCATTCCATTGAAACATCTTTGAACAAATATTGTTTGCCAAAACAAATTGAATCTCTCTCAATAAGACACTATTTCAACACTTTCGACACGTTTTATTCTCAAATAATGTGGATGGAACGTGAAGTTTTGAAATTTTTTTTTCGAACCCACCCATTGAAAGCTTGCTATGAATTCATAAAATTTGTTTCTCCCTTTTAAGACTTTATTTTTATTTGATATATCGACATTTTTATTTGTTATCGTTGGTAAAAAAAAATTGCGCAAGGTATGTATTGTATTGCACCTATAGTAAACCTTATTTAAGTGTGCTCCTTCAACTGAGTTTTAGGAAGGTCCTTTGTAGTTAGATTACAATCGTCGGCCTTATCATCATTTTCGTAGGACTAGGGTTTTTTTCTTATCAAATTTGTAAATAAGTAAATAAGTTAGAGATATGGGGACGTGAATTTTTGTAAGCCTGTTGGTTTGAAAATGGGCTTGATGTAAGTTTTTGGTTTAGGTGCTATGAATTGAATTAATCTAAGTCAAATTTTGTTATTTTTTCATAAACAAACCTTAATATTATATGTATCAAACCCAAAATGTATTTTGAATGTAAAAATGATATTGTTTATCTTAATTTCAAATTCCGCTTTCTAATGAATAGGTACAGTAGCGAGCAAAAAAAATGCAAACAATAAAAACATTTGCATTTTTTTGCTCGCCCAAAAACGCATATTTAGGTAGACTTTTGACAAAATAATGGCTTTGGAGTAAAATATTACACAAATTGAATCTGTTTAATGAAAATAAAACAGTTTCAATATGCCAAATTTGGTAACTTAGTTCTTGTTCCAAACTCTTTAAACTTTTTTCGTTTGCATTTTTTTTGCTCGCTACTGTATATCTATACCTACATACGTATTGCAATACATACTAAAAAACTTACTATATTAATCGTTCTTCAACTTTTTGGAAAATTTTCAAATTCTGTTGGACAAAAATAAATAAGATGTAATAATGAGGAATTCTGTTACGCCAAGCCGCTCGTCGGTTTGTGCGCCTGGACGCAAATCTGTACGCATTTCGACCTCCTTAACGGTTAGATAATATTATTCCATAACGCGTATTTTTTTTAATATATCGCTTCGAATGTATGTATAACTATGATACAAAATGTTAAATATATTGCTATTTTCTCGAAAACAGCTCCTCCGATGTTGATTAATCCTTGCAGTTGTAATATTGAAGTTATTAATTTGAAATAAGTTTTTCTTCAAAATCAATTTTGTCGGTCCTTCCCTTATATCAGCCAAATTTGTTTAAAATGTAGGTATATAAAAACAGTTCTTATAGTAAAAAAAATTAACTAGCATTTATATCTAAGCTCTTTAAACTATACTTGCGACCCAAGAGAACATCCCCCTCCCGTGGTGGATCATCAATGTCAGCGATGGTGTAAATACAAAAAATAATGTGTACCCAAAAGCATTTGAATAATTCACTTATTGCTGAATTTCCAAATTCCCATTTAAAAAGTTTTTTTTATAAGAATAAAGCTAACTGAGGTTTAACTTAATATTGAAAAATTGGTCCTTACACAAAACTATTTTAATAATGCCTGGCCATCGCTACATCATAAGTACATAAATATGTGGGTACAGTTCAATTAAATATTATTTGATTCCATCAAAAATCTCTTAGAATAACTATCACGTCAAGAGGGTATTAATACATATTTAGCAAACAAAAGACACGCCTAATTCAAAATATAAAAAATGCGACAAAACATTTTATATATACAAATCAAAGCTAAACATGCAGATTTTTAAAAAAATTGTTTACACGGCACAAATAGAATGGGACATACCTATATTTATATTTTTTTTATTTTGCTGCCGCGTTCAAATAATAAAATTCAAAGAAGAATTTTAAAATAGACCTAGCTGTTTATGTGTGTATGTCTATATAGGTACGAAGAAAGTAAAGAAGCCTTAAAAATGAACGATATAAAAAAAGTGCAAAGAATAGAAAAATTTACTCTTGCATATGAAATGATGTTTCCTTTTTATTTTTATTTTCCAATCACGTCCTGTTTACCCATGTAGAAATTTATTTGACGTCAAGTACGTTTATTCATTGCTACCCGCAATCTGATGATGTGAATATTTTCTCTCTGAAACTTCTGATTTTTACTCGAATTCTCCCCCACACTTCCTTATTCAATACTCTTCTTGTTCTCAATAATTCGCATTTAAAATAAACAGTCTTCTTAGACATTTAAAGAGAATGATAATTTCAAACAGCTTCTCTTAATTTCTTTTGTCAATAAAAAATTAAATAAGTTTTTCAGTTTCACATTAATATGAAGTAAAATCAAATAAAATGATGTTATATTTTGATTAATAATTCTAATTCTTACGACAGCTAATTTCTTGTCTATATTACATTTTGGTTTGAGTTTCTACATCACACACGTGTTCGTTTGTAAAGCCAAGCCCAAACTGCAATAACAAGTTAATTATACAGCCTCGGAAATGAGTGAAGTTTCAATTTTAATTCGCAAACATAATAACGAAATCCTTGCCTCTACAACTTATATAAAAAAAAAACCTAAAATAAGAGAAGCAAAAAATGAATTTCAAACAATCCTGATTGACTAATTGAAAAGGGTTCCCAAGGGAAACGAGTATCGCGCAGTAGGAAGCAATGAACAACCACTGCGACAAGTTCCTCCCATCTAGCCATTAATTGGAGTTAATAAAATTTTACTTAACTTTGTTATGCTTTGAATATGGAACAACTCTCTAAAATCTCCAGGGAAAATTGTTGGTTTCGGTTGAAGTAAGATAGGATGAAGAGAGAACCCTTAGTAAACAATCCACTTAAAATCATTTAATATTCCTTAATTTTCCCATCCGTACGTTTTCTTTTTAATTTTGATCAACAAATTAAGCTCATAGTACATTAAGAAATAATGGATTGTTAAGTTTCTTTTTCCTTTATTGTTGTTTCTCGTGTTATGAATTTCAACTTTCTGAGTAATGTCTTATATTGTATATCTTCGATATATATAAAGTTGAAGGATTTTTAATAATTACGGCCTACTTGGATATCTTTCAAATTAAGAACCATATGAATAATAATTTTGAATTTTGGACAAACTGTTATACGCTTTGAGAAATCATTTAAGGTAAACAAACAAATTTTGACTCCACATCGTATTAATTTTTATAAAAGCGCTCCCGTTAAAATCTTTGCTAAAAAATTCAATCCTGTTTACATGCTAGATGAGCTGACTAATATAACCAATATATAGGTACGGTTACCATCCGTCCCGTTTTCCTATATCTTGTCCCGGTTTTTATTTAAGAAACCCGGGACATATAAGTGTCCCGTATTTTGTAATTTGACCCCTTATTGTCCATTATTTTCTTATTCTCTGATTTTGTGTTAAACATTTTAAATATTTTGTACGTAAAGCAGTGGTTGGGACATACAAGTTTTTCTAATTTTTCGGATAAAAGCATTAGTTTTCTTGATTTCTGACTTCATCGTAAACAACTTAAATGATTTCAACGAAAATGTTCCCATTGAATCGTTTAAGAAACCTTGATATCAAAAGGAAAAATTAAGAAAACTCATTATAAAAACTATTTTTTTTTTTTTAATATCAATCACCCCTATTACGTAAGTCGTTTGTACTTAAACGACAAGAAAACGACTTTCCAAGGTGTGGTAAATTATAAATTTTACTTCGCACTTCGCCCCTCTTTCTTATGACACCTTAATTGCTTTAATCAAGCCTCAATTTTAGCGTCCAGAGTGAGTCGTTTTTGTGTCGATTTAGTAAAAATGACTTACATAATAGGGGTGAATATTTTAAAAATGATCCAATGCGTATTTTGTGTGTCCCTGGTTTCGCTCACAGAAATACGGTCACCGTAGGTATAGGGTATAATGTTGTTCACGAAAAGTAGATATATTATTGAGCCCAAGCATGGATCAAATTTTTAGCATGGAGTCAATTAAAAACTTTATTAAATCTATAAAATCTGAATGATCGCAAGAGCCTAATAAAACAGAGAGTGTTTTATTGCCGCATTGAGATTTTTTAATTTTCGGTAAAATTTATTTTTAGATGGCGTCATCAAATGAACCTTGCACTCAAACTAGGTGGTAAGGCCATCGCGTTAAACTAGTGAAAATTAAAAAAAAAAAACTTAGAGGGACAATTAGTAAAGCTATGTATTGAAAAGAATTGAATATTCAACTTCAGAAACAAAAATAAATATCAAAGCGATCGAAGTTCTCTTAACACTTTCTTAAACGAGAATTTTCAAGCAAAAAAAGACACATTTTTGTGAAAGAAAATTTTTTGTAATAAAATCGATTTTTTTTCCAAAAACAACAAATAAGAAAGTACCTTAATATTTAAGACCCGTTTGCTGAATCGAAACTTAAGCATTTAAGTTATACATAAATCCCTATGTGACAGTTTACTCAGAGGAAAAAGTAGGGAATATGAGTTTATGTTCAACATAAATTATTTAAGTTTAGATTCAGCAAATTTCCCTTAGTTCACTGTGGTGTATACGTACTTTTTATCTTTCTATTCATTCTTCCTTTTACTCGTTTGGAAACGATATTCAAATTCGAAAAGATGAATACGATAATACTGTGGTAGGTATTTAATTTGATTTTATTTGCTGTTTAACTTTTAACTATTTTAACTTTTAAATTTTGTAAGTGCTGATTAGTAAATCACGGCGTACTAGTACCAAGTAAGTGTAAATAAGAAAGTAAATATTTTTAATCTATTGCATAGATTTTATGGCAGACATGGGCATGAAACCAAAAAATGTAGTAACGAAAATTAGTAACAAAAATTGTAACGAAAAATTATTACGCCGCACACATGGATAGTTCACTAAATAATACAGTCAAATAAGGAGAAGAAAGGGGTAAATCTCGGAATGAATGTTAGTAGAAATTTTTTTTGCTCAATATCTTCCTTTTGCCATTCTATAACATATCTCAAAAGTCTAGAAAAATCTCATGTCCGCTTGTCCCGATTTCAAGGTCAAATCGCGAAATGGAGATTTTCAAAATTAGCAAAATAGGCTATGGTATTATATACACATATGATACATGAGATTTTTTTTAGATTTTTGAGGGTAGTTAAAATTTTTTGGAATCAGCATTAAAAAATACCTTGAAATCATGTATCATATGTGTATATAATACCATAACCTATTTTTGCTAATTTTGAAAATCTCCATTTCGCGATTTGACCTTGAAATCGCGACAAGCGGACATGAGATTTTTCTAGACTTTTGAGATATGTTATAGAATGGCAAAAGGAAGATATTGAGCAAAAAAAATGTCTACTAACATTCATTCCGAGGTTAAACCCTTATTTGACTGGATTAAAACGTGTATGGTATGTGTGTACAATTGTACATAGTACGAATGTACAATTGTACGAAGCTTGCATGTATTGAGACGAACGAGAGCAAGTAAGCGCTGTTTGTGTGAATAGTTTTGGTTCAGACAGAGATGGTTATATAAATTGTGTTAGACAACAAAGAGAGGAGTAAGGAAGAAGACCATAAATGCTGTGTCCGCAGAATAAATCAGGAGCAAAAAAAATTATCTGTATTTTCTTTTCATTTGTTTTCTCTTCCCATTCTTCTGTTTCTTGTTCAACTTTTTATGATTTGTGAACTAGTAAAGCGTTGCATTGCGCTTGCGATATTAAATCAGAAGAGAAAAAGTATTCTTGTGTTTTCTTATTTTTTTATCTGGAGAAGTTTATATGATATGAGATTGTGTGTATGCATGTTTTTTTTTACTAAAATACAAAACATAATCATTGGTTTTGTGTAGTGTAGTGTAGTGTGTAGGTAAACAAATTATAATTGCATAATTTGATAAAAAATGCAATGCAATAGCTTTACCGCGGCAGTCCTCGAGTGCAACAAGTTTTTTTTTTTTTTTTGTTCACTGTGGTATATGCGTACTTTTTTAGCCCTTTTATTCATTGTGCTTTTTACTAGTGCTTTAAATAAAAAATAAAAACTTTATTACATTGGTACCAGGACCAAGTAAGTAGGAAGTAAGAAAGTAAATATTTTGTGTTCACTGTGGTGTATACGTACTTTTTTAGACGATTTATTCTTTATGCGTTTTATTGGTTTAGAAAATAGTCTTTATGTCCGAAAAAATAAAAACGTTATTACATTGGTACTGTCTTGATTTTGCGATGTAATTGGTAATTTAATGTCTTAAGTGCTGGTTATTGCATCATAGCTTACTTAGTTTTTTAAATTGTTAGCAAGTAAGAAGGTAAATATTTTTTGGTTCCTTATGGCATGTGTTTACTTTTTTAGGCATTTTCTTTTTTTTTTCTTTTTAGTGGCATAGAAAATATCTATGAACCCAAATGAAGGCAATTGTGCATTGGTATTTTAATCTTGATTTTTTTTAATGCAACTTCTAATTAAAAGTTTATGTTCTGGTTACCGAATGACAGTAGGTAGGTATACTTATTTTTTTTTTTTATCAAATTTTGTATTTCTTACCAATTCAGTCAAAAGTTTACCTACACAATTTTAATAAAATTGTTGGCACATAGGTAGAATTTGAACGAAATTAATTTTCCCAAGAATTTCATTTATTTTTATAGAATTTCCGAGTCATTCATTGTTTGTTTTTTTCTTATCACTCTCAATTCTTCTGGAGAAACCTTATACATAGAAGTAATTAAAATGCATTACATTATTCAATCGTTTGACGGGTTAGCCAAGACATTACTTGTTATTTCGTAATATGTAATAAAAGCTATGGATATTTTTGTGACTCTATTACCTCATTTGAATTCAAAATTTTAGCCCAATAGATATAAAAAATGAAAAAGAAGCACGCGTGGGTCTTAGGCAGCTTGGGTAGATTGAGTTCAAATTGTGTCTTTTGTATGCATTACAAAGAGAAATAGAGATAGAATGTAATTAACCCTTAAAGTTTAAATTTTTTGTATTTTATAGAATATTCAACAGTTTTTACAAAACAAAAAAAAACTTTTTCTACAACTGTAACTACAAAAAATTAACAAAAGAAATCCAAATATTTCTTCCAAATTAGCTGAATGTGTAGGATACCAAAAGAGGTCAAATGCTTTTATATTTTTTTTTTCTTCAATTCCTTGATTTATGATACTAAAGCGTATGAATCTAGCGACTCTTCGAATGAATCTTATTATGTCAAAGCCCTCCTTCCACCAAAATATCTCATATTTCAAAAAGATAAAAGAAAAGAAGCAGAATCGATAAAAACAACTCTTTACATACTTCCCCCAAATTGTTGTTGACTGCGCCGTGATTATTATCATAACAGACTACTCAATAGACCAAGGACATAACATACAAAAGATATAAGTATACGTAGTTTGTTATGTGTAAGTGTACTCCCAATATAAGTATGTGTATCATACGAGCTTTCGAATAAGAAATACTCGAACTGTTTTTCGTCGCGTTTTTACGTAGTTTCCGCCAACTCTCTCATTCTTTTTCAGTGGTAATTTTGCAACGACACTCCATAAATTCATGAACCTTATCAGCTATAAAATTACAACAAGCGAATTTTCGTATGAAATCTTTGCTCGAACGACCATGGTGAAATTTGAAAACAAGCATTTTTATGAGATTGCCTACTTATTTAAGGCATCACACGCGATATTTACAGTACATTTATAGTGTTATGGTTATATCAATTTTTGTCAAAATTTTAACTGATGGGTAAAGAAATAAATGATATAAAAAAGTTTTTGCTTTAGATAGAGTAGCTACTAAAACTGCTATTCTATAAGAATGAATATTTGATTTGTTTAAGATAGAAACAGATGGATGAATTTTATGAATTAAAAAAGTAAACTCTTAAAAGTTCTAAGCAAAGGGTTTGAAAATACATTGCCAGTAGTTCCTTGCAATAATTTAACTTCTTGATTTAATGACTTAAATTTTACTACAATAGACATACTCCTTAACTCCGTGTTAGATTTCTATTGTTTCGTTTAGTTTATTTTCTAACTTGAATGTCAATTTCATTACAAATGCATCACGTCATTAACAAGAAACTTGAATGTCAATTTGAATTCGAATATTTATCCACTACAAAGCACAGAAGCACTATAAAGTAAATTTTCTTCGTTTAATAAAACATTCTGCTTTGTCTTTAATGAAAGGAGGTTTGTTATTTCCAACACAACATGTTGTATACTTAGATTCCAGTATACAGTCATATAGATTTAAAATCTCTTTAAATTGTATTGCCTACTACATGAAATTAACCTTATAAAAATGCTTTTGTCCTACTTTTCTTATCTTTTCTGAAAAAAAACTGCAGGGATTAATTTTCGTTTATAAGTTATTCATTTAAAATATATATAACAGAAACCAATACATCCTTCTATTATATAAATATTTTAATCTGTCAATTCAGGAGTTTTCAAATCTATTGGTAAAAAACTCAGATTTTTTTTCAACGAATGCTTATTTTACTTCTTTTTTATTATGAGCCAAACTAAAATTTCAAAATTTCAACGGAATACATTTATGAATTTATTAATATTAGTTGCATTAAGCTATCTAACCATACAAAAAACCATAATTCTTGATGTTGGTTTCATTTGAACATTCATTTGATAAAACTTCTTTTAGTACCGTATATCTTTATTTAAATATAAATAAAATAACACTTTGATATTCGTTGATAGATTAATGAGATATACCTATACATTGCCACCACCTTCTTCTTGGAAAATACACATTCATATCGCATTTAAGAACTGCTTGAATGTCTGTTAAAATCATCACTGTTTGTGCATAATGAGTTGGCGTTGTAGCATATGCTCTACGACAGGCACAGACCAAATCCAAGATGGCCCTTAATGGACATAGTTTAGGATAAGTGGTAATTTACTTAAGTGTCACTCGAGATTATAATTTATATATGATATCCACATGTGTACAGCATATGCTGTATAAGAGTATTCAACATATCAGATTGAAGAAGAAGAACATGTCAAATGCAAACGTCTTTCTAGGCTTCTGATATTAATACGTTTGTTTGGAAATGATTCTTGAATTTGAAGCACAAAAATGACATAAGACTCTAACCGATATCTGAAAAGAAATTATGTATTAAAGTATTCGTATGTTTTTCCTTCGATGTGAAAATATTTTGCGAAAACCTTTAATTTTAATAAGGGTATAATTTTGGTATATGTACTTTTTATTTATTTAAAAGGTGATAAAAGCATTAAATTTTTTCAGTGAGCATAGTTTTAACCGATAAAATAAACAAACTAAATATACCGTTTTTATACTTCATTACACAGAGAAAAATATGACCCGATAAAAACTAACAGATTGCCATATTGTTTTACCGTTCATACATTTCATAAGGAAATCTTATTTAAATCAACGATTAATAAGGTTTTTTTAAGGAGATTTCTTATTATTTTTATAGAGAAAATCTTATTAAAATTTCTTTGGTTTTTTTGTGCAACTTAGCATTAGAACAAAAATCGCGATCAATATTTTCATGGCAGGATGGTTCAGGTGGTAAGGTGAGCGACTATAGATTTGAAGTCTCCAGTTCGATTCCCGGCCTGGTCTTGGTTTTTTTTTTTCTCTTTTTAAAACAATAAGGAAAACCCGATTGTTTTAATAAGGTTTCCTTCTTGGATGAAAACCATAGAGAAATCTTATTGTTTTTGTTCTATTTTATGTGGTCTATTTTTCTCTGTGTAACTTGTTTTTTATATGACTCGTTAAATCTGTTTCAATTTTTTCAAAGTATTCGCCTGAATATACACGAAGTGATAATATTAACGTATTTTCTAATATCCTCATTGAGTAAAACCCACTTATCCCGAGTAGTTTTTCGAATTTAAAAATTATCCCCGACCCAGAGCTCGTGGATTGATAGGTATTAGTTTATTTGCAGAAATTTGGTCGTACATTACAAAGCGTAATTCAAAAATAAAAAAAATGTTATGATGTGAAGTTTTTCACAGCTACACTGTTAAAAGCATTAAATTCAAATTTCTTATACTTCACTACTTTTGATTACATTTTAAAATTTTTTTATTCAAAATAAGGCTTTTAATAGGAAAGTATTTGAAATTTATAAAAAAAAATATTTAAAAGCTGTGTGAAAAGACCTAATTCCAAAGGTTGTATTAATTGCCCGTAGGGCAATGGTTAGTGCGGTGGACTATCACGCCAGAGGTCAAATTAAGCATCCACAACCTAAACATTCTTTTCAGGGGTACTGCCACTTTAGAAGAAGTGAAAAAGCCTTCAAGAGTTTATTTCTCATGAAAAAGTGTATCCCTGCTACTCTCTCTGTTCGTACTTGGCGTAATTGTAGATCCTGCCGTTCTTGCAAATTAATTACACGCACAAACGAATAGTTGGAATCCACTAGCCCCTGCTCTTTCATGGGTTGTCGTACTTAAAAAGTATTTTATTTTTGATGCAATGTGGTGATACGACAATTTATTTCTTATTCCCAACAGACAAGGAGGTAACAGTTAACGCCTATTTGCAGTGGGTTTATGGAACAAAAATTGTGCAATGTGCACAAGTGAATTGTTGAGAATTCTAAGTCGAGATTATTAAAATCAACAAAAGCCATAATATGAGAATACCTATAAAAAAACCTTAATGCCTTAAAAAAAACTAACTTCATTTTAGTTAAAAATGCAATATCTTTTATTTATCAATGTTGTTTTTATTTACTAAGTAACTTTTACAATACTTTATTATGGAAATGGCATGCGATAAATTTACTTGTATATTATACGTTTATTTTTTATATTTGTTTTTTTTTTTTTTACCTCTACTTAAATAATCACAACTAACAATTAAAATTTGCACCCTTCTACGTTTATTTACGCAAATTAATTACACATATACTTCGAGTTCTTTTGTAGTTCTTATCCTCTACAAGTTATTTCTAATGTTTAGCACAAATAAGTTTTTTCTTCGATTACATTTGGCACAAAATAATTGTAAGATTTTTAAATAATTTGACGAAAATATAATAATATAAATGCCATTAAAATAGGTAGGTTTGTTTTTGTTTTTTTTTTTTTTTTTTTTTTTTTTTTTTTTTTAATTTTTATAGGTACAAATAACTTAAGTTACATTGTAAAAAGACGAAATTACCTGTATGCTTGCATGTTTTCTTTAAGTACAACTACAATATTTATTTAAAGTTACTTTATTTTGACTATGATTTTGCTTCTTTTTTTTATTTTTTTAAGTACAAAACTCTGCTGTTATCATAAATTTTCGGTTTTCGGTTGGAAACAAAATTTTTGCAAGACCAATTCAATTGACTTGTTCTCTTAACGAAAGAACTTTAAATTTTCGAAAAAAAATATGCATTTAATTTGAAAATTTTAAAATCTATGTGTAAAACATTCACACTTGTTCCTTTTTCTCAAGGATTGTGATCCCAAAACTATTATCAATTATAAAATCTATCAAAGTTGCATAGGTTCAGTAACAAAAAATTCTGAGATACGATTATTTGAATTTACTTTTTTAACCTGCTATTGTATCAAAGTTTTGTATTCCTTTTTGTTTTAAAACATTTGAAAGGTGGTTAATGAATCCGTTATATTTACTGAAGAAAGTGAAATTGAATTTAACAATGTTGATTCTTAAAAAAAATAATTTATGTTTTATAGTACAGTACAATAGTTTTTTTTTAATAAAATTTCATTATTTTATAAAAGAAACCTAACACAAAATATGTGCTCGATACTCATATTGGATCATAAACAATTAACTGCCAATATTTTTTTTTTCAATAAGCTTAAGCTAAATACATAGTTAATAAAAAGAGCTTTAAGTACAATTAATTTATTGTCAAATTTAAAAATGAAAAAGTTGAAAATTATAAAGCTGTATGCAAACCACTTATATTCTAGGCATTGCCTATTGGAAACAAGTCGCAATAAAGCATAATACTTTTATAAATGAGACTATAATATTAATAACTTTTCCTTAAGATTAAATTTTACTCACAAAACAGTAAAATACAATCTTACGTTTTAAATACTTTTACTGCCGACTTTTTCCGAAAGCAACTTATTTGCGATATTTAAGTGCTTACTGCAGTTTTATTTTACTTGCTTTTATCATTTTGATTTTAATATTTAATTTGAACATAAAAAAATATCTGTGTTTTTGTTTGTAACAAATTTTTGTATATTTACTATAACTTATCTATGTTATTATAGTTTTATTTATTTCAATAAAATTATAAAATAAATTGTCACAGATAAAAGGACGTATTTCTCGAAGTAATTTTCTGTACGTAATTGAGCAGTTTAATTATTCCAACACATATAATTAAATATGAGCATGAGCTATGGTTGTTTCGACCATTATTACCAGTATAGGCTGAGTTATCAGGGTCGCCATTTTGTTTTGTGCCTTCCAAACCTAAATAACTTGGAGATTTTGTTGTATGAGACGACATGCTGAGCAAAATTCGTTGTTGGACGTTCTTGTGAAATACATGTAATATTGACACCTCACACAGAAGTAAAATACTCGTCTGATACTTTGGTACGACTTGAAATAAACCCTGTAGAATCTGGCTGTGTGGATAAATTTCCAGGGAAGAGTATGTAGCTGAACCTTCATATGATTCTTGGGTTATTCGTTGAAAAGGTGTCTTATAAACCTATTAATGAAATAAAAATAAAAACCAATAAAAGTTCAATTTGCTTTAACTTACGTTCTTTTATTTTTATGTTGAGAAGTACATCTGTGTTAACATTAATAAAAATAGTTTTACTCAAAATGCTTTTTTTTATTTAACTACGCATATCCTTCTTACTTGTTTAAAATAAAAAAAAAATTAAAGAAAGTGATAAACATAATAATGGTGGTATTATTCGTTGTTTTGCAAATTTTGTAAATCAAAATCTTATTGTCTGTAAAATTTTGACAGTAGTGAATAAATTTTATTTCGAAGAACACAAAACACAAAAAAAGTACAAGTCTTGATTTGCCAAGATATTTATTTATATTTTAGATGACATCTGTTGTAGTTTTCGTTTTATACAGTTTAATTAAATTATTTTATTATTATTATTAATTTTCTATAAAAAAACAAAACGATTTTAAATCCTAAAATGAGGCGCTCAGCGCCAAAACGGCCTAACCCCATAAATTTCGTTTTGAGAAAAACGGATTTCAAGAAAATCATATTCTCAGGATTTCTTTTTTAATGGCTTTCAATAGTTATAAAAAAAAATTATTTAATTCTTAGTTTGTCATTTTTTTTAGTTAGGAGTATTGGCTATACTTCTGAAAATACATTTGTTATCCTAGTTTAGGCAATTTTGTCTGTGAAGCCAAAATGGCTTCAAGAGTGGTGACAGTAGTTTTTGGCTCTAATTTTAACTCTAATTAATATAATTTAATGGGAATTCATTTTTATATTATAAATTGTTTTATTGCGGTTCGATCTGTGCACTCAGTTTAATTTTTTTTTAAATGTGGGTTAGGCCGTTTTAGAGCTGAGAGCCTCAAATATAGGTTAATTGTTTGGGAATTAGTTTTTAGTAAAAATTTCTAATTTCAACACATTTCATAACTTTATGAAATTAATATTTTTATATTTAACCCTCTGTCGGTACACTGGTGCGAATTTGGCAGGACAAAAATAAAAAGTAGTCACAAAAACGTGTCTTAATAAGGGTGAAAATAATTTTTTTGGTATTGTAAATACAATATTGGAATTCCTCGAAAGATTCTACATCAATTTCATATGATTCTCTATAAAATAGTCAGACCGAAGTTCTAACGACATGAAAAAGTATAAACCAAATTCGCAAAAAAGAGATGTGTCTACAGAGGGTTAACTCAGTAATAAAATTGAAATTAGAAAGCATTTTGTTCGTATTGAAAAAAACCTTACTTAAAGAATAGTCCAAAAAACTACGACAAGATTCTTAGCAATGATTTTAAGTTGAATAGATAAAATAGATTTGAAGATTTCCTCTTAAATTAAAATAGTACTTACATATTTATCGATAACAAGCAAAATGATGCATTAAAGTGAAAATTTCGAAAAATGCAGATTTGCGGTTTCGGCTCTGTATTTGATTGGTAGTTCAATATCTCCAAAATCAGTTTTGCAATATTTTAACAAACATCAGAGAACCTTACATGAAAAATACGCATTTTGTCGGTTATGATGTTTGTTTTTACTAAACACCATAAAAAGTTAGAGGATTAGATTTTTGCCTCCTTTTCTTTTATAGCTATATTTGAATTAATTAAAATGCCAATAATGTAAAAAACTGGACCTTTCGGTATGAAAACCAATTAAATATATAGTAGCTAAAAAATCAATATCTTGTTTTCTTTCAGGTTATTCTATTCGAATGTAATTTTTGATTAAAAACACACAATGACTTAAATAAGAAAGCTAAAAGTATTTCAAATGGAAAGAAAAAGATCGGCGAAAAAATCTGTTAGGTGGTTTTTCAAACACCATCATAACCAATTTTGACTTAAGCCTGGTACGCTGCTCGTGCTAAATTTTAGCCAAGATAAAATTCCCATACAAGTTATCGATAACTTGTATGGGATCCATTTTATCTCGGCTAAAAAATTTCGATAATTTGTATGGGATCTAAAATTTAGCGCGAGCAGCGTACCAGGCTTTAATTAGTAAACTTTTTACAAGTAAACAATTCGTCGGCGTAAAGCAAAATTGATAATGCTCCGCAGAAAATATAATTTAATGGGACATACCTAGAACATTAAAAACGGAAGTAGCCTTTTGAAAATGAGCCCGAGTATTCTTGATTGTTGTAAGTCCCATCATATTTTGTTCTAAGTCCACTTTTCATTCAAGGAAAAAACGTACTCGTATAGGAATTGTTCTATGTCCAATTTTGGGTTTTTAGTTTTAAAAAATATTTAAAAATAGTATGCACCTACTAATGAGGTAAACTTGTATATTTTATTCAAGAGAAAAGAACAAACTTTATAAAAAACCAAATTGAAACTTAAAAATCGTCCCCTGTAAAATTTGCTTTTTGTGACTAAGAACAATTTTGCTTTACGGTGATGAATTGTACAGATTATTATTTCCACAATTTAATTTCGAAGTATTAACCAACTCTTGTGTATCTAAATACACCTTTGAACATATCAGACGTTTTTTGCATCCTACACCGAAAAAAAAAACCAATATCAATTTAACATTTTTTAAATATCAAATTAACATTTCTTAAATATCAGCCAAAAATGCTCTATAAAATGTGTTTAATGATATTTAAAATGTTAAAACAACATTTTTATTATCAGGATGATATTTAAATGTCACATTTTGGAAATTTTTTTTGATATTTTATTATCATTTTTTCATATCAATTTCTCATTCCAAATTATTGAAAAATATTAAATACAAAATTCTTAAAGTGTACTAATTTAAAGGCGCGTTGTGTTTTTTCGAAGTAAAATGTATGATTTACTGATAAAATTTGATCGGCACTAAGATTTTACTTCACATAGTTTGGGAGAAAATAACAAAACAATTATATCATATATAATAGAAAAAATAATATGATCATTATTTTGTAAAGAATAAGTAATGTTTTGAAAGAAAAGAAAGAAAATTCTTTTAATAATAAAAATAATAAAAAAGAAAAGGAAAGAAATAGGTTTCATTATAATAAACTAAAACGTAAAATCTAGTCAACATTGATATTTTAATTGTCAAAGTGAAATTTTCACTATCCACTTAAACTTAAAAAAATGTCAAAATGATATTTTAATTGTCAAAGTGAAATTTTCATTATCCCATCTGAAATTAAAAAATGTGAAAATGATATGATAAAATATCAAAATTGATATTTTAATTGTTGGACGACTTTTGTCACTGAAAAATGTTAATTTGATAGCTGTTATTATCAATTTTTTTTTTCGGTGTAGGCACTATACCTTAAATATTCTTATAAATTTTAATCAACTACACAATGAAATGGTTATTATAGTTGCATATGGATTTTTCAATTGATTTGATTAATGGCCAAATTTATAACAGTCAATAGTAAACAAAGCTTATTCCTAGGAATACACTTTTTTTTTTAGATTGATATCAAATTTCAGTAGTTTTCGTTCCTTTTTTGTGTTTGTTTAACTAATTGATAAATAAAATTAATAAAATTCGAAGATAGTTTTCCAAAAAAGTAATTACACATAACATTTTTTATGCTTCAAGAATGCTTTAACCGTGCATTTATTAAGAAAGCATTTGTTAAAGTTGTTTTCGTGTTGCTATTGGTGTTAAGTTAACCCATTTTTACAAATACATAGATATAATCTTTAATTAACTTACCTTTCGTCCATTGATATACCACGTTATATTTGCTGTCGGATGAGAAGGTCCCACAGTACATATAGCCTTAAAATTGTCATTTGCATTAATTACGCTCTTATCCACATGCATGACTGGGTCTTCTTTTGGTAATTCAACCACATGCATATTTGCAGATCTTATATCTGTATGGAAAAGAGGTGCATCCTCAGATACTTCACATTGATATTGACCAGATAGTTCTCGCGTTACACTCCTCAAAGTCACTGAAGCTGAGTCGGAATTCGCTAACTGAAATTATAAATTGACAAAGTTTTATTTCCAATATTGTTGAACATCGATTAGAAATAACACGGTGTTACAAAAATGAGGTTTCAAAATATACGCGGGTGGAGACCTATCAGGTTTTGTAGAGCTAGTCGCACTGAATACGAAACGGTATTTGAAAATCCCCTAACACCCCCAAAATCTGAAGTTACGGGCAAAAAACGGTTTTTTGGACCTTCACCCATTGAAAAAATTCTAGCTTCGACAATTTTTTACCCAATAAAAACACTGGGTTTCAAAAACAATTGGTTATGTTATATTGATTTAAAAATTAGAATCAAATGTACAATTTTTCCTTTCGGGAATGGTATCATTTAGTACTGTAAGTGTTGCCGTTGTTTTTTAATAATTTTTTTTTATTTTGATAATTTTTTTTTAGAAAACTGCCCCTCCCACCTAAACGGGGGGAGATAGACCCACCTCCCAAAGAAAAAAATGTTTGTACTGAGCTCCTCTATAAAAACCCGTTATCAAATCCTTTCGCCAAGGTTATCCTACTACGTGCCGAAACAACATTTTTGTTCTATACCTAAAAGTTCGAATTTCTGTATCTGGGTTGAAATCGAAAATTTTTTTTTTCTAAGCCAATTTTGGAGTGATTTTTATAAAAAATACCTCGATTGATTGGGAAATAGATATAGTTTATGAATATATTTTTTAAAAAGCATGTTGTTTTGAAAACATATACTTTAAACTGATGCCGAAGTTGGGCAAATGACGAAAAAAATGGAATTTTTGAACTTTGACAGCTTATAAATTCTAAGTGGTTTAACCGAGTTACATGTTTTATACATTGTTGAAAAGGTATATTTATCTTCTATCAGAAACTGTAACAAAATCGAAAATGGGTAAAAAATTGTCGAAGCTAGAATTTTTTCAATGGGTTAAGGTCAAAAAAACCGTTTTTTGCCCGTAACTTCAGATTTTGGGGGTGTTAGGGGATTTTCAAATACCGTTTAGTATTCAGTGCGACTAGCTCTACAAAACCTGATAGGTCTCCGCCCGCGTATATTTTGAGTGTTACACCGTGTAATGTGTGACAAATATAAAAAGTAAGAAATGTTTCGATAGTTTATATTTGTAGGCCAATAGCCAATGCAATTAATGTTGTGGCCTGTATTTACCTTTTTTAAATTCGAAAAAAAAAAATGGAATTGGACTATTTTTTTTTTTTTTTTTCAAATTAACTTCGTCAAAAATCCAAAAATTGATATTTTGCTAAAAAATATTTAAAATAGATAGATAAAATAGATATGTAATAAAGTTATTTATAACCAGATTTTGTTAAAATTCCCCCATTTTTTTTTGGAAAAGATAAAAATTTAAAACCAAAAAATCGAATTTTTGCATATTTCTTCAAATGTTTTAGGTTATATAAAAAATGGTTTGAGAAAAATCTTTAGATCTTTGCATTTATGTTTTTATGATAGGAGGTCTACTTTTGACAGAAATCGTAAAAAACCCATGATTTTTGGCAACCAATTTTTTAGTTAGCAATTTATTTTTCCCTTTTTATATACTAAATTAAATCCTAAATTTTCCCATCACCCCTATGCTGCCTATAATTTTTTCAGCTTTTGCCCTCTGAAAACCGGATTGGCTCTGGTCTAAAAGGAGAGTAGGAAGGCCACATTGGTCCAAATATTCACCACAGACTATGTGCAATAGTCATTGTTTTAAAATGATTTAAAACAGAATAAAGCCACTTAAAAAAATGGTTACACCAATTTTCCTTTTACAGCCTTAATTTATAACAAAACTTTTCTTTGAAATCATGAATACAAAGTCACAAACTTCAAGCAATTCTTGTGTTCATTGGGGAATAGCTCCCCATTTAGACTCGCAAATTTAAAAGACAAAATTACAACTGAACCCCGCCATGGACATTTATGCATACACATTCTTAAATCTTAACTGTTCCTTTAATGTAGGAAGCATTGATTAAATGTTGAGCACTTTGTGTGATTCTGATTTTTTTTAATTTGAAATTAATTTATCAAAGGAATAACCCTTAATTAAAATTTCATAAAAGATTTATGGCTGGTTTTTTAGAGAACAAAAGAAAAAAGGATCGTAGTAATTTTTGCATAATGTTTTAAAATGTTTTATTGAAGGCTACATTTATGTAAAACTCTGTTGGTATTTATCTATCATCTTTTTTGTATAGATCATATTTTTGGTTAACATCAACGATGGCAATTGTTTTTTAGTAAGATAGCAAATATCTTTTAGAAATCTTTTCTAAATGACAAAAAAAAAATTTCTGCTTCCGCTTAAACGATGAAACATTTTGACTAACCACTTAATTTAACGACATTTCTGAAATAATATGTTTTTGTTCACAAATATTTTAATTAAAAAACAAAAACGGCAACAGCGCCAGCGTCAGTTTTGTAACTCTATATGTGCCCATGATTATGAAAGTGGACTAAGTCACTTTTTGCATTGTTTGAAGAAAAACTTACATAATAATTTTCTTATAACTATTTAATTATATTTCTTTTATGAAATCACTAGAGGAGCAATAAAGAAGTTTATTTACTGCGATTTCGCTTTCAAATAAACTTTACCCCTTAAATAATAATTATTTTTAGGCTAGATTTGATGCCATTTTTGGGAGTGACTTAGTCCACTTTCACAATTAAGTTCACATATATTAAAGTAGGTGCATATTTTTAGTTACCCCGGCTTTTAAAAACTCAGTATCAGTATCGGAATTGTTTGCTATATGTTCCGGAAAAGTCGAAATGAAAAACGTTTGTAAAAAAATCCTGATTCCGAAATAGGAGCATTGGAAAAAATTTAAAAAGGACCGCAAACGGTGTGCGAAAAAAAGAAAACATTTTTCCTCGGAGGTTATTTTACCTTTTTCCTTAAACAGAATGATATTCTAAACAAATACCTGGAATAGTCGAGTCAAATTAGACATAAAATTTGTAAAATCTGAAAAATGAGTATAGGACTGCATTATAAAAGGGTCAAATAAGAAAGTTAAAAAAAAAAATTTCACCGCTCTCGATTACAACAGTTTTTATGGACCGTTTACTGTCATTCCGTATGCAAGCGTCAATCGGAATTGCTGTTTAATTTTAGATTTTGCTCAAACTTTGTAGGGATGTTCTCTAGGACTGTAAGGAAGCAAATCCATGATGATTTAATTTTAAGTTGCGTGGTTTCCCCGCTACCCGCATTCGAACTTTTTCAGAAGGTCATTTTTATGTTATTATAACTTTGCGTCTACTAAAGATATCTTTTTGTTTGAAACGCCATTTTAAAGCTTAAGAATAGTAATTTTTGAATATATATTAAAAAATTACGTAATAATTATCCCTGAATTAAAAATAATTTTTGAAAAACTGGTAATTTTGCTGATTTCTCATGGTTTTTTACTGGCTCCAGAACCTTGGCTATTATATATGTAGGAAGCTTATACTTACCAAATATTAAATATAGATATTTTTCAACAAAATAAATTTAAAATTTTAAGTTCAAAGTATTGAGCATTTTAAAAAAGCTAATTTTTATACTGTCATTTTCCACGATTTGACTAAACGAAGAAATGTGAAACTTACAGTGTGTTAAGTTAAGAGTACGAACTAAATATACTATTAATTTCATGCTTTTATCTTATGTCAAACATAGCGCAATCATAGCCTTAAGTAGGGGTTATTTTGGCTTTTTAGCATTTTTGCGAATTTTCAAACAAGCGGTACACTAAGAAGATATGAAAATAACACAATTTTATTTAGAGGACTTAAAGTTAAAAGTTTCAACTTAACACACTGTTAGTTTCATGTTTCTATCTTTAGTCAAATCGTAAAAAATCATAGTATAAAAAAATATTTTTTCAAAAAACTCAAAACTTTGAACTTAAAATTTTTGCATAAGGAGTACAGCCATCATCATTCATTTTAGATGTAATTTGTTGAAAAATATCTTTATTTAATATTTGGTAAGTATAAGCTTCCTACATATAATAGCCAAGGTTCTGGAGCCAGTCAAAAACCATGAAAAATCAGCAAAATTACCAGTTTTTCAAAAATTATTTTTAATTCAGGGATAATTATTACGTAATTTTTTAATATATATTCAAAAATTACTATTCTTAAGCTTTAAAATGGCGTTTCAAACAAAAAGATATCTTTAGTAGACGCAAAGTTATAATAACATAAAAATGACCTTCTGAAAAAGTTCGAATGCGGGTAGCGGGGAAACCACGCAACTTAAAATTAAATCATCATGGATTTGCTTCCTTACAGTCCTAGAGAACATCCCTACAAAGTTTGAGCAAAATCTAAAATTAAACAGCAATTCCGATTGACGCTTGCATACGGAATGACAGTAAACGGTCCATAAAAACTGTTGTAATCGAGAGCGGTGAAATTTTTTTTTTTAACTTTCTTATTTGACCCTTTTATAATGCAGTCCTATACTCATTTTTCAGATGCATCGACTTTCCCTGGATTCCGAGGTATAGGCTATTGATTATGTCGAAAAAAACAGGGTAATAAGGAACTAAGACGTTCACGGGTTTTTATTGCAGGAATCGTTCAATGATTTATAAAAGAAGATAAAACCGCGGAGTGCTATTAAATGAGAGGGTGGAAACTGAAGATAGGGGTGCAAAAGCCCCCTTTATGGTTTTTTCAGTATACCTCGTAAACCAAGCAAAATTTTGATATATTGCACATAAAACTTTTTGTAGAGAATTAAATTTCCTATTGGAATAATGTTTTTTTAAAATTTGAAAAAAAAATTTCCATACCAAAATAGTCGAAACAATCATAAAAAAAATATCTAAAAAATCGATTTTTTGAGTTTTTTTGCTTTTTTACTTGTATATTTTTTTTTGGTTGAGATAGACATAAACGTTGCTTCAAACAAAAAAAGAAGATTAAATTTCCTTCAAAATGCTGTACTCACTAAATTTTTTCATTGAAAATTAACCGAAGTATGGCCATTTTAATCTATCTTTTTTTCGCATTTTTAGTTTTACTCAAGTAAAATAGAAACATTTGAGGGGAAAGTACGATAACTTAAGCACCAAGAACTGATAATGAGATTTTGTAGAGGGGTTAAATACAATTATTATTTACTATGGGAGGGGGGTCAATGTCCCCCTGTTTTGGCGGGAGGGGCAATTTTCAAAAAAAAAAATACTTAAAACAAAAAAAAATTATTAAAAAACAACGGCAACACTTACAGTTTTGATTGATACTTTTTTCAAAAGCTAGAATTATAATTATAAACTTAATATTAATTTTAAAATGAAGTTATTTTAATCAATTCTTTTTGAAATAAACGAGTGATTCCGATAAAGAAAGTATTTTGTCTATTTTTCAATTTTCTCAAAAAGTAGAAGGCATAGGAACATTATGATTTTCATGATTTGATAAGAAATTATTTAAGGCAGTTTACTTTGTCGATCAATTTCGTATTGAGGTCCACAGTCTTTGTGAAAATTGTACTCAATGTATTTTTAAACTTTTTTTTCACAAGTTTTGACTTTGAAATCGGGTATTTCAAAAACAATTGATTAAAATAACTTCATTTTAAAATTAATATTAAGTTTATAATTCTAGCTTTTGAAAAAAGTATCAATCAAAACTGTAAGTATTGCCGTTGTTTTTTAATAATTTTTTTTATTTTAAGTATTTTTTTTTAGAAAATTGCCCCTCCCGCCAAAACAGGGGGACATTGACCCCCCTCCCATAGTAAATAATAATTGTATTTAACCCCTCTACAAAATCTCATTATCAGTTCTTGGTGCTTAAGTTATCGTACTTTCCCCTCAAATGTTTCTATTTTACTTGAGTAAAACTAAAAATGCGAAAAAAAGATAGATTAAAATGGCCATACTTCGGTTAATTTTCAATGAAAAAATTTAGTGAGTACAGCATTTTGAAGGAAATTTAATCTTCTTTTTTTGTTTGAAGCAACGTTTATGTCTATCTCAACCAAAAAAAAATATACAAGTAAAAAAGCAAAAAAACTCAAAAAATCGATTTTTTAGATATTTTTTTTATGATTGTTTCGACTATTTTGGTATGGAAATTTTTTTTTCAAATTTAAAAAAAACATTATTCCAATAGGAAATTTAATTCTCTACAAAAAGTTTTTGTGCAATATATCAAAATTTTGCTTGGTTTACGAGGTATATTGAAAAAACCAAAAAGGGGGCTTTTGCACCCCTATCTTCAGTTTCCACCCTCTCATTTAATAGCACTCCGCGGTTTTATCTTCTTTTATAACCGATTGAACGATTCCTGCAATAAAAACCCGTGAACGTCTTAGTTCCTTTCTAAACTACATAATCAATAGCCTAGTATAAAGCTAATTTGACTCCACTAGAAGTAAGTTTATGGGAATATAATTTCAGCAATTCAAAAGTTGGAATTTTGCTAGTAGTTACTGTAGCCAAAACAATGAATTTTTGAACGACTGTCGGTAACCAAGTAGATAGCTGTTAAAATACTCAATTTTTTTTGTCTTTTCAAATAGTCAAAATACAAAGCAAAGTACCTGCCTCTTATTGGATAAAAAGAGCGAAGGAAGAGAAAAAAAATTAAATTGTAGCTAAAAACTTCATATATATGCCACATCATTCACATTCCAAGTGGATAGTGGTAAATTCACAGGAAATAAGAGTCAACATCCTGAGTTTATAAAACATGCAAAAATGTGTGTATGTCATGTTGGAAAAGTAAATTATCCCGTGCATTTGTGGTCACGTTGCTCGAGAGTAATCCACAAGAAGTAATCCACAAGGACAAATATGAAGTTTGCAGTAGAACCACTTTCCCGTTACCACTTTTTACTCGACACACTTAGTTTTACCCTCAAAAGCATTGTTTTGTCATTCCGGATCTTTGTAAGGACATAAATGCAAACATGCCACGGATTGAGTAAATGAGTGGTTTCCTGATATGTAGAACTTTACTAGCAGGGATAGAGTAGGTATATCAACTCTTGGTAATTATTCTGAAATATTCAAGGGCTTTTGGTTAATTCTAGCTGCAGTCGTTTTATTTATAGGGAAGTGGTCCACCTAGCCCAAACTACATACAACTATGAGTATAACATCAACATACGTATACATATGTGTATGAGTATATATTATATCAAAGCTCACATCACACATATATTATATTCTGCATTTTATTTTAATGCAAGGGAAATAATAAAAAATATTTTTTACCCGGGACGGGACAACGAAATAAAGAAAATATTTTTTTATCATCACATCACTGAGATTGAGGGTGGGAATTGCATCCACTAACCTCACATGAATGTGTTGTCCTTTTTGTAGGTAGTGTTATTAAAAAACTAGAGTGAACGTTCGAAGTTAAAGGGGTAGGTGTAGGTATTCTGAATTCCATCTCGATGCCGTTCGTTCGTTCGTTTGCATGCGCACACAATTTTTGCTCGTTGTGTATAGGTACTATTTTGTAATTAAAGTTATGGACTGGATACCGGATATACAGGCAAGGCATCTCCATGTAATTCCCACTTTTGCTACGGAAATTAAAATGAAAACCTTCCAAGCACAGACACGCTATCTCCTCCGATGAGATTCTAATAATGGAAGTGCAACTTGGATGTCTGAACACTAGACTCTGTTCAAAATCCACCATCCGTGTTGTCAACATTTTTCGGAAAAAGTTTATTTTAAAATTATGTGGCTTTTCACATACGACGATGACGACGACAACGACGATAACAACGACGATGACTATGACGATGACGACGTCACTTTCGTCCTTCTTTAGAATGATGTTTCCTCTTAACTTTCTCAGCATAAGTCCTGTTTTGGTATTGCGGGCGTTATTATAACTACAATTTGCGGCAAGAGGTAAACCGACAAGGATTTCAAGTTGTCGTTTTTCCTGCTGTTCTCCCCTTCTTTGATGGATTATACGTATATGAGTGAGGATTCACTTTCCTTTCCAACAACCCCTTCTAATGCCGACAATATTTCTAAATTGCTTGGGTTATAGAGCATCAAAAAGGGTTCATTGTTTCACCATTTTTTGGTTTGTTCTCAGTCTTCATTTTATGGTAACTTAATCGTATTCCATCTAAAGACGAATAACAAGGTTATGTTATACTCCTATATATATAAAATATGTATACATACATATAAAGGAAACATTAATGTTTGTATATATGTCTGTTTGTAGCATCGTCAAAAATGGACGAAAAACGGAAAGAGTGAAATTAAATTGGCAAAAATGGAATGTTTTCATTAAAATATTTGAATGTGGTGGCGGCTACAGAATTTTTATGAAGCAAAGTGATTTTCAACTGTTCAGAGTGCTCGTCAGAATCCACAAAAATGTTTTCGTTATAAAAAGTTATGCCTTTACAGCAATTTAAAATTTGTTCTTATATTTATTTTACTATTTTTGTATTGTGAGTGTTTTACTTTTTTGTTTTATAACCAAACCGAATTCAGATAACTTTTTTATAGCAATTGCATCCTGTTTAAGATAAAAATGGAAAATAAAAATAACTACAGTTAATTACTCAATATTAATATATTTATATACACATACCCTAAATTCATCGCTGGAATATATATATATATTTTTTTTCACTCTCTAATATGTAGTCATGACTTTAGGCCAAGATATATACATAATTTCATGTTATGTTTCCGGAATTGCTTTTCAGCTCCGTTTTCGGGATATTTACATCAAAAACTTGAAAAACTTGTTTGATTATTGTATTCTCGAAATTCATTAAATTTTGTTTGCCTGAAAGTTTAAAATACTTGAGGCCTTACTGCAGTACCTTGTAGTTCGAAAACGTCAATCTACCGTTTCGCATCGGTGTCTTAAGAAATAAAGGATTGGATTTCGTCACATTTGAATGTCATTTTATAATTTTCTTTTTACAATTAAAAAAAAAGCATCAAGACTTTATATTTTTAATCTTAATTTGTTTTCGTTATAATTTTCATTTTATTCGCAACAAAATTGTTTGGTGATCATTTATTTTTTAGAATTAAGCATTTCTGGCATTCTTGCGTTCTGATACCAGGTTAATTTTACACTGTACATATTTTGACTACCTTTATGATAATTATAATTAGATTGTCCTGATAAAAATTGTAGTATAGATTCAGCTGTACTAGCTTGAAATTGTGAATACAGAAAACCCAAAATCATGAAAATCCAGAACCTAAAATCCAGAAATGAAAGAAAAAGTTAAATCTACTTCAAAATTGTCTGCTCATTGAAACTTGAAAGAGAACTATAACCCAGTTAATTTCGTAAGGGTTAAATAAAAGCAACTTTTCAAAATTGGCTTTTTTCTCCTTATTTCATGACACCGATTTTTTCTTTACGGAAAAATTCTTCATCGATATCAACCTTACAGAATTAGGTTTATGTGTTTTGTTTAATAAAACAATATTTTTTGTGGTTGTATTTAATGTCAAACTGGGCGAAAAAATGTAAGTTCATTTAGAAATATCCTTCACTCTGTTTAAGTCAAACCCCATTAAGTTGCAATTTTTTTTATTATTTTTCCGTTAATCTCATAATGATGAACGTTTTGGGTTATTGAAAAGAGCTTTGTATCCTCATTTTTCGAAACAATGTTTAACACATGGACATATTAAACGTTTTGGCACATCAATCAAAATAAAAGCTGCCCGAACCCACTTGTTAGATAACCAAATTTTAAAGATATATCTTAATAATTCGTAGAGCTAAAGATAGATAAGAATAAATTCATGAGGGTGAATTCCAAATCTTATTTGATTTATATGAAAATAAATACATTTATCCGCAATCCCCGTTTCACATAATAAGATAAGTGTTGTATTTCAATAAAATGTTTCCATTCTAACCTTTTTGTTAAAGCATTTAGAGTCCTACTTTATTTTTCGTTTTTAAGAAAGGTTTTACTAACTGAGTAAATTAAATATTAGAATATTAAGTACCTACCTGCAAACATATGTATATAATGAAAAAATAGAATGCAAAATAATTGAAGTCAAGCTTATTTTATAAATTGTTTTGCTTATTGAAACCTTTAGGTATTTGAATTTCGTGCATGATGTGTAATGCGAACGAACTCAAATGAAGTTATTTTTAAAACAATACATAATTTAATAAACTGACATAGAAATTTTATTACACAAAAGTCATACGTTTTTGCCTCTAATAGGTAAAATCAACAAAGACTGAAAACAAGGTTGTGTTTGACACTCTTTTGTAGTTATTGTTCGACAACGATAGGAGGTGTCAATTTTTTTACCTAGGTTAGGATGGTATAAGAGTGCGCGGTTGATAAGAGTGCGCAAAGCGATTTTCTACGGTTTGAAAGGGAATATAAGACTGAATACACTTATTTTGGAAAGATCTAAGTGAGTTTGATCTGCTGTCAAAATTTCATGTAAATGTGTTTGTAAACAGAGGTGCTAGTTAAGTTTAAGTTTTTTAGCACTTTTTTTTCCAATTTTTCTTGCCAAACAAATTAAATTTTCCGCTTAACAACAAAAAATAACAATAAACAAAGTATGGGACATTAAAAAGTCAACAAAAAGAAACATTTAAGGAACACGTAAGATTGGTCATAAAGTACATTGTGAAATACATACATATTCTTCGATTACATGTCTGGACGTGTAAGAGTGCGCACCATGATGATGTATAAGAGTGCGCGGGTTAAAAAAGCAGTAAATGCTACACTGAGCCAAAAAACAACGTAAAATCAATCGAAACCACTTTGAATCAATGGAAAATCACTACATTTTTAGCCTAAAGTGGAAAATGATTGAATCAAAGTAGCACACTTTAAATCTAAGTTGTTCACACATTAAAAAAAATAAAAAAAAAAGTAAAACTGGCATCCGCTGGGGATCGAACCAGCTATACCTGGGTTGACAAGCTTGTGCTTTACCACTGTGCCATCTCACTTATAAAAATTTATGTGACAAACTGTAACTTAAGCATAGGACGATTTTCAGAAAATTAATGAATATATTTTTCACCATTGATTCAATGTAGAACGGATTAAAAATTACTATGCGTTTTTTCTCTGGGTGTATCCAAGGCTTCAAAATAACTGGCATTTGTCCATATACCAGCAAACAGCAGCTAGAAAAAGCAATTCCAACCAAAAAGAAACCAAATACAAGTTTTACAAAAAACAAGCTAATGAAAGGAACTAGGAAATATTGAAATTTTCTCGGAATTATTAATCGAAGACTAAATAGATTGTTCCTCGTGCAAGGAGTAATGGGTCGATAAATAGTCTGTTTATTTAAAGATAGGCAGTTTTATTTGCGACTTTTGTGCGAACTTACACCTGTACGCAGCTGCGCACTCTTACAAACTAAGCCGCGCACTCTTACACAATAGGATGTATAAGAGTGCGCAAATTACTTAATGTGGTATTTTGTTTGAATTAATTGAATTAATAAATTTTTGTTACCAGTTTTAAGTTTTTTTCGTTGCTTTGATTATAAACTAAAAACTATATAAAAAAAGTAGTTAAATTCTTCTTGTTATTGTTTTATTTGGTGTTTTCTCTAAAATGCGCACTCTTATACCACCTTACCCTATACATTTAATCAATTTACTCTAAAACCGTACTAATTATGAGATGAATCAACGTTTAAAGCTGGGCTTGTGTAGACTTATTTATTTGAATTTTTTGTATTTATTTTTATAAAAATAAAAGTAGTTTTAAAAAATTACTTTCACTTGAAAAGTATAAAACATAAAAGAAAATTTCTATTCAATTTCAGAAAAAATGTCCTATATAGAACAAAATAGAATTCAGTTACCAGATGCCAAAATTCAGGACTACCAGCTTTGAATAAAAAGTGTTTTTCGAAAAAAAAAAAAATTGGAATCTTTTCTGAATGTAACATCTGTCAAAATGGAATAACAATAGCGTATAATTCTACTTCATTACAATTATTATTAGCAAAATGAAACTGGTAAGTGACTTATTCATTTGAGGTGGACTTTTTAGATTAAAAACAAAACTAAAAGTTAATCTTCTTTTGTTCCTTATCTATTATAATCTATAACCCGCATGACGTCCGTGGAGGAGCGTTTTAGCGTGTTTTCTGATAAACATCAGAAAATAAATTTAACTCTACTCTAAATTTATAATTCTGTATATGTATAATGCTATACAACAATCAATGAGGAATAATTTGACTCTCGATATCATATTTTTTTTACTATAACCTTAACCTACTTGGATCCCTTAGGAATTTTTAAGGTCGAAGTCTCACGTTTGAAAAAGAAACATGTTTGGCCTTTGCTGTTTGAATATTAAGTGTAGCAAAAATTAAAAGAAACTAGTGCAAATATGCATAATCTGGAACATCACGAAGGTTTAATTCTATTGAGTGAAATCATAACCGATTTCATTAACACTCCTGAGATTTTAATAGATATGCATAGTTTTGTGAATTCGTTTCTATACTTTTAATTATTTATTGAAAGACATGAGCATACAACTTTCATACGTACATATACATACATTTTATAACGATATAAAATCTCTTGAAGTTTCCTAAATTAAATGGATGAAAGCATAAAATTATTATTTTCCGACACCCATACAATAATTAAAAAAAAATGTCTGATGAATGCCATTTGATCAAAAACAAACATCTTTTAGGAGAGGTTTTAATTCATTGTTAATACAACAAAAAAAAAAAAATATATGTATGTACATATGTATCTAGTTTAAAAAAACAGTAACCAAAAATGTAATCAAGAGAAATTCAATTAACAATATATGAGGTGCTACTTTGAATCAAACAATTTGTGTATTGTTATTTCGGCTTGTTAGTCAAAACTTGTATATCAAAATATAAAACCGCTATACCACACTGCGGCACAGAAAAAATAATTAAGTTTGACTCTGTGCAGCGATAAAAATAATAAAATGCAAAAGAACAGCACAAAAATTCAATTTCATGGTCCGTAAAAACGAATATTAGTAGGACTTCATTTCCAGATAAATTATATTTTGGGAACGAACATTCACGCTTTAACTAAAACGAATGCCCGCCTACCTCTTATGTCACGTTTGGTTATGGCACATTCATAATATAATACCTCTGAACAGTGAACATGGTACTAACGAACGTGTCCATATACATATCCATAAAAATAGCTTGTGTGTACATTCCACCTACATATATATATTGTTTGTTTTTTTTTTTTACATAACGGTTTTGTTACTGTAGGAAAGAAATATAAGTCCTTATATATGTTAGTTAAAGTATACATAGAGCGATATGTATGTATGTCCTCTCATCTCATTGTATATGCAACTTATATTTTGTATGAAAAATGTTGCTTTAAACCACCAAACTAAAACTGATGCAAAGTTATTATATCAAGGGATTTGCACTGGGTAATTGGTTTTTAAGGGATGGATAGGTTGTCAACGACAACGGTGGAATCGAACACACTCAATTCTTTATTCAAAATAAATTACATTAAATCGAGAGTAAGTAATTTTTCCATGTGATAGGGAAATCACTTTACCAAAGGAACTCTTTAAATCAACCTTTGCTTAAACTTGCATAGGTTTAAAAACTCAAATAATCAAATAACCATAATGGCTTCCATTGAATGATACCGAATCAACTTGTCTTTGACAAGTCTCTCAGAAGCAGACAGTTTTAAGTCTGTGATATTATGTTTTTTTTTTCACATCTTTTGCTTAACGCGTCGAGCCTTTAGCCTGTTTTTCATGACTTTTGTTCTTAAATGTATTCCAATCACGAGTTTCATATCTTATTTTTAAACCTTTAAATTTGTCCACTTTTCCTCTGCAGAAATGCACTGAATACAGATTTGTTTCTTTGTTCCAGCAGTTTTTAAAGATTGCCTCTTCTTTGTGATTGTGTTTGACTGTCGCGTCGCACATAAGGGTATTTATAACAAAAAGCTGATCAAAAGTCTAAAATAAAAAATGAAGCGTAACATGAGAGTTTAACCGCTATGTCATAGATAAATTTTTAGCACCCCATGTTGATCCGATAGCAAAAAATAAACTTAGTACTATATAACTTTCACAGTATTCTTTAATATCAGGTAAGAAAATAAAAAGTTCCGCCATTTTGTTTTATGATTTGTTTTCTACATGGGTTATTGGGTAAAAAATACTTTAAACATTTTCCCTTGCAATATTTAATGGCTTCGAAATCTTAGCATCCCATTTGAAAAATTTTGACTTTTATTTAATGTTTTGACTATTTTTTTGCGCCTTAACTGCGGGTCACTGTGGCGTATGTGTAACTTTTTTTATATTGAAATATCTTTTTGGTTAATACAAATTACAAAAATTGTAAAATATGGTACCTAAATAATTTTTGTATTTATTAATTACACTTTTGAGGAACGTATTTCCTTTGAAAATACGAACAAATAATTTTGATCACCTTTTTTGATCAAATATCCCTATGTGCGTCATATGACTTTTCAACTGAGTTCTCAGCCCAACTAACAATTTTACTTCCACAAGGTTAGGATCTTTAATTTCTTGCAGCTAATATCTCTATAGGGCTTGTATTTAGTTTGTGAATCGAAAATTCAAACTTCCGAGGCTTAACTTTCGTTAACAGCTTCCTAGAAACCTAGTGCAAGTGGAATTTAAAAATTTCTACAAGCATTAATGAAAACATTTCGTTTAAATTTCAATATGGCCACATGAAATTCCATTGTAGAAGCACAAGAAATAAAAGCCAATAACTGACTTCTTTTAAATGGCTTTGCAAAATAAATTGTATTAGAACTGCTTACAAAATCTTTATGAATGCTATGTATTTTTTTTATCCAATACGAAAATTATTAGACTCAAAAATTACTTAGGTAGGTTTTTTAGTAGGTAGAAGTACCTACAACTTATACAATTGCCTTAAATGCATTTATTATTATAGTTCTATATTACCAAAACTATGTCAATAGTATGTATATAATTACGTTGAATTTCAAATAAACCGCAGTTAAACGGTTTTGCCTTTTTAAACAAATATTCCACAAAATAAATGTGTTATAGTTACTCCATTCTAATATTTGAATAAAAAAATTGTTGAATCATTGTTTTTGATTGAAAATTATGTTTAATATCACTTTCAAATATAACGACTTACATAATTATATGTTTTGCATCTCTGTGTGAGAAAAAAAAGAAGTTCAATTTCCGGCGCATGCGCGAAAAGCTTTTAGTTTTATATGTTTGCCTTAGCGAAGTTAGGGGATATTTATTTATATTTGTAGAAGTCCTTTAAGTACAAGCAAAATATTGTAAAAAGCATTTAATTTTATAAGTTTGCCTAAGCGAAGTTAGGCTCCCTAATTTTATTTCTAGAAGCCCTGTGAAAGTGAGTACAAGCTAAATTTTTTAAACTGTCAGGCAAACTCATGAGAATAAGAAATATTTGGATAAGTGCCATTATGGTGACCATTTTTGGTTTTTTTATTCATTGTTATAAAGAAATAAATGAAAAAGTGAATCTTTTCATATTGGTAATTGGTTTAAAATAGTGATATTAAAAATGGTTTACTGACCAATTCGGAGTTCATATTCAAGTAAGTGGAGCAGAAAGGAAAACAAGATTTGAATCTTCTCCACTTATTTAAATATAAAATAGTGATGGACATTTTAGATTTTTTATCTAAGTTCAAAACAAAGTTAATTCTCTAATTTTTAAGAAAAAGCCAAAAGCCCAAAAAAATTAAAGATTTTTTTTCTGCTTTGGAAAAATGGGGCTTGACTAAAAAACCCGAATTTTTCAGATATTCCAGAAAAAATTGTTCTCTTTCATCTTCTCAATAATGACATGGTTTGACAATCAGTATATAATATTATTTAGTCTTTATTAAATAATTTTTTACAAGATAAAAAAAAAAAAACAGAAAATAACCAAAAATAATAACTTTGAAAAAAAAAACACAAATGGTCACCATATTCTTTAAGATAGTGCAACTCATCAGGAATTTAAATCGAAGCCCTTAGGAAGCTCTGGTTTCAACTAGTCCAAATTTGAGACTCTTTTAATATATACCTGAGTAGCTCGATGGGTAAGGTACCGGACTATCAATCAGGATGTACGTGGTTTAAATCCAGCAAAATGCGTCAAGTAAGTAAGATGTTTTTTTCTCAATATAATTGTGTTTGGAAATTTAATTTCAGAAGCAAAACTTGTCTGGATCGAAAACAAAGAAGAAAATGAATAAATAAAATGTAATAGGTACAAAAAAAAAAAATAAAATGAAAAAAAAAAATATTTTTTTTTCTTTATTCTATTTGGGATATACCCCGTTTAGACTTTCACAATCCTTCGACAAGTCTACTCAGAGCTTCTAAATAAAAATAAAAGCCTGCAACAATAATACACATTTTCAAATTTCAAATGTTGTTGTCTCTTGTTATGAGTCTCTCCAATCAACTTGCATATGACTCTTCTAAGGCCTTTCAAGCTTCTCGGGTGGGCCAGATGGGCTTCTCTATGGTCGTATACAAGCAATATTTCTAAAATCGAAACAGCTTCGTTAGACCCTTGTGGAAGTAAAATTGTTAGTTGGGAGAGCTTCTTTTTTCTATATCACAGCATGTCCCAACAAAGCCGGTTGTGCTGCACCTAGTATTCACCCGAACGAATAACCTCACCAATTAGTAAACGGACATAGGATATAAGAAATTCAAAAAAGCACCAATTTTGGATACCTAATAAATAAAAAAGCTTTACAAGCTTGCACAAAAACATCAACTCTGTTCCTTTTGTAGATTAAACTGAAGAAGTTCAAACTTTCCAAAGTGTCTTTATTATATTATTACTGCTTAACGTATTTCGATTTTATAGTCGTTAGCAAGAAACTGAAGTTTGTAAAATATGGAAATAAACTATCGAATCTACTTAGACTTCAGACTTTGCGAACCAAATTAAATAATACTATCAACTCAATGAGAGATTTACTTAATTTCTTAAGGGACAAAAATCATGCGTTTGACTTGATTGCAATACATTCATTTCCGACAGCTAGATTGAATATTTCGATAACTCCTCAAATCCAAGTTCAGTACGAAATAGGAAGTTGAGTTTAATTTGAATCATTTTAGATTTGCGAACGAAAAATTAACTTACATCAACATTTATTCCGGAAACAGGAAATACCAAAGTTGGCGGTAATTCTTTTGGGACATATCTGTAAAACTCTTCCGTCTCGAAGTACCAACGTACTGAGTACAAAGCTGCCTGGAAAAGTAAAGAACAAAAAACAAAAGATATTAATTTCACTATAGTTTATTCAAATCGTAGGTATAATTTGATGACAAAGAAATTTCTTTTAATTTTTAAACATTGTCATTCCATTTAACGGGTTAACTTGAACTATTTGAACAATTTTTTTTTTCTAAGCCACAAAAAAAAAAATAAAAATTAATCTCAAACAATAAATACCTGCTCCAAGTCATATTGACATGATAAAGTTGCAGCATTTCCCATTATGACAGCTTCCGGTACAAATATTTTCAAGTCCTTCAAACAGAGAGCTAATAAAAAAGAAGGAGGTTCATTACATAATACATTTAAGATTTGTTTGATTATAATACAGATAAAATAAAAAGAAACCTCCGACCACTCTGCATATTAAAATTTTATTAATGAACTTCGATGTAATCCCTTTACTAAATGGAATTTTAATAAGATCGTTAAAGTACAAAAAGGTTTTCAATAAATGAAAAAAAAAAATAATTTATCGTTTGTATTATGTGCTATACAGTAAGTTGCCGATAGTCTTTTTTTATATAAAAAGAATAAATCGTAAGACGAAACCCAAACAAAAAAGAAATATTCTTAACTTTGAGATGAAAGTTAATCCTTATTAACCTTTCATACCATTTTTAATTTTATTTTAGATTTTCATGAAATACAAATGATGTATTAAATTTTTATTAATCGGTTAAAGTGCTCAGGGAAAAAATGCATAATAATTATAAGGACTCTTAAATGGGGCAAGGGTTTGATACATTCATAGAGCAAAAGTCAACAGTGAACTTTTGTCCATTTTGTTGAGTTATAATTCCATAAATCAATAGTGAATTTCCCATGAAAATCTTTTGAACTTCTGTCCCAGTATTTTTATATTTATTTGATGGTGGTCCAGAAATCTTAAAATGGTACATTTGAAGACCTAAAAGTCTTAGGCCCATTTGCTGAAACGAGTCTTAAATATTTAAGTAAATCATAAAGGCCTAAGTTTCACATACCGGTTTGCACGAACTTAAAAGTAACCCCTAAATCTGACTAAGTTTAACATTATTTAGGATGAGGAAATAGTAGATCATAAGGGTTTTATGTTCTTCTTAAGCAATTTTAACTGCGAAAAAAAGAAAAAAAACACCCCTTAAAAATGATTTTGGGTGTAAAGAGAACAATAATTATAAGTTTAAGAACGGTTAACTTACTTTATACGTGTTAACTAGTAGCAGATGGTACAATTTGCCGCACAAATTCGTATACATTTTTTAACATTTTGCTGTCAAAATTTTCACACACAATACAAACAAACACAATGACACACAAATACATACACAAAAATAAATCTTTCAAATTAATAATTTGTTTTTTATTGAATTAAACACCATTTATTTTACCGCTTTCACTAATATTCATTTTTTCTTCAATAAACATAGACAGAATAACAAAATTTCTTGAATTATTTTAAGTAAATTGTTCAAAAACAATTGAAATTAACTGACGTTTGTGTCGATTTGACAATTTTATTTGAAGCTCTCAGCGATTTCTCGCATGAAAGTAAATCATTGCTAGGATTAACATAAATATTTTTTAGCAACTTGGAATAAACTAAGTAAAACAGAAGTGCTATGTTCGACCTAGCTAAGATCTAAATTTATGATCCGTATGAGCAAATGGGCCTTAATACTGTCAGTAAATAAATTCAAAAAGATCTATGTAGTCAAAACTAAGTTGCTATGTACCAATAGTTTTGCAAGTGAGTATATTTTTTTTATTATATCACATATTTTTGTACGAAAGAATGGGCAAAAATGTATGGCATTAGTTCTAATGTCTTCGACTATCGAGACCTACTCTGCCATGTTAAAGTCAGTTTTTAAAAACAAAGACTTTGCTTTCTTGAGTACATACATATATTATTGTTAAGAAATATGACGTTGAGCAAAAATTCTTTTAATTTGAAAATTCAGAAATATTGCCGAGAATGCAGATGTATACATCGATTTAAGTTAACACGGGGTGCAAATGTTGTAATATAGTACACTATAAATATAAAGCCCAACAAAACTGCCCCACGAGACGAAAGCTAACAATAGGTTTTAATAGATACATAATAAAGTATATCTGTTGTTTTGGAAAGGCATATTCTTTTTAGAAAAAAAAGTAGGTTAATTTTTAATATTTCTCATAAGTTTCAATAATTTACATTACAATTTGGGTCTAAAAGTAAATCTATTGTAATGTTGATTTGAACATAACTCAAGTTGCTTCTGAAAAAAGGACTAACCGTCTTTTCAAAATAACCAATCCAATGAAAGAAGAAAACTAGTGAAAGTAGTTAGAGTAACATATTACTTTAATAAAAAGATTATCGTCAGCTTAGAGTGAAAACCTGTAAACTACGAGCTTCTCTCGCCACATAAGAATAATTTCAAACATTTATAATAAATATAAAAAGACTCAAATTTTATCATTTATTTAATATTTTTTAGTAGTACGGATTCTAAAGAATAACTTTATATTGTTTTGGATATACATATTTAAAATTTCAGAAATCTTTTATTTTTTACTTTTACTTCCAAAAAGGAGGAGGTATTCAATTCGTGTGTATTTTTTTTTTTTTTATTTGTTTGTTTGTTAACTTTGGAACCAATTTGTTAACAAGTGTTTGTTAACAAGTGAACCAATTTTGATTATTCTTTTTGTATTAGAAAGCTAGTGCCTGCAGTGTGGTCCCATTTCAATTTCGTTCAGTTATGGCTATAGAAACTATGAGAAAAACCATAAAACCCAGTTTTTATCCATGGAAGTCGGTTTTCTTTTTTGATAAAATGATTATAAATATTTTTGTATAAGACTTTCAATTGAGTTAGTTCTTTTCCCTAAAAGCCATAGATATGCATTATGCATACTGATATTTATTATCATACTGATCTGGTATTGGTACAAATATGGTCTTCTTAAGTATAAAAGCATTAATTTACTAGTCGCACAATAGAAAAATTTTAATTAAAGAATGTTCATGTGATTCAATTGAAAATAAAAAACAATGGACTTAACATTTATCCGCAAACTTTAAAAAAATAATAATTAACCCTCACACAACAATAAAGGTGTAGATTTTGATAGCTTTATTTATAAGCATAAATAATATACACGATATTTTCTATTGAATAGAATAAATACTTCATTAATCGTCACTACAGAGTTGTAGTTTGTATTTTGTACTGTATTTATATTGTTCTTCATCAATATTTTATTATTTTTCATAAAAAATAATTAATTCAGCACAATACCCCTTTATTTCAAAGCTTTGCAACTGATGTGGGGACTCTTCAAATTGACAATCGAATTGAATTATTATATTGTGTAAAATTTAATTACAGTAAAAATTTTAATTTATGACAGAGTAAGTTTTGTCCTTTGGTCGCAACACGAAAACTCGTCATTGCAAAATGCAGCGTACATGTTGAATTTTACAACCTACACAGATACAAAAAGCCTTCGTATGCAAGCTTTTATGTGGTACATTGGTTTCAATTTAAAATTGCAAATCCGGAACAAAAGGAAAGCTGCTGTTGCCGTTCTGTTCCTGAACAAATTCGGTAAATCATTAATTAACTTACCATCGCGCTTGCGATGTACACGCACGAATATGATATCATTATCCCACCTGGCACAGATGTGTTTTTTATTTCATTCCTCAATGGCAATTTTATTGCTAATCGATAGTACACATTGTACAAGTCACAATCAAAATCTCAATTAAGTTATATTGTAAAGAAAATTGTAAGCACTGGTGTGCAAATTACTTCTGTTATAGCAACGAATAAAGACAATGCACAAAGTGGTATCAAAAATTAAAATAAATTAATTCGTTTTCTCTATGTTGGTCAATGAGTATTGATTAAAATAATGTTAATTTCGCTTTGGAGAGGAAGAAGATTCGATTCGTCCTTCAAGGAATTACGACACTGAAATCCACACAATACAGTACACATTTTGTAAACCCCACCCACTTAGAATAGCATTTCAAATCCCTTTAAAGCAGAAACATTAATTTTAATAGTCTTTTACAATATTGAGCAATGAACATTGGAGATAGAAACTGCAAAATAGAGAAATACATACATATGTATATGACGTACAGGATACAGAAATGTTGGTAACAAAAATGTCCTTGAAGTATTTTAGAGAAAATTATAGGTAACTAGTTTAAGAAGATTGATATTGAATCACAATGGATCTGCTTAATATTGAACTCAAAATAATAACAATATTAAATGTTATCAATTACCATACATGACTAAGAATACTTTGTTTTATAGAAATGAATGCATTTTAGTATATTTAATTTTTTTAGACCGGATGTTATATGAATTGCAAAAAAAAGAAGTTTTAAAGTGTTACAATTTCGGTTAATACATTTTATCTGAATATCATAGGTATATGTGTAGTTATTCTTTTCTGCATTGTTATTCTTGGGTATATTTGAAAAGTCTCTCATTACCATTTCATATACATACATATATACATATATGTACATACATACAGTGCTGTGCAAAACATATGTAACTGTTTCAACTGTTTCTGTATGGAAGGAGGTATTGTATGGCCTGTAATTTTTTTAGATGATTGTCAAATGCATGACTTCAAATTGTGGTTGTATCCTTATTAAGTTTTGATAACTTAACACTTTCGTTTGAACTAAATAACGGTTGTTTTCCTATAAAGGTGTGACTTTGTCCGTTGGTCCAACATGTTTTTTGACATACAAAGTTTTATTATGTTTTGCACAGAAAAATTTAATTATTTTTTGTTATTTTATTTTTAAAACCCATTGAAGAACTATTTTTTTTTTTATAAAAAGTTGAGAGACACAAAGTATACCCCCTCATAAATTGCATATTTCTTTTATGAGCAGAAACATGCAGAAAATAATTACGAAATAGTAAGTTGCATATGTTTTGCCCATCACTATATAAAGAAACTGTATGACAATGAATTTATACATTTGAATGAAAAGAAAAGCACCGAATATATTTCAAGAAAAAACACGAGCTTTTTTTTCCTCAAGGTATAAGCTGTAAATGGATATGACCTTTTACGAGTATTTATTTAAAACTCGGATTATTTATTTGAAAAATTAAAATTAGCTACATATAAAAAATGCATAAAATTTGTTCTTTAAAAGAGAAACAAACTCCATCCTTTTGAAGTGTCTTCAAAAGCTCGATACACTGCTTAACAGATTCAGAATTGAAGGATTTACTCTGTTATCATTTATCATCGTCTTGACATTTTGGCATTTTTAATTGTTATCAAGAGTTCGTTTTTTTTTTTTTTTAATTCATTACTTGACATATAGTTTTTATATCGATGTTGGTGGTTATGAACTCATTTACGGTAACTTAAATTCTGGTCTCTTTTTTGAAGAGTTAAAGTGTGATGATGAGACACCAGTTGGTAAACAATTTGTTAATTTATTTATATTATTTGAGTTGGTGTAGTCTTCTATAGATTAAGCGAATGTTTTTTAATTAGAAAACCTGTCCATACAAAAAGTTAATCTCATCGCTAAAAACAATTTTGCAATGAAACAGGTAGTTCTATGTTGAAATTGACAACCCATTTCAAAGAAATGTTCTTGTTTCTTTATTAAAATTTGAACCTATTCATAAAGAAAAAATAAATGTCGAAAGTCTTATAGTTTTCAAGAAGTTACCAAAACTGACAAGATTAAGGAGAAAACGAAAATTGTATTACAAAACACCCGGCATATGCTGATTTTTGTTTCTATTGTTGTTAAATTAAATTCGCTGCATTATTTTATTACAAAGAATAGAATAGAATAGACCAAACATTAAACATTAAAAGTCGAAGTAACTCAGTCACAACATGGGCCGATAGATGTGCAATCATCAGAACAGCATGACTTCACGCTAAAAATAAAGCTGAAAACCGGTATAAAATGCAGTTTAACGACGGCAAAACGGGTTGTCAGAATTGGTAAACATTTGAGAAGAACAAAATTTCGCAAAAATTACCACTTTACAAACCACAAAAAAGAAACTCACCTCCAATAGTAAAAAAAAAAAACTGTTAAAAATTGCAGATCGACAGTTTTGTAGAAGGAAATAGCTTCGCACTTAATGACACTGCCTTAACAGTTATGAAGACACCTTAAAATAATGCTTTTCTCTACGGAGGTCACAAAAATAGGAATTTTGCCCTCAGGGCCCACTTAATTCATTTTTTTCCTATGAACAAGTCAGTTTTGAATTTTGTTGTTCTTCTTCTTGCCTATTTATTCGAAGCTGTTATGATTTCCATGTCGAGACGATCATAACTTTTCAGATTGGCCTCAGAATGTGGCGGCAAGTATTTGTATTGTTCCATTTCTGAGGCCAACTGAATGCTGGTGTGATAGGCTATTGATTATGTCGAAAAAAACATGGCAATAAGGAACTAAGACGTTCACGGGTTTTTATTGCAGGAATCGTTGAATGGGTTATAAGAGAAGATAAAACCGCGGAGTGCTATTAAATGAGATTGTGGAAACTGAAGATAGGGTTGCAAAAGCCCCCTTTTTGGTTTTTTCAATATACCTCGTTAACCAAGCAAAATTTTGATATATTGCAAATAAAACTTTTTGTAGAGAATTAAATTTCCTATTGGAATAATAATACAGTAAAATAAGGAGAAAAAAGGGGTAAATCTCGGAATGAATGTTAGTAGACATTTTTTTTGCTCAATATCTTCCTTTTTTCATTCTATAAAATATCTCAAAAGTCTAGAAAAATCCCATGTCCGCTTGTCGCGATTTCAAGGTCAAATCGCGAAATGGAGATTTTCAAAATTAGCAAAAATAGGCTATGGTGTTGTATACACATATGATACATGATTTCAAGGTATTTTTTAATGCTGATTCCAAAAAATCTAAAATCAAGACAATCTGACGTCTCTGGAAAAAGTTATACCTGTTTTTCATCTTTCAACCCATATTATTATAACAGTTGCAAACTTACTGCCGAAAAACCCTTAAAAGTTATGGTAGATGAACCAAATTTTGCATGAAGATTTTAGAATCCATCATTATTAAAAATCAAAACAATCCATTACAAAAAATATATATACCTACGAAATAATGGTATTTTTTTATGGGGGGGCAAATTTTAGGATATGCACCAAAGAAGATTCTTGTTCATCTTAGGAATATGTGCTAATAGGCTAATTTTTTCATTTTAATCTTTGTTTGGATATTCTTTAACTACCCTCAAAAATCTAAAAAAATCTCATGTCCGCAAGTCCTAATTTTCTTGGTTTGAAGATAAGGTGCAGATTTGAAAAAATTGAAAAACTACGCTTCAGATATTTGTGTCAGATCAACATGAATAAGGTACATTACTTTTCAAGGATGGTCATATTGATTTGTTTGTAGGTTTTGTTGGAATCAGCGTTAAAAAATACCTTGAAATGGTATGGGTTATGTTGGTATACATATAAGAATCTAAAGTTTTCTTATTATTTTTTTTAAATCTGCACCTAACTTAGTTTAACCTGGAAAATTAGAACTTGCGGACATGAGATTTTTTTAGATTTTTGACATAAGTTATAGAATATCCAAACAAAGATAGAAACAAAAAAATTAGCCTATTAGCACTAATTCCAAAATTGTACCAGGATGTTTTTTAGTGCACATCTCAAAATTTCCCCTTTTCTCAAAAAATACCATTTTGTCATAGATATAAATGTTTTTGCATTGCATTATTTTGATTCTTAATGATAATGGATATGAAAACCCTCATGCAAAATATGATTCCGCTACCATTACTTTTAAGGGTTTTTCGGTAGTAAGTTAGCAACTGTTATAATAATATGGGTTGAAAGATGAAAAACAGGTATAACTTTTTCCAGAGACGTCAGATTGTCTTGATTTTAGGTTTTTTGGAATCAGCATTAAAAAATCCCTTAAAATCATGTATCATATGTGTATATAATACCATAGCCTATTTTTGCTAATTTTGAAAATCTCCATTTCGCGATTTGACCTTGAAATCGCGACAAGCGGACATAAGATTTTTCTAGACTTTTGAGATATGTTATAGAATGGCAAAAGGAAGATATTGAGCAAAAAAAATTTCTACTAACATTCATTCCGAGGTTAAACCCTTATTTGACTGGATTATAATGTTTTTTTAAAAATTGAAAAAAAAAAAATTTCGATACCAAAATAGTCGAAACAATCATAAAAAAAAATATCAAAAAAATCAATTTTTTGAGTTTTTTTGCTTTTTTAGCGGTACATTTTTTGAGGGTTGAGATAGACATAAACATTGCTCCAAGGAAAAAAAGAAGATTAAATTTCCTTGAAAATGCTGTACTCACTAAATTTTTTCATTGAAAACTAACCGAAGTTTGGCCATTTTAATCTATCTTTTTTTCGCATTTCTAGTTTTACTTAAGTAAAACAGAATCATTTGAGGGGAAAGTACGATAACTTAAGCACCAAGATCTGATAATGAGATTTTGTAGAGGGGTTAAAAACAATCATTGTTTACTATGGGAGGGGGGTCTATGTCCCCCCGTTTTGGCGGGAGGGGCAATTTTCTAAAAAAAATACTTAAAATAAAAAAAAATTATTAAAAAACAACGGCAACACTTACAGTTTTGATTGAAACTTTTTTCAAAAGCTAGAATTATAAACTTAATATTAATTTTAAAATGAAGTTATTTCAATCAATTGTGTTCGAAATACCCGATTCCAAAGTCAAAACTTGTGAAAAAAAAGTTTAAAAAGCACATTGAGTACAATTTTCACAAAGACTGTGGACTTCAATACGAAATTGATCGACAAAGTAAATTGCCTTAATTGATTTCTTATCAAATCATGAAAATCATAACGTTCCTATGCCTTCTACTTTTTGAGAAAATTGAAAAAAAGACAAAATACTTTCTTTATCGGAATCACTCGTTTATTTCAAAAACAATTTTTTATCAAAGAATGATTGATTTAAAAGAGCTCCAAAAGACAAAAAAAAAAAAAAAAAAAAAAAATTTGCTTAAAAAAAAATATTTTCTACTTTAACTCAATAGCCGTGTTTTATCGGAACTCAGTATTTTACTGAGTAATCATTTTATGTTGTAAACAACAACAAATGATTACTTTTATTAATTCTTAATATGTTGAACGGTAAAGGTTAAGAAAAACAAAATTTGTCTGTAAACCAACAAATAAAAAAGGTTTTTTTTTATCCTTTGCAATCATTTGGTGTTGTTTCCCGTGCAAAATATTACTGAGCAAAGTACTGAGTTGCCAATAAAACACGGTATAAAATAATACAGTAATTTTTATATTTTGAGTTTCAGTTCAGTTTTGTTTTACAATACGAATAAATAGTACGCATACGCCACAGTGGCCCACTTCAAAACTAACTAGATTATCTAAATAATACATAATAAACTAATTTATTTAAAGCTTGCCACACCGGAGGGTACATGCGGCAGCGGTACGGGTAATTGTATGAGAAAAATTCCAAACTGAACATCAACGTTCAGATGTGGAATTTTTTTCATACAATTACCCGTACCGCTACCGCATGTACCCTCCGTTGTGGCCAAGCCTTTAAACAAAAACCTAAACTAACATTTTTAAGTCTGTAGGTTATGTAGAAATATTTTTCGTCACTCAAGTCATTTCAATAAATTGCTAATTCGTAATGTACTTGTACAAAAACAATGAAATTCGTTCCATGTTCAGGAGGAAAACTATGGTTTATATTATATAAAATATTTATAAGTGGTGTTTGTAAATGTATGTATATATGTGTACAAAATTATTTGTTCGTGAGAAAATATAAAAATTCCAGATGATAAATTAATTTAAATTCACTGTTATTGATATAATTGCTGTTAATTTTTCCTTCAGTTCATAATATTTTAAGTGAGATTCTCTATTTTAACCAAAAAAAATGTTCAAGTGGAACATAAATACTTATGTAAAGATTTACTATCACTTCCCCCTAGAAAGGGGAATTGTAAAGAAGATTCAATTTTGTGTCACCCGTGATGTTGAACTTATTTACAGAAGCGTTAAGTAACCATTTATATTCCAAAAACTCCATTTTATACAAAAGACAGATGGCATACTTTGTTTTGTGGTCAAAACCTTTGAAAGCTGTGTTTAAGTTATTTATGTTTTTACATTTCGTATGGATTTTTTTTAAATACCTAATTATTTCTTTATTTCTTTATAAAAAGCTGTAACACTAAGAGATCTTTAACAAAAAAAAAAGCGGGGGAACCAGTTATTCATTTATTTTCTCCCGTGTGGTGGCCAAATTCAGGAATCAAACAATTTTTTATTTTTATAATTATAATAATTCGGCAAAATGGGGCTCAAAGATTATTTATTTTAACCTTAAACTTCGTTTTTATGTCGCTTTGCTCTATAGGGCAAGTATTGGTTTCGTGTAGAAAAAAAAAAAATCGAGGTTTTAATCAAAACCAACATTACGATGATGGAGAAGATCAAAAAAGTGGTTTTCGTCATGCCGTCCGTCGGTCTGTGCGTCCATCTGTACATGGAGCTAGGGCCTAAACGGATGGATGGATTTGCTTGAAACTTGGTACAGATGATTTTTACGTAATTCCCTAGGACCGTTTTTTTTATTTTTTTAATATCTCCAATTTAACGCATATCTCCCATATAACGTTTTCGAGGTATTTCAAATTTCTCGAAAACTGCTCTAACGATTTCGTTTAAATTTGGTGTGCACAGTACTCTTATTGATTCTAACAAAACTGCGTTTTTAGTTTTTCTCAAAAAATGCCGAGAGCGGAAATATGGCGTTGCCGTTTTTCAAAAATTGACATGTTTTTTAAGTTCATATATTTCATCAAAGCATAAGTCAATTTTTTCAAAATTTACAGACATCATAGGTATTGAAGTGTAAAATGTAAAAAAAATTTTAAAAAAAAGTTTTTCAAAAAATATTTAAAAAATTGAATTTTTTTAACTTTCGATTTTTTTTTGTTTTTATTTTTTTTTTCTCCACAATGCGCGACCCAGTCGTGCATTTTATTTTTTTCGATTTGAATCATAATTTATTAATGCAATGGCAAGAACTCCAATTCCCAGAAATTTTTTAATCTTCTTGAAGTTAACTATTACAGATAATAATGATAATAAAATTATACAAAAGTTAACTAGATAAATATGCATGTGTTTTAAGTTTTAACTAAAAATTTACTCTTACCGTTTAAACATATGTCTGAAAAAATAATCCATGTTAGGGCCATCAGATTAAACCACTCATAATAACATTTTCTTTTTCTTGCCATCGAAGTCTTGGTTCGCTCTGCAAAATATAATAAATAGTTTTAAGAAATAAATATATATAATTAACTTTTCTGATTATAAAACTTTATTTTATTTATATTTTTACAGCTGAGTTTACAATGCTCAGCTCATTCAAAAAGCATTAACCAAAACTCCCTATCCCAATATGAAGAAAAAAAACAAACAGTGGCTTTATGTGAAGCTCGTGATCTTTTAATTTCCAATTTGTTTAAAAATTCAAGACTTGCTCTAAAAACATTAAAATGAAAATCAGAAACCAGCGGTTTTTGAAAATTAAGAAAATATTGTGATTAAGAAAATAATCACTGCACTCTTCTTTTTTAACCTTGTGGCTTTTGGATTCGATGTTTTATGGGTCTGGTCGAAAGGATATGTCAAAATCCTTTTTTCATTTAATTAGTTTAGAAGGGTTTCATTTTTACTTTGTAATTTATCAACAAAAATCCTAAACAGAAAAAAAAACATTTTTTTAGTTTCAGAAAAAAAAAACTAAATGCGTGTCTTTCTTAACGTTTTGGCCTTTCATAAGCTCTAATAAATTCTCACTAGAGCTAATGTAAGTTATCACCCGCCTCCAATTAGCGAATGAACATTTTCGTGCATATTATTTTCGACTGGCTGTGTAAACTTTCCTGTGAAAAAGATTAAAAGTATCTAGCTTTAAGACGAACGTGTTTATGTTCAGTTCGTGTATACCTACTTTACTTACATATAACATAAAACCTTTACCAACTCATCGAGTTAAAAAAGGCCAAATGGAGGGAGGACCAAGAAAATAAACCTTCATATTATCGTCTTTTTGTGCTGTTCCTTTTAATTTAATTAAAGTCATATAATATAAAATATTGCTTTTTCGTGAAAACATTTTCCTCCCCTTTTCCGGTATCTTTTGGCTTTGTGTACATACATACTATATACACAACAAAGGCCCCATCAAATAACATTTAGTTCTGAGAATCCGCATTTCCCGTCATCGTAGATGAACTGAGCTTCGTATCAGTCGTTAAAAGCAGAGTGTGCCAAGATTTCATTAGCTTAATACAGTAACAACTAATAATTTATTGTTTATTGTGTATACCTATTGCATCCGCAGCAATATTAAAATTGAATGCTGCATTTCAGTTAAAAGCTCAATAAAAATGCAGATATACAAATTTTGCTCATATTCATTCAACCACAAAAAGGAAAGTCTAGAAATGAGAAACGGATTACGTAGTGTCAACTCGAAGAGAATTTAATAAAAGGACACAGGTGAAGAGTTATTGATTTCTTTGTTAAGAAGTTGATGACGCAATGTTGAATTAAAAATAACACAGTAAGCAACTAGCTATCGATTGAAACCTACCAACCACAGACTGTTTTCGAAAGCATATACCAAAATAAGAGTAGGGCAATTAATCTAAAAGAAAACTCCATACGATATGTATATCCACAATAATCTGAAATCCCAAACAAAGGAGAGAAAAATTCGAAAGACTTTGGAGTCGTGCTACTTTCTTTCCTCTATAGGTACCTACTCGTATGGAATTGAGAAAATGGGAAACCTTAACCTTAGCCAACCCTTAATCAACTTATCCCCCAAACCACCCTGCCTTGAACGATATAGCCTGTAAGGAACATAAAACACTTGGCGCCAGATTAAGATTTAGGATGTCCCTGATTTTGTGGTTATCCACGAAGAGAAACGTACACATATACCTACATACATATACATACATAAGTATAAAATGTCCAGTTCCTTTATGGAATTCCATTTCGATTTCATCTAAGTGGTACTTGTACGAGAATTTTTAAATCCTCGATAACACCGCGATTCTAAATTTTTGCTGTATATGAGCGAAAAATCTTTTTCAATGTAATTCCAATGAATAAAACATTTTTCTTATTTTCAAGAAGGCAAAAATAAAATCATGTTTGCTGCATTCTTTCGAAGTTTTTATTACTCTGTCGGGAGTTACAATGTTTTAAGAAGCTAAAATGATCTTATTCTTCAATATATATTTGTCTTATGTAAACAAATATGTATGTATAACTGTAAATATTTTTTCGTAGGTATAGGTACACCTCGGATTTTTGTATTGTGCATAGTTTTATAAGGACAATCAAATCGATGGTGTAGGTATTCTGTAAATTTAATTTGTCAGTTGTTAATTGAAGTTTATAGATAATTTTGCTGTACAAATTATTAAAAAAAAAAAACAATTAATTAGTCTAAAAATGAATGAACTTTCGAAAAAAGAAACGATGGCAATTGGGTTTTTTAATTCTTAAACCAAGCAATGAAAAAAAAAGGAAGAAGATCATTATCAACAATAAAAAGACGGAAGATATTCTCTCTGTTACAATGCTGCGTTAGCGATACAAATATAAATCCTTATCTATATTATACCTTAACACTTTCAGCACAACCATTGAAAACCTCAGATTCGACCACGTAAAAACACATAGGATAACAACCTGTGCCAAGGGTTAAGGTATTAGCAGCTGCTAGACTTAGTCTAGAAAGAAAATTCAAATTGGTTAGAGAAAATCAAAATGTTTAAAAAATTTGAGAAAGACAAATCACCATTCATACTTTATTTATAATTCTTAAATGGTAGTAAGTAAGAGTAGTTAGATAGGTACTTTTAGTTTCTTTTAAAAGTTTTTCACCGCCAGAAAAATATATATCATATAAAAAGTGACTAGGTATATTAAAGTCCAACAACATTTTGACATTTTTCCAAATTAAGTCAATATTAAATGAATACATATGTACATTAGGGTGTCCCTTATTTTGCAAATGGCTGAATTTAAATACGCATACGGGCTCAAAAGTTTCGCAATAAATAAAAAAAAATATTCCCAAAGTTTCAAGTCCCTATCTCAATGCTAAGTGGACGCGACTTAATTTTTAATATTTCCATACAAAATATCGATAAATTACAGGTAGTTTTGAAGTGGTTTACTCAAAAATTCGGTAAAACTGTAAAAGTTGATAGAAAATTTTGAAAATTTGCAAATATCTTCAGCACTATAAGGAGTATACGAAAAAATTATTTATTTTTTTAAATAATGCTGAGTCAGTAAAAAGTAGGTAACCGTTAATAACACTGTTCTTATGATATTTGCGGTTATGTTTTACTTACTAAGCATTGTTTACAAAAGAAAAATATTTTTAAATCTTTTTTTCGTACACTGCTTATAGTGCTGAAGATATTTACAAATTTTCAAAATTTTCTATCAACTTTTACAGTTTTACCGAATTTTTGAGTAAACCACTTCAAAACTACCTGTAATTTATCGATATTTTGTATGGAAATATTAAAAATTAAGTCGCGTCCACTTAGCATTGAGATAGGGACTTGAAACTTTGGGAATATTTTTTTTTATTTATTGCGAAACTTTTGAGCCCGTATGCGTATTTAAATTCAGCCATTTGCAATATAAGGGACACCCTAATGTACATACTTACATTTGTTCAACATTATACACTCAAACAATGGCAATTATTTGTTTAAATAAAAAGTAACAGTCAGAAAAAATCTCAAAGCAATTTAAAATCCTTTGAATCATTACTTGAGCTTCCGGTTTCTGTTTCCAAAGTTATTCAAACGTTTCGTTTGACAATACCAATCATTTTGCCAATTCAAACCATCCCTTGTCCCCTTTGTAAATGAGAGGCACAAAGCAACTGAGAATAACCATAACCACGTAGACTGCACACAACGCCAACGGTTCGATTGAGTTGATGGCGAATTTCCCATTTTTTCTCATCTTTGTTTTCAATAACAGGGTATTCCTTAGAAGCAATTTATTTTTAAAATATTGTTATAATGTCAGATAATTTTTCATTTTAACGTTCAAAAGAAAAGATTAAGAACAAAATTATTTTCGAGAAATATTACATTAGGTATGTAAATACTATATTTTCTAATAAAAACACTCACATTTGTTTAATTTTACAAAAAAATAAACGTTGCTTAAACTTTGATTTAAGTTTTTATTTCTTTTTCTTTTTTAAATTACGTATCACCCTATTTCTATCAAATTTGCTTTATTATCCGTTTTGTTTCAATTCTTATTGATTAGAAGCAAAAAAAATATACTATACATAATTGAATCGCCCTCAAGTGACGCATCCATTCGATTTACAATAAAGCAGAGTATATTCTGGACAATTATGGAAGAAATATATAAGATTTTGTCTACCAATACCTTAGCAATATTCACTTGAATGATAACGTTTCTCAATTTGCAGATGTCATTTGAATATTTTATGAAGGCAGTCTTATGATTATATACTTATCATAAAACGATGGGATTTAAAATAGATTTTAACATTGAACAAAAATTCAATTTCGAAAGGAAAAGTGCTTAATGTCAGAAAGATATAAAGTTTATTTTTGTTAGTTTAAAAAGAAGATAGAATTTTTTTTTTCTTTTTTATAAAAACCGGCTTTAACTTTAATGAAATATAAATACATACATTCTTTCATACATACAAACATACATACATAAATACCTAGAAAAACATAATTAATGGGGTCGTTAGAATAAGGCCTTTGGAAACATTTTATATGAGTTGAAATGATTAATAAAACAAATTCAATTTCATCCTCTCTAGATAAATTGAAGAAATGTAAGCGGTTTATTTGTGTATTAGTTCTGAACATCGTTATTGGAGTTCAAATATGTAGTATTCTATTTAGGAATATATTTTAACGGAATAGTGTTTAGCAAAATAAAAGCAAATTGTAAGTGAAAAAGGGACACAGACATTAAATCTTCAGTTTTTAGTTTAAAGTTAAATGTTTAAAAATCATAAACCTAATACTAAACATAGATATGAACATACGAGTATACATAATTTTGTTGTTATGAACCGCCCGTATTTTAATGTAGTTTAAATCAAATACCTATGACTTTTTACAGATGAAAGGCGATTAGAGTTGGGTGAACGAAACAGTTAACAGCTTAGCAGAGACTTAGAAAAATAGATATTAGTTGTCTGTAAAGTCGGTTTTCGGACGATAATTTTACTTGATAACGTCAAAAAAAAAACCGATTTCTGTAGCTGAAAACTTATTTTACAGTTTTCTCGTTGTATTCTGTAACCTTTCGGTATAGGAACTAACATTTTTTTTATAGTTCTGTTGCAGCTGTTGTGATTTTTTATTAGTCTTCATAAAAATTATTGGTTCTTTTCTATCACAAGAAAAGTTTCTACGGTTTTGTGTCATTTGCTCATATTTATCAACGAGAACATATATATAAAAAATTGTATTTATACAAAAAAAATTTATTTATCAAAACTTTCAGCGCTGTTTTTCCGTGTGAACAAGAGAATTAGTTTGTCTGCGCAAAAATAAACTTTTTTGTTTCCAAAAGAACACCTTTCTTTTAAAAACGACAAAAAGGTGAGATAACCATAAAGCTAATATTGTCACATTTATCTCATCATTAGGGTGGTCCAAAAAATTAAAAATTTTTCCACTTATTTATAAAATTAAAGTTTTTTGAAGTGAAAACTTTTGGAAACAAGATGAAACGAAAAAGCGACACGAAAAATCAATTGATCATAACTTTTTTGTTTTAATAGATAGATGAATGAAATTTATTGTCAGATAGGTATAATTAAATAAATTATGATTGTGCAAAATTTCAATTAATTTCATATTCAAAATTCTGAGATAATGGTGAAAAGACACGTTATATCTTTTTATCTAGAGCACATAACAAATTTATTTAACGCATGCTGATAGTATTACCTTTCATTTAATATATCACACATAACGGTACGTGCTCTACAAGTTATATAATCTTTAATTGAAAAACTTGAAAAATACTTCAAAACACCTGTGAAGATTGGTTGCCGATGACCAGCCAGCAGTAGAGGAAGTACCGTAATCTCAGTTTGAAATTTCGACATGGTTGGCTTTAAAAAATTCTTACTTTTTTTGTAGGCATGGTAGAAATATAATTGAAGCGTCATATAAAAGGTGAAATAATAATGATACAAAATTTATTATAGGTTGTCTTTTAAAAAATGGATTTAATGGCGTTAGAAGAGAAAAGAGATTGATTGTTTTGCTTTTTTTATGAAAACTAATTGGGTTAAAAAAATGCTAGCTCTTTTTGTAGATGTTGTATAGACATGGGCGATATAAATATTTTGAGCTGAAACAATAAGCTTTCAGATGGTATAAAATTTATTGTAGGTTGTCATATAAAAAAAGTGATGGAATAAAAAAAAGTTATATTTTTTCGATTTTTTTTAAATGATTTTTAAGGTTTCACTTCAACCACGTGGGAATTGCACACATGATTTGTTTTTTTTTTTTTTTATTTAAAGTATATGGTTTTTTAACTTCACCCAGTATGGTGTTTTTCCAGTAATTTCATGAGAGAAAGTTGGCTTTTCATACTAAAATCCATTAGAAGAAAAGTAACAGATAATGAACATTGTTAAAGAGTTAATAACTAAGCCTAAATAATTAAGCTTTGTTATGGGAAGCCGCACATTCAAAACGCTCTCCTGAAAAGTTGAAAAAAGTAACTTCTGCTGTTATATCTTCCTGCCACAAATATGGTTTTATCGACAGCATGATTATTTTGTCTTGTCATTTTTTGCATTGAAATATACCTATACAATCTTTAAAATGAAGTCACTTTAAAAAGTTGTACAACTTCCTGTTCGATATTTTTTGTTTCCAAGCATCCATTGAAAAGTACTAAACCATATTTCTTGCAAATGTATAAACCTTCAATATTCTTGAAATAAAACACTAAGAAAGTCAAATCTAATCAGCATAATATGTAGCATACGAGAACGACACAAAAAGGATCAATCAATTATTGTGATGATATCAAATGAGCATAAATTTGCTCATATCAAAGACGTATACACGTACATGTGATGGAATTGAAATAATTTTTCTTGTGCATTGTTTATAATGTTATCAATTAATCAACGCGAACGTGATACTTGATATGAGTACAAAGTCTAAACACGAACAAGAAAATTAACCCATGACATACACAAATTCACAACAGAAAAACCTATAGATTAAAATGGTACACTTATTTCGGATAGGCGAATTTCATGGCAATTTTTTTTAAATATTCTTAACTTATTTATAGACAAATATTAACATAGATACATAAATGTTTACATCTAATATTTCGTATCAAATGTAAGTCTTCATGGGAGCTCCCTGCAGTCAAAAAGTGTTTTTTTTTAGCTAAAAGCGCAAATTAATTGACAGGGTTTATCTAACTTAACAATTTTCCTTGATTAGTCTAGTTTAAAAGCAAAATAAAACATGCAAGAAGTTCATGTAAAACCATGTTCTTATCGTTAACACATAAACAAATCATGAACACATTTAACATTAGAAATTGAATAAATATATAATTGACTTCTAATCACAAACAAATCATTATAAATTTATGGTACTGGTATAGAACACTATATTCAAAATCATAGCTATGCCAAGTTTTAAACTTTTTTTGTTCATTTGGGGGAAAAAACTTGATTTCAGGAAAAATCCAAAAAATGCAGTTAAAAAAGTATGAGCAAATAAGATAATATTCAAATTAATTTATTCCCTACGAACTGTATGTATTCATTCATTTTCAATTTGTAGTCAATTTCTAACGACTTCAACTTCCTCAACAACCAAGCATTATGATTAGTTTTTTGTTTTGTTTTATTCTTTTAAACGGGCAATGGGCCAATAAGAAACCAATGCCGAAATATAGTGCCAAATATGCACATAGCATAAAATTAAGTCGTTAACGAACAGGAACCCTCTAGATCAAATGATTTACGCCAACATTAAGGTTTTTGCTCCTTGTGTGTCTAAATTTAATAACAAGTCGTTTCTTTAAACAAATTCAACACTGTTTAAGGCTCAAAGAGCATATAACGTTACATTTTTTAGATGGATCTTATCGTTTAAGTATTGGCGTACAGGCACATTGTATACCTTTAACATGACTGTCGCAATTTGTTTTTTTTTTTTTTTTTGCAGAAGCTACACAACCTGCGATTATCAAATAAAGTGCTTAGAAGATGAAAGTGCTAAGTAGCTGAATTGCATGTGGCAGTGGACATTTTGTGGTGTTTTTTTTTTTTTTAAGTTATAGTTCTTTTCCGGCATTTATAGTGAAAACTTACATTTTGACTAGGTTTTTGAAGTGATAGTTCTTTTCCGGCATTTGTACTTAGTGAAAACATACATTTTGAGAAAAATGTCAAAGTGATTAATTAGTTTGTTACTATGTGTAAAACTTCAATCACGTGTCCAAGTGTACACGCACTCCCTTTTTTATTTGTAGGATCTTTCGGTGTCAGCGCTAAATAATAATTTAATATTTTCAAATAGTAGGTAAGTGTCAATTTTTTACTTCAAAAACATATCCATACTCTGTTGGCACAGCTTAGCTTTGTAAAAATCGAAATTTGAGTGGATTAATAAAATAGATGAACAAAATCTTAGATGTTAGGCTTTGGAGTTGATAAAATGACAAATGGTCATTTTTTAAAGCAGGAATTGTTCTTGCACTTTGAGCTGTTACAGTAAAATATTTTGTTAACTGTTTTGTTTCATAGAAAAATCAAATAATTTGAATGTTGTCTTTTTTATCGAAAATAAATTCACATAAAATAAGCATAATTTCAAAGTATACCTATACAAATCGGTCGAATAATCAATAAAATTGTTGGCTCTATATCCCCTGGAAGAAGTCAAAAAAGCTTTTTCATCTCCATGAATTTGGAAATGAAATATAATTTAATGATATATGGTTATTTAGAGAGGGAACAAGAAAAAAAATATTTCCTTTTGGCTTTGACTTGCAATTTCTTTGACTACTCAATTCGGCAATTAAAACACCATCATCAATCCTCTTTTAGTCTGCAATGCTAACAACATATAGCATTATGTGTATGGATACTTAGATATTATATATATTTATGATATAGTAAGGGTCAATTGAGCTCCAAGGTAGGTGTGAGTGAAAGTTTTTCTATAATGTTTACTCATTGTCAAGTTATTATTCTACTGCTGTCCTTGTCGTATCCTTAATATACTTACTACCTTACCTGTGGCTATTTAGGAATTTGGAACACGTATTTGTAAGGTAAACTTTCTAAACAAAATATAATATCACATTTTCTTCCCTCAAGTTTCAGCAAAAGCAATTGTGCTTAAGACATCCTACTACTTACATATAGTATACACAAATACATCCACATATACTTAACCTATTACCAACACAGTAATTTGATGTCATTCTTCAAGGATTCAAGTTAAAAATCCTCTGAATTATATGCTTTTAAATCCTTGTGAGTAATACTTTCAACGATATGTAATCAAAATTCATGAGCCCAATGGAAAATTTAAAGAAAAACTTTTTTAATAGTGCTCTACTTTTCATAATGAATTATGACAGGGAGGAGCAAGTTAACAAGCAGAGAAATAAAGCTGCGGAAAAGAACTACGTCTCGACTGCATTCGTTAAGGAAAATCTCTCTGCACAAAGCTATTTTTCTCTCACACTATTCCTTTATTTATGTTAGATATATACCTTCATAGAATATATACACATTTTTTTTTTTTCCTAAATGCAAAAGAAATATTTGCAAAGTTTGAGCCAAGAGAAAAAAAATATATATAAAGCTAGAAAAATTTAAAAGTTTCTTAAAAGTTAGGAACGGGGTTCCTTAAACTTTCCAAATGCCACTTTATCCTTGAGTCTTCCAAGTGTCTACAACGAATATGCATTCTCCTGTTTCTTGTTATTATTTTCTTTAAATTTCCCATAAAATGTTAAGCTTGTGTGCTATACCTACTCGTATCTTTGCTAAAGGATTTATATTATTATTTTTCTTTCTCAAGAATCACTACCACGAAGTACCAACATCCAACATCCAACACACTTGAACCGTTCAATCTTTAAGTGGTATTGGCTTATTTCGTTGCTCCTTATTAAACTTATATGCGATATCCTGAAGATAAGGCACGAGTACAAATTTCGCAGGTGGTTTCTGTTGTGGGTTAGGAATGAGAATTGTGTTTCTACAACAATGTGTGACACACAATAGTCTTTTTTGAAGGTAAAACGCTGTTAGTTGTGTTTCAATTTTTCACAGCCAGCGTAAACAACACAATAAATTGTTAAATCAGATGACACTTATTCTCCACACGGAAATTGCGACGACTAAACTTTGAATTTTATTGACCACCAAGTTCCGCCTGGAGAGAAATGCTTGTGCACAATTTTGGCATCAACAACTACCAGGAAGTATAAGTTTTATAAAGTATCCGTTATTCTTCCAAAATATTTCATGCTGTATGCACAATATGTATATAGTCCTTGTATACTTGTTGATTAAAATAGGGTACTGTTCTTTATCTACACTATACCCTGCAACGTTGCCATAATTATATTTTGTGCTCACCTTTTTTAGTTTGTTTATTCTAATTAAGAGGCAGCATATCCTTTCAAACGAAAATCCTTGCGTGCAATGCAAAAACAGTTTGAAGAATATAAATAATGGTTTTGTTTACCAACAACGACATGGAAAAAGTCAAAAGGAAAAGAAAGTACCTACACAATTGGGCCCTCCATCATATATGTGCCTTACATAAATTCTTTTTAAGGACGATGCAATATAAAATTTAATTGTTTGCAGCGAGTGCAAAAAAATTAACCTTATTTTAGTGAGGTCACTCAAGTTGGAGCTTGAATGAGTTCTTATAAAAACTTTTAGAATTATGTGTATCATCGCATACCTACCTACACAATTTATTTTTGTTTTTTATATTATTTCAGCTTCAGAGCTAAGGAAGTCAGAACCTTTTAGATTTTTATTTGAATGTTTGTAAAATATGGTTCACGAAACTCAAAAGCAGGCTAAAAAATGAAAGAATTTGATTGGTTAGTTTGGTTTTAAGTCAAAATATAAATATGTTTAGTTTAGAACTTAAAGAATTTTAAGTTAGTTTTTATGCAAAAATATAAATTATAATTATTATAATTATGTAGTAAAAAACTGCAAACTTTAGTTATGAAAAAAAAAATACATATAAGGATAATTCTATGAAAACTTGTTAAATTTTAAATAAAAGTTTTATTTAAAAACTCATGGGGGTCATTCCGTAATTTTTAAAACGATAATCGAATAGACGATAATAGTTTCACAGTTTGAGAATCTTTAAAGCAATTTTAAATCATTCCTGATTCAATATTTTCAAAACAGTTTATATAAATAAAAGTTTTCATATCCTTAGAAGTCGCATTAGTCTAGGTGAGCTAGTAGTTGCGTCTTAATCGGGTAGCCGAGGTTCGCCTCCCGAAAATGAAATTTTTTTTTTCTGTAGGTCAATAATCGTCAATAAATAAACGATAGCTAAATAGGTCTCGTTTAAGGGAGAATTTATTTGTTTTCGGGTGCAATATTGGATTTTATAAAAGTGTTAGGAATTTATTCCAATCACCGATCAAATTTCAAACTCTACAAACCAAAACAAATGACTAATTCCTACAAATAACAATAATTAAATTAAATTATTTAAAAATGTTTAACTACCACTATACGCATTTTCCAAAATTGTATTCAAAGTAAGTAAGTTTTAACTTTTGGGTCATTAAAAAATTCATATCCGTTCAGCTATAGCAAAATGTTTCGACGCAATTATCTTCAAAAATGAAAATTTTCAAATATTACTTAAGATACGCATAACAAGGCAACTTAGAGATAAATCAAATTCTTGGTTTTTTTTTCTTGGTCTCTTCCAACGCATATATAAGTGCACATGAATATTTTGATCTCATTTAAACTTTTATGAATGTGTATTATTATAAATTATATTATAATTGTCACAGATATGTTCAATATATGTTCGCCTATCCATTCAAAAACGAATAAATTTTTGCTAAAACGAGACCTTCTTCTTCTTCTTCTTCCTTTTTCTCGGCGCTGTTATGATCTCGATGTCGAGGGGATCATAACCTTCCCACGTTACTGCTTCACACTAGTGATCCGCCTGTGGGGTTCGCCGGGTTGACCTCAGAAATCGGCGGCAAGCCTCCCGGTTTTGTATTGTTCCGTTTCTGAGGCCAACTGAATGCTGGTGTTTTTGTATTTGCTTGTACCAGGAGTTTAGGCCTACCTTTCTTTTTATTTAAAACGAGACCTATTTAGCTATAGTTTATTTATTGACGATTATTGGCCTAGGTACAGAAAAATAAAAACTATTTCAATATCGGGATGCGAACCTCGGCTACCCGATTAAGAGGCAACTACTAGCTCACCTAGACTAATGCGATTTCTAAGGATATAAAAACTTTTATTTATATAAACTGTTTTCAAAGTATTGATATCTCAGGCATGATTTAAAATAGCTTTAAAGATTCTCAAACTGTGAAATGATTATAGTCTATTCGATAATCGTTTTCATAATTACGGAATGACCCCCCAGTACTTCAAAGGCGGACCAATTCTTATATATATATTTTTTTTTTGTCAATTTATATTTCTTAAATGGAAACCTCGTGCGGAAACTAAACGAGATATCTATATAGACTAGATACCTTAAAATTCTTTAAGAAATAAAATTGCATATACTTGGTTTGATAAAATATTTAAAAAGATGTTTTTGCAATTTGTATGTTACTTTTTATGTTTTTATTAAATTACTGATAAGATTAGGTACATTAAAAATGTTTTTTATGAATTTGTACAAAAAAAAAACTTTAATAATTTAAGCAATCTTTTCCATAAAGGCAAGAACGTGTGACCCAGCTGTGCATTTTATTTTAAATTTATTACTTAAGCAACGACAACTGCATTCACTCAAGTAGCACAAAAGTCTAAAATACACCAAAATATTTGGTGTATTTTTTGCACTTTCGTGATATATATACATTTTGAATATAAAAAATACACCATTTTCTCGTATATAATAAACTCCGGTGGTTAAAAAAATATACCGATTTTTGGTGTATAAATGGCGCTAGTGGTATATTAAATGATCTGGTTTTTGGTGAAAATTATCCCTTTGAAATTGAAAAATACACAATAAATCTATGGATAAAATACACCATTTAAATTATTCTGATTTAAAATTTGAGCCAAAGTTTATTTTTTACCTCAAACAGTTTGATGAATTCTATTTCACACCATTTCTTATAAAATGGTGTACTTCCTACACCAAAGAGAGTGTACAAAATATACCGTTTTGGTTGATTTCAGAATCGAATAATTTTATGCACCATTAACGGTATATTATAAAAACAACTGAATATAGGTGTATTTTTTGCCCGGAATCTTAAAAAAATGTTGAAATTTTTTACAGAAAAGACAGTGGTATAATTTTTATACCAATAGTTTTGAGAAATACACCATATTTTTTCAATTTCCTCAATTTTACACCAAAATTAATGAATTGACACCAATTTATATAGCAGTGTGCTACTTAAGCAGTTATCCTTAGACATGGAACAATTTAAAACCGGGGGGCCTGCCCATCTGAGATCATATGACTGTGGTTGATAATGAAGAAGAAGACGTTTTTTTTATAAAAACGCATCAGTCACTATGGCGTATACGCAACTAAATTAGAATTGTCTGTGTTTGCTTGAGATATACAAAGACTATATTTACCATACCCGTGTAAAAAAAGTTTTCAAAATTTAAGCAGTTTGAACTCTAAAATCAAGTTTTTGCGATTCAGTTTTTTTTTTCAAAAAAAAAAAACTAAAGTTCTATTTTTAAGAATTTATTTTTAGAAATATTAAAACAAGATTTTAAAATATACCACTGACCCGTTTTCAAACAATTGATTTTTCAAAAAAAAAAATCTAAATGCAGATTTATACTCAAAAATAAAATTAATATGGCAGTATAAAATAAAAACAAATAATGTTTGTTTTCAGAACTACTGTGGTCAGCAGAAACTCCTTTTTAAAACTCCTAAATAAAAATTAGTAAATCACCAAAGAAACTTTTAATTGAGTTGAGTTGGAAATAAGTACACAAGCATACAACTTTCGCCAAAAATAAATTAATAAAACACCCCCATACCATACAAGAGTTATTATAAGCATACCTTCTTAGTACATTCTTTGAAGCATTTCATAACACAGTCATAAATATCTAGACAAAGAATTTCAGCACATTTTCATAATAATATTCTATAGTCCTAGTCAAGAAATCAAATTCACAGTGTGCCTTGGTGTTCGTCCTGAACCTGCCTTAAGAAAACTTTAATTATGCTATAAAAAGTGAGATTGGACCACAAAAATTCCTTGCGTACACATGGTTATGTATCTATCACACAAACGATTAACATTATCTCACAACGTGAACACTATTTCAAGTCTGTCAAACTTGAGCATTTTAAGTGGAAAACTTAAATTGAAAAATCAAAAGCGGTGTGTTTTAAAATAGAAATTTAGACAATGTAATAACATAGTCAGAAATTTAATGCATTCATTCAAAGAAATGATGTTTTCACATTTTTAAGTTATTTAAAAGAAGCGTTTAAAAAAAATATGTATTTAAAGCGCACTACATCGGTATGCCAAAAATTAATATGGAATGCTTTTCAATGAGTGCCTACATTTTTAAACGCAATAAAAGTAGTATATCGTAGTGTATATGTACCTATACAAGCCCGTGGTGATCCAGACTTTATTTGTAGCAGTTAAAGCCAAACAAATATTTATAGAATGCCGAAAAAACAACGTTTTTATTGATAAATGCCTTATTTCTAATTACAAATTCGCAAGAGAGTCATGAAAAGCTTTCTGTTGATACAATAGATAATATTGTTCGTTAATATTAGATTTCATAAAGTCTAATTCTCAGAAGGATACCTATCTATGGACCAAAACATATTTTGCAACAACAAAAAAATGAAACCACAAAACTAGTCTTAAATATAATGTATTAAAAACAATTTAAAACTTACCAAAATTAGAAACATAAATTCGGGTAAACTGGTGCAAACTGTTGCCATAAATTGCATACGCATAAATTAAGAGAAATAATATTTTTAAGCAAATGCCACGTAAAATGAAAACAAAACATTCCCACCGAACTATAACAGGTGAGATTCTTTAGGATGTTGCAGATATCTAATGCATAGTTTTGTGGGTGCGTCCATACGTTCGTGGTTTAGTATTGCAGCTTAATTTTCAATTTTCTCGTTCCCAGAAAAAGCATTACACAAGGAGACATGGAACTTTTTAGGTTGGTGGCTTTGTAGTTCTTTTTAGTTTTTTACTTTAGAATGTAACATGAAGCACTTTAGCAGCTGCAACATATTTTTTTCTGAGTCTAATTTACATTTGCTCGTTGGTTGACGTTGAAAAAACATTGTTTTAGACTGTGCGCTTTTTTATGAGACAGATTTTCTTGGTTGGGTTTGTCCTTTAAATTTCGTGAATAACTGCAGCAGGAACCTTTCATAAAAGTGTACATTATGTAGGTACACACGAACATAATTGTTTATTAAACTCAAAAAAAGTACATGATATTTTACTATCATAATCAAATGAGGTAGTGCCAAGCCTTGTCCGCAATTTTGGTACTATATGGAGCATTTGGAATTTTGACAAAGTATAGAATCTTATAAAATTGAGATTTTAGAGGAAAGATACGTGACGTAGGTATCTTTAATTTTTTTGACCGAACAGTAAAAAATTATATCATTCATTATTATCATTTTAAATGCCAAAAGCCAATTTACGAAATATTTAATATTTTAAGTATACCAAAATAAAATGCACCCAAACATATTGTTTTGTTTGTATTTGTAATGCCTACAAGATAAATTTATTACATACGAATGATTTAGACAAGAAGAAAAACATATCATTATCCGCACGATATATTAAAGTTCAGATTTGAAACAAACAAATTGATTGCTTGAAATATCGGAATAATATTGAAGGAAAACAAACAAACATCTTAATATATTAATCCATCCATTCTTTCGATAGCATAGCAATATAAAACTATATATTTGTGTGTGAGTTGTGTAGAATTTGTCAACACCATAGCATCCTGTACATGTGCTCTGCTCGATTCTATATTATCAATCATAATGCTGAAGCTGATAGTATAGGCCGGTGCGTATCCTTTGAGACATAGAGAAAGGGATCACTTCATCAATTTAACAACCATGAAGAGAAACTTTTACTACCCCAGTAAAATCCAAACAAAAGACGTTATCCAAAGGCCTCCGTTTGCAATTTTCATTATTTTATTAGGTCATTACATTTCGGCAACTACCAACTCCAATACTGTATTATCTTATGTCTCTTTTTTGCATCTCTGTCTGCCGCAATAACATCAAACAAAGGAACCCTCTTTTGAGAAAACAATTTGGCAAATAATAAGGGTGGTTTGGGTGGGTGCTTAGTTGTCCATGGCATTTTAGTATTTTTCCCACAATTTCATCATAGATAGGAGAGTATTTTTACTGTTTACCACATAAATGGTCAAGTATGTTTGTCTGTAGATTTTGATTGTAGTTAATTTGGAGGCAAGATTGTAGAGGTCAATGTTATTTTTTATTCCGTCTTTTTTTCCATGGGTACGAACGTGTACTCAACACAGAGGGTATATTTATCGTCCTTTTTAATACTAATATAAGAGGGTGGTTTATCTTTTAAAATTTCCTATATTTAAGTAAAAAGTTTCCTTATCTTTCATGTTTCTTTTATAATTCAATATACCAAAACGTATACATTTTTGATAATAATTTGGGTTCTTGTTAGATATTTATAATGTTTACATTATGAAAAAAATATGTCTTATCGGTATAAGCATACATTTATTTAATGTGTGGGGTATAATTAAACAGGGTGAGCAGAATAACATGTAAGGTACATATGAATGAATGAAAAAGAAAACGTATGGAGTAAGTTATCGAAAGGGTACATTTTGAAAGATAAATAATAAACTATATCTGCAATTGATTTGCACGAATTTTATCTCAAAGTTGAATGTCTTGGAATTAATTTATAAAATGAAATATTTAATTAAAAAGAAAGTCTGAGCTTGATTTTTAAAATAAAACTACTCTCAGTACCTTTTCATTAATGTTAATCTGAAAACCTTCCGTCTAAAACACATGATTCGCGAACATGAACTTGATCATGAAATTTGTGTGTTCCGATTTGAATCGTATTAACTCAAAGTGGGAAAAAAATGAAAATAATAATGAACCACAATTAAACGATTACAAAATATTGTAGCTAATATATGTGATAATTAACTCATTTTAAACCCTCTGTCAGCACACGGGTGCGAATTTGGCAGGACAAAAATGAAAAGTGGTCACAGAAAAGTGTCTTTATATGGGTGAAAATACATTTTTTTGAATTGTGAATACAGTATTCGATTTCCTCGGAAAATTCTACATCAATTTCATATATGATTCTCCATCAAATAGTGGGACCGAGTTCTAGCGCCATGAAAAAAGAGGTGTGTCTACAGAGGTTTAAGTATGAAAAAAAAATGGAAAATTGCTAGTTTTCATTTAAGAAATTCATATTTTTTAGAAAGAATATACAAAATGTGACTTATTCCACTTTAAAATAAAATTATTTACTCACTTATAAAAATGAAGGCGTGAATAAACGTATTTGCATCTTCTTATTGCTTTCTCTTGGGCTTATAAATAAAAATACTTAGACTATTATTCCTTTCTTCGTGACCTTTGTTAAATAACTTAACTTGATTTTTTGTGTAGGCTATAGGTCGTTTTTGATATTTAATTATTTTTCGTCGACGTTTCAAGTGTGAATACACTCTTCTTCAGGACTATAATAATAAAATAATTCTAAAAAAATTATAATATATTTATAATAGATACTTATCTTAAACTTTTCTTTTCTTAAATTCTTTGTTATGGTTCTCAGTAAGTTTTTTAGATTTCTTAAATCGCTCAAATATTTTAAAATTCAATAAAAATGTCTTGAAAAAGACGTTTGTAATCATTGAATTTTCAAAATATAAAAATTTTTTATTCATTGATAAGAAATTCAAAAAAATTTTTTCGTTATCAAATTTAAGTGAAATTAAGTTGATTATAAAATTCACCTTGAGAAATAGTTCCTTTTAACAAACTGACTATAAATACTACTAAGCCCTTCACAATCCGATCTCCTATTTACCTACAGTATTGTCTGTATCTAAAATATGTAGCATTTCTAAAACCATTCTTTTATTAAAATGCTTCTCTGTTTGTAAAATATCTACATTGTTATAATCTGGCCTATGTCCCTCATCTACACAATGTAAAGCTAGAGCAGTTTTTTGTGAATGTCCGTTGTTAATATCCGATCTATGACCAGCTATGCGATTTTTGAGCTTCTGCATGGAAGTACCTACATAAACTAATGGACAATTGTTTGCTCCATCACCTAAACATTTTATTTTATAAACTATATTTGATTTATCATTTTTTGAAAGTTCACTTTTTAAATTCGAAAAAAGTGAATTTCTTAAAACATTTACTGACTTAAAAGCTAAACGAACACTATCTTTGTTTCTAATAGGAGCATCTAAAATTCGATTCGAAAGATTAGGAATGTACAAACAACTTCTGTAAGAAAACTGCGTTCTATTATTCACTAAATTTGGTTGAACTAATGGGTTAAAATATTGGTTCAATAATGTTTTTATTATACCTATGGGAAAAGAATTTGAAAGCAGAGTATCCATGATTCTACTAATGTTATTCCGACGAAAGGCAATGTCACTAATATCTAATACTCTGCTAATAAAATTTTTGGCTGTATTAACAATAATCTGTTTTGGCTGTTTTGAATTATAATTAATAAGTCGACCTGATGATGTTGCTTTCTTATACCAATCAAATATCAAATGGTTATTTTTCCTTATAACGAGCACGTCAAGGTATGGAAGTTTTCCATTATTTTCATATTCAACTGTAAACTGAATTTTTGGATGAAAACCATTCAATGCATCTAGAATTGAATTGACATGACTAGATTTAAGTATAACAAAAATGTCATCCACATATTTTGTAATAATTTTAGGTTTATAAGGAATATTATCAAAGACGTTATCCAATAGAGCTTCCATTACAATATCTGCCAAAATTGATAATATTCCTTATAAACCTAAAATTATTACAAAATATGTGGATGACATTTTTGTTATACTTAAATCTAGTCATGTCAATTCAATTCTAGATGCATTGAATGGTTTTCATCCAAAAATTCAGTTTACAGTTGAATATGAAAATAATGGAAAACTTCCATACCTTGACGTGCTCGTTATAAGGAAAAATAACCATTTGATATTTGATTGGTATAAGAAAGCAACATCATCAGGTCGACTTATTAATTATAATTCAAAACAGCCAAAACAGATTATTGTTAATACAGCCAAAAATTTTATTAGCAGAGTATTAGATATTAGTGACATTGCCTTTCGTCGGAATAACATTAGTAGAATCATGGATACTCTGCTTTCAAATTCTTTTCCCATAGGTATAATAAAAACATTATTGAACCAATATTTTAACCCATTAGTTCAACCAAATTTAGTGAATAATAGAACGCAGTTTTCTTACAGAAGTTGTTTGTACATTCCTAATCTTTCGAATCGAATTTTAGATGCTCCTATTAGAAACAAAGATAGTGTTCGTTTAGCTTTTAAGTCAGTAAATGTTTTAAGAAATTCACTTTTTTCGAATTTAAAAAGTGAACTTTCAAAAAATGATAAATCAAATATAGTTTATAAAATAAAATGTTTAGGTGATGGAGCAAACAATTGTCCATTAGTTTATGTAGGTACTTCCATGCAGAAGCTCAAAAATCGCATAGCTGGTCATAGATCGGATATTAACAACGGACATTCACAAAAAACTGCTCTAGCTTTACATTGTGTAGATGAGGGACATAGGCCAGATTATAACAATGTATAGATATTTTACAAACAGAGAAGCATTTTAATAAAAGAATGGTTTTAGAAATGCTACATATTTTAGATACAGACAATACTGTAAATAGGAGATCGGATTGTGAAGGGCTTAGTAGTATTTATAGTCAGTTTGTTAAAAGGAACTATTTCTCAAGGTGAATTTTATAATCAACTTAATTTCACTTAAATTTGATAACGAAAAAATTTTTTTGAATTTCTTATCAATGAATAAAAAATTTTTATATTTTGAAAATTCAATGATTACAAACGTCTTTTTCAAGACATTTTTATTGAATTTTAAAATATTTGAGCGATTTAAGAAATCTAAAAAACTTACTGAGAACCATAACAAAGAATTTAAGAAAAGAAAAGTTTAAGATAAGTATCTATTATAAATATATTATAATTTTTTTAGAATTATTTTATTATTATAGTCCTGAAGAAGAGTGTATTCACACTTGAAACGTCGACGAAAAATAATTAAATATCAAAAACGACCTATAGCCTACACAAAAAATCAAGTTAAGTTAAAAATACTTAGTTTAAAAAACTTAAATTATTGACAGAAATACACTTAACTGATGAATATAATTTAATAATTTAACAGTGCTTTGAGCTTGAGTTAATAAAAATTCTCTAGGGGTGTTCTTTTGCCAAAGCATGTCAGGTTGACCTTGAAATATTTATGGATCCTTGAGCAACTCTTGAAATTTTTTTCCCAATAGCCTTAGTAAAACCAAGGCAGTCAAAATTTATGCTAGATATCAATTGACAGTACCTAAATATTGCAATTAATTTTTTTTTATCAAAAAAAAAAATATTAACCTTTACACTTGAGCATCAAACAAAGAAAGAAGATAAATGACATGAAAATCACATCGAGTAGTCTTGTTGCCTTCCCATCAAAAACCATTTTATTTGTTTTAAATGGTTTAAATTGTTAAATGGTTTATATTGTTAAATTGTTTCGAAAAATATGACGATTGCTTCATGTGTCAAATCATAATTTTACAAAAATATAAGAATATAATAAATATAATATAAAAATAAATATAAAAATATAATAAATTGTTATATTTATAAAACAAATCAAATTTCTGACAAAAATAATAGTAGAGTAACTAAAGCAAATTGTTAGGGAACCCGGCCGAACAGCTCTGATTTTGACGATTTTTTTTTTTCAAACGTAGGTAATTAAAAATACTTTAAAGTCTTTAGATTAAAAATTGCCGATGTTGCCGTATTGTTTTTTTAAATTAAAATTAAATTTTTTTTGAACAAAACCATTTTTTTTTTTTTTTGCTTAAATTTCATAAAACAAATGATAGCAAAAGATTCTCTAGGTAATTTAAGGAAAAAAATATAAGGTAGTAAGGGACAATCTTCCATCGTTTAAGCGATAAATGCAATTTTCTCACAATCTGACTTCAAACACAAAACAAATATTTTGAAAACAACGGCAACACCTACAGTATTTAAAAAAAAAAAAAACATTTTTAAAAAAGCCAGAAGCTCATTCTTATCTATTAAATTTAGATCCACTAAATTTAATTAAGAGTTTTTGAAAAAATGGTCCTCAAACTCAGAATTATAAATAAAATGTTGTTAAAAAAATTTAAAATGACTTTTTTCCAAACTTTTTCTAATAAAATATGAATTTATTTTTAAAAAAATTTTGGTCATAAATACTGTCAGTTAAATTTCGAAGCAGAAAAGGTAATATATATCACACTTTTGAAAAAAAAATTAAAAATTACTTCAATTTCAATGGGTTTTTTGATAAAAACTGAATTTTTGCATTGAAATAATTGATTTTCTCAAAGATTTTGGCAAATAAGAACTTTGAACTTTTGCTATTTAACTTTCAACAATAAGGGTTATTAAATGAATACAAAATAATTGTATATTTAGATGTTGAACTTAAAAAAAAATAAGTTACATTTTTTTTTTCAAAACTTCTATAAAAAAAGTTCTTCGAAAATGAAATACTTTTTAATTTTTTTTAACCGTAATACATATTGACATTTCTTTTTATAATTTCAAATCAGATTTATTGGCAAAAAAAATTGAAAAAAATGCATTTAATATTACGAAAAAGTTTTAAAAACGACATGTTAAAATTTTTTCAATAATTTTTTTTTTTTTTCAAAAATCAGAGTTCAGTTACCTACCATTCTTTCAAAAGCCCTTAATTCAATTAACTTAATTTTAATTTTACAAATATGACTAAGCTTATAGCTTTTTAAAAATGTATATTTAAATATTGTAGTTGTTGCCGTTCTGTTGAAATATTTTTTTTTTGTGTTTGAAGTCAATTAACAAGAAAATTGCATCTATCGCTTGAACGATGGAAGATTGTCCCTCACTTATATTTATATTTTTTTTCCTTGAATTTCCTGGACAATCTTTTGGCATCGATTAATTTATGAAATTTAAGAAAAATTTTTGAAAACAAAATTTTCAATTAAATTTAAAAAATCAAAACGGCAACACCGGCAATTTTTAATCTATAGACTTTAAAGTATTTTTAATTACCGACGTTTGAAAAAATAGATCATCAAAATCTAAGCTTTTCGGTCGGGTTCCCTAATATTGCCAATTTTTTAGCTTTAGTTACTCCACTATAAGTTTATTAAAAATTTTGTTTTTTTTTTTCCATTTTCGAAATATTTTTACCAAAATTCAATTTATTTTTAATTCTTTTTTAGTATTCCCGTACAAAATTCAGGTAAATTGAAAATTTAATGCAGTTAAATAATAACTTTTCGCAACTTTTTTAATTATGAAAATGTTTCAATTCTTGTATAAAGAATTAATTACTAATTATTAGCTTTCCAAAACACTAAAATGGCAAGGACCGGGAAATGTAGGTAACTTCATTCAAAAATAAAATAAAAAAAAAAAAACAAATTGCTTCAAAAGTTGTAACAAAAATAACTGAGTGTATTAGAAATAAAAATATCTTTTCATTCAGTCATAAATTCCGTTTTATATGCTTTTGTTAAATGTATATTCAGAGGGGGAGCCTTCGTTGTAATCCAGATCATAAAATAACCGCACGTTGCCGCAGCCAATTTACAATTTTTTTCCTAAGCAGGGTGTTTTTGTATTAACGTTAATATCAGTGATAGTGGTTTAGTCAGTAAAACATGTTTATATATACATATCTACTCCTTAGGGCTGTAAATGAACTGCGGACATATTTGCAAGCTGGATAAGTTTTGTTGGGATAAGAAATTATTATCGGGAACTAATTCTGTGAATACGAATTTCACTTCGAGAAATGAATTTATGTCTTTAATTGTTTTTATCTTGGTACGATTTGGTTGTCATAGAATAAATATTTTGAAGGCTATTATTTATGTAGGTATTATATTTTTTGAGCCTTGTAAAAGATTCATAAGTTTTTTTAAACTGACAGAAGAACTAAGTACTTTTTGAAATTTAAAAAGAGATTTAAAGAATAACACTTTTTTAAATGAAACATGAAAACCCTTACCTCAACACGAGGATTTGAAAAGATGGCTAAAAATTTTGTTAATAGAACAACGAAAGAAAAAAATAGACACACAATACTTAAAAAAAAAAAAACAATTAAATGCTAATTATTAAGTTTAAGGTGGTTTCAAATTAAAATTTTGACAGTTTTTTTTTTTCTACAAAATTTTATTTAAGCTGCAGTGGTTTCCAAGTCTTGGACTATAATAAATACTTTTTTGTGTAGAAGCTACAGTTTTTTTTTAACCTTTAGTCGTTTTTATCACTTGAAGTGCGCAAAATTTTTCTTCAAAAAAAAAATTAAAAATGAAAAAAAATATGAAAACTTTTTTAAAATAAAAATTCCAAGAGATAGAAATTTATTTTGAAGCAATTGAAGTATCTGTAGAAAACAAGGTTTAAATGTTTTCGTTTGTATCCTTGAAAACCTGGTTACAGTTGTGTTAGCAAAATTCAGCATCGAAGAATGCACTAATCATATACAGTATACGTATACAATACATACATACTATATACAGGGTATTCCAAAAGAATTGGTCCAAACGGAATATGCTGAGATAGACCAACTTAAAGGCTCTCAGAATTTGTTAACTTTTCCATCCCAAATCCTTACGGTTTTCGATTGAATGAAGCTTTGGTGAAATTTCGAACAATCCCTACTTTGAAACAGTATTTTACTTCCTTTATCCGTAATTGATTTTTTTCTTTTTAATACTTTTATTTAAACATTGTTGAATAGTTTGAACCCTTATACTTTTTGAAGACTGCCATAACAGGGAAAGTTTTTAAATTAATAAACAAGTGTCAAACCATACAAAAACTGGATTTCTATAATAATGTTAAGTCCACTTATGCTGTTGTATCATGAGCCATTTTGTAGCTTTAGATTTATTTATAGAATTCTTGTTTCCCGCTGTTATACCAATGTCCAAATCTGCGTGGATGTTACCCCTTTCACTTAATCGAAGCATATTTCGCTGGATCTCAGCATGTATTCTCGTCAATCAACTAAAGTAACATGGTAACAATTTCTGTCAAAAAAATTCTGTTAAAGTAAACCAAATTTGACAGATCCTTGGCCATATTGAGATTATATCCTGTTCTGTAATCTTCAATCTCATTAACTCCTGAACTCTTTCATAATATCGCATAGGTGTTCCATAAATTTTCTCAAACAAGCATTTATATATGTTTAATACCTGCAAGGCCCATCATAAGTGGGTTTTGGAATTCACGCAACATGAATGAAATTCAAATCGACGTAAGCACGGCACATTAAGGACCAAGATAATTAACAATCTTCTTATGACAACGAAGAGCTATACATAATTCATTTACCTTACAAACTCGTAGAAGAAAAGCAGTTTAAAGAGCAAACAAACATGTAGGTGAGTCGAATTCATTAGCACAAAACAATAATCTACTGTTGTGTATTAAACAACAAGGTTTGCAATTGTTATTTATATCTCACTTAACCTTAATGGCAAAACAAATGAATTATTTTTTCCCATACACAAGTGTGTATGAAAGATACGAATACGAATAGGAACAGGACTATATCGCTATACTATTATGATGATAATTCCGTATGTAGTGATATGTTGGGTGGGGTGGTGTAGGGTGGTGGGTATATTGGATGGCAAAGTATATACATGTGTGTATATATAATAGTAGAAGAAATAAAGAAGAACCGAAGCGCGGCAAGGAATACCGTTTAATCGCACATTTATATGTATCTATGTATGATACAAAAAGTTTATTTTTTAAACCAGAAAACGAAGAAAGGACTTTTTGTATGCTCTTTTATTGTGCAGGCTTTTCTGATTCTGATTGTGGCAACAACAGCTTTGAAAATATACACGAAATGTTATACGGTAACGCCACGGTATAGTTGTTACAAGCTCTAGGTATCACTTGCAGAGTCTGGACTGAAGTGTTAATGGCTTTTGGCGTTGCGATTAAAATTCTCATACACGAAGTATACTCTGTGTTTTTTATCTTGAATGTTGGATGCCACGAAGGCGCAACCCGTTTAACTAAAGTAGAGTAATTTTCTACTTGAGCAAGCAAGAAATGAATACCTATGTACATTGAATTGATTTTGTATGGGGACGAAGACCTAGGGTACTTTATCATTATAAAGAGAAATGGAAGACATTTCATGCAAAACGGAGCATGCTAAATACCATCACATATAACTGTTGTTTGTAAGGATATACAATATATCTACGTGTAATGTAGTGTAACATTTACAAAAACCTTAGTTTCATACCCTTATATGTATGTATAAGAGGAGCACATACGAGTAGGTTCTATGTACGAACAGGTGAAAACTGTTGATTATGGAGTTAACCTCGTCGAATAGCCACAGATGCCATTCAACGCTTACATGGTTCTTAGTTAAGAACCATATTGCTTTTGGCTAGAACACAATTATTTCAAGCGTTTCTTTCGTTTCGTTTTGTTTTATTTGTTTTTTATTTTTTTTTTTTTTTCTAAGAAAAGGGGTTCTTTAGAAATCACATAGAATCAGCACTACGTGCCTGCGGTTAGTTTATTATTTTTTTTTTTTTTTGTATTTTACATAATTTCTCGAGATCTAAATCGACACGGGAACTTAATACATATTTAAAATTAATTGCAGTCCCTACCTTCTATAAAAAAAAGAAATAAATAAAAAGTGTTAAAAAACCTAGAAAAATATTATTTCGAGAACGGTTTGTCATAGTGTATATACATATTTGTCATACATAGTGTATATGTAATATGTATGAAATGTCAGTGGCTTGAAATTAAATGCTTGACTGGATCGCGGGTACTTACTTGCAATTACAATTCAAGGCTGTGAAGCAATAGTTTAAAAATTAAAAAAACAACTAATTCTGTTTGTAAGATAAGTGCAATTTTTTAAAGTTAAGCTACATTACTACTGCTTCTACTTCGAATAATATTTTGAGAACCTGGCAATAGTGCATTGAATAAGTGGTCAATACTGACGTCTCAAAGAGTTGGGTTTTTAATTCCACAGTACAACAACCTGTAAGATTTTATGAGAAATTAATCAGTGTAAAGTTTAAAAATTTGTTTGCATAGGTAATTGTATTAGTTACCTATGCTTACAAAAACATCTATTCATACTTGACCTACACTTCTACTGTTTTGTTCTTTTAAACGATTTTTTTCCTTTACTTCCTAATTGAAATAAACAATTAAGCATCCATACAAAATATGAATGAAAATTCAATTTTGCAAGCTTTTCAAATCCTAATTTTATATAAATCCATTCCCATATGCAGTATACCTATAAATTCAGAGGTTTTGTCATTTTACAAAAGCTTACTTTATTTTATTTTGAGTGCTATTAATTCAATTTTTACAATTTGATATGGATGTCAATCTTAATGACAGCTTTCAAGTGCACCCTTAAAATGACGAATGCTAGGAGTGTCCTGTCTAAAATGGATTTCCTGACAAAAAAAAGAACAAAAAAGTGCATCACTCAATGCATACAGATTAGGATTACTTTATATGTGGTAATGTACAATGTACGTCAAATATTTTAGAAATTGAAATGACATAGGAATAGAAACCCCGCTGTGTTTAACATTGTGGCAAGTCACACAAGATTTCATATATATACGAGAAGAGAAAATTAAATTTACGTACAAGTTTAAAATTTCAAATTGCAACCCATTGAAAACAATTCCAAGCAAATATTTACTCAGTCTGTTCACATATATTTACTTTATGTGCAATTTGGAGAATTTCTGGTTGCGGATTTAACTATGTATGTATAGCTATGTATTGTACATGCTGGGTATATACAATGTATATTATACATAGATATATTTGCTTTTGTAGTGTCAAAAACTTCAAGGAAAAGAAGAGTGCCAATGAAATGCATTTCCTCGCAAAATAGCCTGTTCCAAAAGTGTGAATGTTCTAAGTTCCTTAACTGAAATCCAAAATCAATACTTTTATCACTGCACTTGTACAATAGGTACCTTTATCCTACAGTCATACATATCCATTTATATACATATATAGATGTATATATTAAGCTAGATGGAGTGTATGGTGTGCCATTGTCAGAGAGAATTATAGCTCGAATCCCTGTGACGTTGTATCAAAACTTCTGAGATTACCTACTTAACGAAACGTTATGAAATATACCTTTATATGAAAATTTTGTGAATATATACATCACTTATTTTTGATCAAAGATATATATGCACTCCCTTAATTTAAGTTGCAAATATTTCTCTATTTTTTTACGATCTGAACTAGATATTAAAATGCTTCGCAGAAAATATATATAAGTATATACCTAATGTGTTACTTTTTTAATTATTTGTTCTAATTTGTAAAATGCCAAAATCATCAAACAGTTGTCTTAAAAAGTAATATTATTTATTTTCATTCGCTCTGATGTGCAACCTTTGTCGCTTTGTGTGTTCAACTACAATTTTATGAGGGTAGATGTTTTTTTTTTTATGCATTTAACCTTCGCTCCTTTATTGCAATATCTACTGTTGCTAATAAAAAAAAAATGATTTATTTCTGTATCTGCGAAAAACTGTTTATTTACTTACTGTTATAGATATGTAAATATAAATTATTTTTTAGTAGGGTGACTTTAAAAAATGCAATATTTAGCTATTATTTCAAATATTTTAGCTATATTCACTGCAGTTTAAATCTGATCAATATTTCTTCGAGGAAGATTTCAGTAGCAAACGCGTCGGTCGCTTCTGCGGTGCATCATCCTTTGTCTCATCTGAGAAAAGAACGATTATACTGAGATACAAGGTAATAATAGTTTTTTTCTATAGAATAAATAAGATGTGATAAATTTGAGCATAATCAATTTAAAATTGCTAATTGAATCGTCAATTGTAAGAACAGAAAAAATCCACTTGAAAAACTGTTGGGAAAACGCAAAAAAAATGAATCGAGTTCTTTTTTTTGCTTTGTTCTGTTTATTTGGTCAGTTTTGCTCTAATTGAATTAAATTTTGACACAATACTCTTAACATACTATGCATTCCGACAAAAAATACAAAAATTAAATACCTTAAATACAGAATAAATCTTGCACTTACATTTTTTTTTCAAACTTATGAGATTTTTCGCCCGCTGTAACTTCGAAAGCATAAATATTTTAAAAAGTCGAATAGGTAACTCAAAAACTTGACTTGAGAAAGAAGTTCTAAGAGACAGGAAATTTTTTGTGCTAAAAGGAATGTTGTTCAATCAACATGCACATTCTGAGACTATTGGATAAGGTTTCGGCGTTAAGAAAAAAAATTATAAAGATATGAATACACTCTCTTGCTAGAGTGTTCTTAAAACTAGAATTGAGTTGAGGAGTTTTTTTCGCATCGATTAAAAATATAAGTACATCCAAATGAAACTTCAAAAGCTTTAATAATTTTAATTGCGTTTGCAATATCAGATGGAATCAAGAACAAATATTGTCCAAAGATCAATTGAGGAGCATTGTATTTTATTGGTATTTGTACTTTGATTTGACTGATTTGCTTTTCTGTTTCTTTTTTTTTTTTTATTGTTTTCTGTCGAAACTATATGAATTCTTATAAATATAACAAAAAGCTCAGTTTCATACTATTCTATATATTTTTCTATATATTTTTCTATTATTAAATTAAAAACATTAATAAAAAAGTGAATAGATAAAAATACAAAATCTAAACTAAAACATCTAAATTATCTTATCAAATATATCTGTACTACCTAAAGTATTATTAATACATCTTGCACAAAACTAGATAGAAAAAATAGAAACAAAGGAAGGAAAAGAATATTTGTTGTTGGAAGGTGTTCTTTGAATCATTAGATCCCATGGATAAAATCCAATAGAAATTAAATAAATACATGTAGCATTTAATATATTATGATTATTTTTATTGCTGAACCTTGATATTAATTATATTATATTTTCCGAACGTTAACTAGATTCCCTAGTTATAAAACAAAAAATTAAGTTTTCTTTTAAAATCTGGTTTATTGTGTTCAAATATTTTTGAGATTTTATATTGCATTTTCTTTATTATTGTAAAACTTCTATTTTAGCTTTTCAAGTAAAATTTATTTTGTTTTTTTTCCTACAAAGCATAACCTTCATTAATTAAGTGGAAAATAGAAGAATCATTTTTGTATTTTCTGATAAAAATAATCAAAACATCACAATGTTCATTTAATAAATAATGACATTTAAACAAGAAACTAAGCAGATCTATGAAATAATATTAAGGTGGTATATACGAGTGCACCATCGTAGATTTTCTTAAAACAAGATATCTTTCTTCTTTCGTATTTGAAATGTCATCTTTTCAGTCAAATGCAAAGCAAGTAAACATTATCTTTATCTCCTTTTGATTCGATGTTATTTTTGCAGACAATCTTCAGTTTTGCCCCACGTCATATAAACAAAATATAAAGGCTTGTCCTAGAATACTTATCCAGGATTTCTTTGTGCTTGCTTCCAAGGAGATATGTCTTGTCAACAGGAAAACGAGCTCACTGATGAATAAAATATTCAAAGTGTTTCGCGTTTTTTAAGACATTTTTTTTCAGAATCTCATAGAAATTTTGCTTATTTTTTCATTAAACTAAGATTACCTATCTCTACTTTCCTTTATTTGTTGTACATACATATATAATACATTTGAAATACATAACTATAACCTCTATGTATGATTTACAAAAAAAAAAGAAACTGTTATCTCAAGGAGGATTTTTATTTTATTAAAAAATAAAGGTAAGCAGGAATTAGAAAATGTTTTTTTTTGCGTTTTCTATCTTTCATACAAAAAACACAATTTTTCAAGTTTTTTTTTTCAATTCAATTTGACAAAAATAGTGCATACCTATTTGCAATCCATAAGGCGTCAATTTGAATAGTTTAACATATACAAGATTTTGTTGCACCAAAAATAATATAACAAGTACAACAAGTTGTTATATGATTTTTGGTTGCACGTTTGTACTTGCTTTCGTAGTTTACTTAGGATAATTACGGTTTGTACTGCATTTAAGGTTAAAAAAAAGCTAAGTACCTACCTATACTTCTTTATCAGGTCAAGTTTTTGAGTTATTCGACTTTTTAAAATATAATATTTCTAGAAAAATGGCTAGAGTCAAAATCTACCCACCTTTGATTAAAGTATAAAATACTCTTATTTTGTAATTTTTGTATATTAATTTATATATAGAATAGATAGATGTTTATTACCATTATTGTAAGAACAGAATGAATGCACTTTTTTCCGAAAATTACTTGAAAATTAAATGAAAATGGCATCTTCAGACGTAGACACATACATATGTATATTTAGTCCAAAAAAAAAAAAAAAACAAAAAAAAAATATTTAAGCGTTCGAAGTTACAGCGGGTGAAAAATCTCAAAAAAAAGTCACTGTGGCGTATGAGTACTTTTTTTATAAATATTTTTATACGTTGTATATTCATTTCTAAAGGGGAATATTTCATATATGTATGTGTACGTTATTATGTAAGTGAAGAAGAAAAGGATGATATCTTTTTTTGTTATTCTTATATTAAATATATCTAACAATACCTAAATATACTCAAATTTTGCCAAAGTTTCTTATTAAAAACAATGTAAGAACTTACAGGAATGTAAATGACAAGTTGTGTCAAAATTTGAAAACGATTTACAAAGAACTTTTCGAGATTTGCTATTAAAAGCAAATGAACATGAGATATACCAAACACGTTGATTTCAACTTAAGATTTCTCGAAAAAGAAAAAAGATATTTAAAGGATTTAAACGGATATTTCTTTTAGAAACCGTTATAAATTTAATTTGAAAAAATAACCAAACGCTAAGAAATAACCTCGAAAACTGGTAAAAAAAAGTTTGATTTTGTTGACCAGTCTTATTAAAATTCATTTGATTTCATTGTTTATTCGTGAAATATTTATTATATTTATTTTTGATGAGATATGTATAATTTGTATAACTGAGGATAAGAATATATCTTTTCATCCCACGACTAGTATATTAACAAAAAAAAAAAAACAAATTGAAAAAGTAAAAAGTATAAAGGACAATTCAAACCTGTATATGAATATTTATTTTATAATTATAATTTGCATTCAATATAAAATGTAGTATTTTTTTCTTTTTTCTAATTTGGTTACCTTTTTACTTCTGAGATACAGTCTTTGAAAACTATTTAAAAGCAATGATATAAATTCTTCTTTATTTCTAGTACTGATACCACAAGAAAAAAAAATTTACTATGAAAATCTACACTGAGATATTTTTCGTCAACAAAAGTAAAACATCCTTAAATGTCAAGGTAAGTAAAAGAACATTTTTTTAAAGACTTCACTTTGGAAGCTAAAACGTGGCGAAAGAAACAAAATCAAAATAGCCGCCATTTATTAGTTCATGATTTATAAGATGTCAGAATATTGTTTATAAAGAAATCTCAAACTTACATCAAAGAAAAAAATTTTCTTCATGGTACTTGCATCCTTTTTCAAAATTTTTCTATACATTGTATAGGTACATTAATTTTATAATTTTTTTTTATGGAAAGCAATAAGCAATTCTGTTTGAGAAGCTATAATCCAAATATGTCACTTTAAATTCGAATAGTTTCTTTGGGAGTTTCCAGAAAGATTTTAAAAATAAGTTTTTTATGCCAAAAAATATCGGTTCTTGCCATAAACGAATAATGTTGAAAAAGTGATGTTTTCAACCACGGCTTTCCTTAAAAAAAATCATACTCATTTTCTTAGACAAAGTATATCATAAAGTGGTTTTAACGACTTTTATAGCACAAAGGCTAATGCCGACATTTTACGAAGAAATTATTTCCCCACAACAAGCTACACAAATTTGACTTAGAATCTAAACCGAAAAACTTTGCAGTACGAACAAAATCGACTGGTGAAATGTCACCATACATTAAAAACAAAATATTTGTTTCAAATTTAATCTTTCAGCGCAAAGTCGAAACTGACCTCTAAATATTTTCTTGTTCTTTATATTTTTTAGTAGTCTCTTTAAAAGCTTTTAGATAGTTTTAGGTGAATATTTTTTGCCCGCATTCTTTTTCTCTTTAATCAATAAAAATTCAAATCAATCAATTAAAATAGTAGTACATAGATTGTAACGAATATAAATGTTTCTTTTGGTAATGCTTCTTCTGAAATTTCTTTTAAAATATTAAAGGTTTCTAATTTTTTTTTTTTACATTAAGAAAACCAGAAAAATACTATCGCAACTGACAAGGTTATAAAAACAGAGTCTTATTTGACTTCTCCTATTTATGTATTTATGCATATGATACGCAAGCATGTCACCATCAATATTTTTGCTGTTAGTGAATGCTTCTTACAAGGACATAGAAAAACTGTCATGTGCATTTTTATAACCATTGTTTAGATAAAATTTGCTTGTGAAAATGGTTATGGCACTTTTATATAATTCATAACAACTGTTTCTGAAAAATAAATCATTTAGTAGATACCTTAAATGTTTCTTTTTTTTTTCTTCCTTAACCCATTAAAATATTTAGTGTCATCGAATTGAATGCCTCATAAAACACAAACTATATTATATGATGTGTAGAATAAAGTATACAAAATGAATATGATAGGCAAAAGTGCAGTAATTGTAAGTTGAAGTTTTCTTCAATTGGAATTTTGAAAAACTTATGTATGTGTTATTATTCTGACATTTTATTTTTAATTGACTTTTTACTTAAAGGTATACATAATGATTTTGTTTGAAAACATGTATTCTCGATTATTTTGACAATTATTTCTTATACGAACTAGAAAATAAAAATCTAAATTCCTCGGCAGCTAAAGGCTATATGTACATACATTATACTGTACATCTCCTGTGCGTTTGTTTGTGAGCCTACTCCTTCTAAACGACTGGACAGATTTTTCTGAAATTTGGTGGGTGTGATAAGGTCCATCAGAGACAGGTTTTGTTTCATAATTGGACCCGGTAGGTGGCGCTGTTGTCGAGTTGTAGGAAAATTGCATATTCTGAACGAACGACTGGACAGATTTTTGTGAAATTTTGTGTATGTGATAAAGTCCATCCGAGACAGGATTGTTTTATAATTGGACCCGGTAGGTGGCGCTGTTGTCGAGTTTTAGGAAAATTGTATATTTGAAACGAACGACTGGACAGATTTTTGTGAAATTTTGTTTATGTGATAAGGTACGTCCGAGACAAGTTTTTTTTTATAATTGGACCCGGTAGGTGGTGCTGTTGTCGAGTTTTAGGATAATTTCATATTTTGAACGAACGACTGAACAGATTTTTGTGAAATTTTGTTTATGTGATAAGGTCCGTCCGAGACAGTTTTTTTTTATAACTGGACCCGGTAGGTGGCGCTGTTGTCGAGTTTTAGGAAAATTGCATATTTTGAACGAAAGACTGGGCAGATATTTATGAAATATTGTGTATGTGATAAGGTCCATCCGAGACGAGTTTTGTTTCAAAATTTGACCCGGTAGGTGGCGCTGTTGTCGAGTTTTAGGATAATTTCATATTTTGAACGAACGACTGAACAGATTTTTGTGAAATTTTGTTTATGTGATAAGGTCCGTCCGAGACAGGTTTTTTTATAATTGGACCCGGTAGGTGGCGCTGTTGTCGAGTTAGGAAAATTTCATATTTTGACCAGACTGGGGGCCAATTTGGTTCTGTGAAAACGTGAATCGAAAAAAAAAAACTTTTTCATTTTAGCTTTCAAACACTCTTTTCACTTTTTCGATTCATTTGAAACGAAAAACGATTCTCATCCTATGATATCACAAATAATTTAGTGAAAAAAATATATATTTATATGAATGTTTTTGATGTTTGTTTTCATTTTTTCACAGAACGAGAATAAAATGAGTGAACGAGTGAAAAGCTTTTCGTTTCACTTATTCACAGAACCAGAATTGGCCCCCTAGAGAGATTTTTCTGAAATTTGGTGGATGTGATAAGGTCCATCCGAGACAGGTTTTGTTTCATAATTGGACCCGGTAGGTGGCGCTGATGTCGAGTTATAGAAAAATTTCATATTTTGAACGAACGACTGAACAGATTTTTTGTGAAATTTTGTTTATGTGATAAGGTCCGTCCGAGACAGGTTTTTTTTTATAATTGGACCCGGTAGGTGGCGCTGTTGTCGAGTTTTAGAAAAATTGCATATTTTGACCAGACTGGAGAGATTTTTGTGAAATTTTGTGTGTGTGGTATGGACCCAGTAGGTTTCACTGTTGTCAAGTTATAGTTAAATTCCATATTTGAAGTCCGAATGACAGTAGATATAGATTTTTATGAAATTTTGTGTGTGTGTGTGTGTGTGTGATAAGGTTCGTTCGAGACAGGTTTTGTTTTATAGTTGGACCTGGTATGTTGTCAAGTTAAAAGCAAATTCAATATTTGGGGTTCAAAATCGCTCATATTCAAGGGTAATAAAAACAAACATGAATTAACTCTTTAAAATGTTAGTCCCGCAAAGAAAATTGTTTACCATCAGTATATCTCAATTAAATTTATAACTGCATCTTAAAATTTGTTTAAGTTGTTTCAACTACCATTAATACAATTTCCGCATAAAAATCAAATGATTTATTTTTTTTAAAGAAATATTTCGACGTATGTATGAATAGAATTAATTTTAATCGTTTTTTTTAAGATTTTATCCTATTGCTATTGTTTCGGTTACTGGGTCCAACATTACTCACACGGTAACGGTTTAGAAACGAACAAATACAAACTTCAATGAAACCAAAATATGTAAGAGAGAGAATACTATTTTTAAAGTGGATTAAAAATGAGCGTTGAAAGTGGATGCTACATTCCGCAAATAAAAATTTTGGAAGTTAAAACGAAAGTCAATAAAACAAAAACAATGGTTGTTTGTATAGTCGGTTTACGGACGATAATTTTACGTGATAACGTCATAAGAAAACAGGTTGTTTAAACAAAAAAAAAAGTAAAAAGATCGTTCTTGGTGTTGGAATTCCAGGCCTCTGGTGCAAAACACAAATCATTAACAGTTTCACAAAAGAAAGGGAGAATGAGTCATATTTTTCTATAATGGCAGGCGGGATTCATCGATTTAGGCACTTTTTGCAAAAAAAAATAAGAAGTAAAACCAGAGCCAGTTTTTGTATATTTGTGAATTATATAACCTTTATTGGTTGAATAAATTCCGATAAAAATTTGTAATAGCTGTCAAACAAATGATTTGCTTTGTTTAATATTTTAAACAGTTTTACATATGTATGTACCTATGTGTAATGGGAAAAGGTTAACACATTACAAAATCAAAAATTGGAAATAATACTTGGAAAAGGGGGAACGAAGTCCGCCGGGTCAGCTAGTTTATTATAAGTTATAATAAATAATAATAATAAAATCTAAATTCATGTATTTCGAAAAAAAAAAATGAAGCCAAAATGTATTAATTAGTCGCTTTTGATTTTGTGTCTTTCAATATGTTTTCCATTTTTATTTATAAGTAAAAACATAAATTTTCAATGTTCTACCCAATACATTAATATTATCTTTAACCACAAACTCAAAAACTTGCAAACTAGTAGCTTATTTTATTTTCTACACAAACAGGTTCAAAAAGCTTTCCGCCCAGTCATTCTTTATGCTGTTCATTTCTCCGGCATTTTCCTAAAAGTATATTCATTGCATATATGTATGTTTACATTATACATACATATGTACGTATATTATTTCTATATACTTGAAATAGAAAAGGGGCAGAAGAAAACATTCATAAGGTTCATATTTGAGAACATTTTAAGTCTGATCTAAATTCTTTTCGCATTGTTTTTGGTTATACGTTTCACCGGGAAAGTCAATTTAATTATAACAACAACAACTGAAATGCATTATATTTAAGAAACACAACCTTTGGGTAAATCGGATTCTCTTTGTTCTGACCACATTTGGTAAAAGTGAACTGGAAGCTAAATGATGGTTAAGCCCTCTTGTTCCTCATCCATATAGTATATACCAACCCAACCAAAACCCAAGCCGAAGCCCCATTTTGTGTTATAATCGACATGAATATTGAAAACATCTGTGCTTGCAGTTTTCACTTTATCTCATCAAAATGCTTTCATTAAGTCTAATAGTCCTTAAAGAAACTAGGAAGGCACTATTGGAGCAGCGTGAATAAACGAAACTTTAGGGTAAGAGGAAATGAAAATAACCGCAAGACTAATTGGACTTCTCATTTCACCTTATTCTATTTCTCTATAGTTTAAAGATGATTCAAGTATTTTTCAAGTATCTAGAACTCTTAAGTAAATATATACTGCAAAGCATACGAATGGGAAAAATAATCACCTACAGCCCCACAGACTATATTTCATTCATAGACTCTACTTTAACTATATTCGTGCATATCTACTCTTCTCTTCCATCATCTCCAAGAAAAGGATTTATTTTCCACTACCAGTATCTTATTAGGTATTTATGGAACTAAAACCGAGTTTTACAAATGTCTTCTTACCAATTATCTTTCCTATACAATGCGCTTTATGTAAATAAATATTCAAATAGTATTTTATGTATATTTTTAATAGACTTTCCTCCTAGTTGCTTGGTGATTTTGTTGGATCTCAAAAAATCAACGACGGGCGCCTTCTCATGCCATTAAATATCAAAATGAGATGTTTTCTTTAAAGACATGGATGAAAAAAAAAAAAACGTATGAAAAAACCTACTATAGAGTACATGATACGACATATATACAAATTTTATGGTATTTTGTTTTTTTTATAAAGTGGTGTGGGAGCGAAGAGGCTTATCTTTCCAAACGATTGTTTCTTGTGAATTATACATCAAAAGATTACATGATTGAAAACAGAAAAATAAAATGCACGACTGGGTCGCACGTACTTGCACTTGCAGGCTTTAAAGGGATAAAGTATTTCATTTGAAAAATAATATGATAACTTTACAGATTATAAGAAATGTTCATCAATTTATATTAAAATATTATGTATTGCAAAGTCTATTCCTACACTCGGAGACTTAAAAGTGAAAATTTAACCGTGTGTATTTTGTTCACAATTTTTTTGATGAAAGTTTATACGAGTTATTTATTTCATTTTGTAAGTGAGTTGGATAGTTTAATAAACAAGATATTACAATTCAAGATCTATTGAGCTAGTTAAAAAAACGTAAGCTCAGTAATTTTTATGTTTGGAGTTGAAAATTTTCAAGAAACCGTCCTCATATGAAAATTCCAACAAATCAAGTTTACAGTTTGAAAACCATTATGCAATCCAAAATTTAGGACATTTTGATAAACTGTAAGAATTTAGGTAGCCTTGAATTCCCTTAACATTGGTGAAGAATATAAATATTTATTCTAATCTTCCAACTACAATTAAAAACTTGTGCTTTAATAAAGCCCTAGCTTAATATGACCACTCTAAAAACAAATTATAATCTTTTTCATGCAGTGCTGAATCTTTTATGCAATGGAAATATATATACAAATTTAAGTAATAGGTAAATATAAAAAAAATTATTTCGATCCAATGCAATTCTAAAATTCTAAATATGCTGATAGGCCAATTTTAGGGCTCTCAGATTTTGGTAACTTGTTCATCCCACATCCTTTCGATTTAATGCAGTTTTTGTGAAATTTCGAAAAATCCCGACTTTGCAACAGTATTTGCTTCCTCCGCTCATTATTGATATAATAAGAAATAATTAATTAATCAAAATATTTTTTATTTCATACGCTATTTAGCTGCAAATTAATTAACAGTTTCATGTTTTATAAAAACTCAATTTCTTATTTTTATTTCAAAGCAACACCCTGGAAAAATTTGTATGGTGTGGTACAGGTTTATTATTTTAAAAACTTGCCGTGTTATTGCAGTTTTCGAAAAACTTATCCACATAAAATTTGTTAAAAGCGGTAGAAATTTTTTGTCACCTATTTAAGTTTTTCAATAGAAAAATGTTACGCATACACCACGGTGACCCACCTTTACATAAAATGTATGTGGTTCTTTGATACAAAAAAAAACTTATCCAAATAAAATTTGTTAATTGTATAAATTATTTATTTACGAGTATATTTGAGGCGCTCAGCGCCAAAACGGCCTAACCCCAAAAATTTCGTTTTAAAAAAAAACGAGTTTAAAGAATATCATATTTTCAGGGTTTCTTTTTTGTTGGCTTTTAAGAGTTATAAAAAAATATTATTTAATTCTTAGTTTGTATTTTTTTAGTAAGGAGTGTTGGCTATACTTTTGGGATAAGGTCTGATATTTTTTTTATTCCGAAACTACATTTGTTATAAATGATTTAGGCAATTTCGTCGCCGAAGTCAAAATGGCGTCCACTAGAGTGACAAAAGTTTTTGGCTCTAATTTTAACTCTATTTAATATAATTTAATGGGAATGTATTATAAATTGTTTTATTGCGGTTCGATCTGTGTACTCAGTTTGATTTTTTTTTTGAAAATGTGGGTTAGGCCGTTTTAGTTCTGAGCGCCTCATTTCGTAGTTGTGTATTTTTTAATTTTTTTCTATTTTTATTTTTAATATATCTACCTATAGATAATAATAGATAATAGCTGCAAGAAAACTTCTTTTAAACCAACTTATTGAAAAATACTTCTTGATCACAAATATATTCATTATTTTGAGAAAAAAAAATAAAACTGCTGCTTTAACTTCAAAAATAAAAACTTATTCATCATTGAAAAAGTCTGATTCCACAATTTGCTTTAAGGCTTCTTGCCTCTGAAGGAGTTCTTGTAATAATTTAATAATGAAGCACATATAGGGGAGAGTGGCGGACAGTGAGACGGTGCAAACAGTGAGACAATCCATTTTTCTCTTTTCTGAAAATAAGCACAGTAACGCTAGTTTGGGTCAAAACGTTTATTTCCCCGTCTGCGTCTTTTAATTTTGTCCCGACTTAATTAAAGCTGTCCATTTTCCCCCGCCGTAAAATATCACACAAAATCAGGTGAAAGTAGTTTTTGGAGTGTTATAAAAAGAGTGTATAACACAAAAAAATCTGGTTAGTGGACAGAACTTTTTTTACATATGTATTATATTTATATGTTCTTTCATAAAAAAATATCATTGAATTAGAATTCCTTCTCGTTTTTTGTAATTTTATATTTTTCCGAAAAATGACAAAAAGTAAACAGTGAGACATTATTAAAAAGCAAACAGTGAGACATAGGTTTTTTAAAAAGCAAACAGTGAGACATATAGATTTTAAAAAAATCTATTATTTTAGCATGACTTCAAAATGATTTCGTATTGTTTTTTCTTTCATTTTTTTTTTGGCTTTTTGTTTTTTTTTTTTGAATAAATGGGTTAAAGTAACATAAATTAATTAAGTATATACTTGTCAATTACCTAATTATTTGACGTTTTCGTTATTTTTTTTTTCACCTAAGAATGTCTCACTGATCGCACCCCTTTCAAACAGTGAGACGTTTTGACTTTTTCTACATTTTAGTCCAATGTGATGCCCTCATTCATTCTTTAACTATAAGTTTTTTTGCAACATTAAAATAAAATATGTCTTAAACTAACTTCAAAGTTTCGTTAAGCTATCTCGAAAACATTCTAAGATATACCAATTTAAAAAAAGGGTGTCTCACTGTCCGCCACTCTCCCCTATATGCTTTTTCGTATTTTCTAAAAATAATATATCAACATTACATGTTGTAAATGAAATACGAAACTTGAGCTTTAAAAGGAGGTACGTGTGATTCACTGGTGCATTTTGTTTTGAATATACTCATCGAATCTTTGAAGAGTTGTTGTTTTGAAAAATACTGTACCGGAAAAGTTTCCACCAACTTTGAACTAAAAACAAAAAATAAAAAGCTCTATTAACAAAATAAATTTAAATAAAATGCGTAATCTTCTTTTGAATTAGAAAACATACGGCTGTATTTTCATTTTCTTCAAAAATTTACTTTTAAAATTCTGTACGTGCATAATATAACTCAATTAAAGAAAACAAAAATTCATACACAAGATGTGGGCAGTATAATCTTCTAGTATACTCACAGAAAAAAATCATTAGAAACGAAACCAACCATCTGAACTAGATGGAGTAGTTTTATCCTTGAGTTTTTGAATAAACACCCTCAACCATATAAAGGATACAAGGAAATATGGCTCTTAAAGCTACACCACCAGAAGGGTACCTTGTTATTATAACCAACCTAGGTTTACTTTTTCTTCAAAGATTTTCATATTACGTTTTGTGTTGAAAATTCTTCTTTTTTGTATATCCTGAACACCAACTTTAATGCAAACTGAATGTTTTGAAAAGAGTGAACTTTTATTGTTATCAATACACACAAATTCTACTTATTGTTCTGTTCGTATATACACAGCGAATATTTCTACGAAAACTTTATACCGAATAAATTTCTAATTACCTTTGCCCTTGCCAAATAAAAATAAAACCAAAACCGTCCATACTTTTACTAATAAAGATTAATTGCTTTTGCGCCCTTCATAGTATTGTTTTCTAGCTAAAAGAGTTATCAAGTTAAGATATGGTAATTTATCATTTTTCCCCTTTCAGTTATTCTTATTGACACTTTTGCTATAAGGTGTCACTTAAAGTTAAAGAAGATAATGATACTTTTGAGAAATTAGGAAAATTAAGAAATTTTTGAAAATATCTTCTTCGGTGCTTATGCGTCTGCATCGCAAGCATTATTATTTGTTTGATTCATTGTAATCAAGGTTTCTTCATTCGAATAGAGTTATTTTGAATTAAAACTAAAAAAGAGTATTGAGAACGTTTACATGGTTTACAATAGCTTCCAATTTGTTTCTATGTTTTTGTTTAAAAACATTAATTTCGTATTAAACCAGTGATTTATCGGTGAGGCTTGTCAATTGCATTTTAATTATTATAGAAAAGCTGGCCATCAGTTTAAAACAACTCATGTCGATGAAATTCTTTGGATCAAACTATTAGGTATTTGAAATATATCCCTTCAATTCCTCGAAAAGCTTTAAAATTGCATCTTTTGTGAATGAGTGTACCAAACAGTGGTGGAAGAAATAATGCCCACAGCAATTTTGAAATATTAAATGACATGAAATATTTTTTCGAATAAAATTAAATACATTGCCATTCAGTCTATTTTTTTAACCCTTACCCCCCTTAACTATTTCAATATGTTCATATGTCAATTTATGTTATAATTTAATTATTTCATAATGTTTTCTTTTTATAGTATGTACTTGATAATGACATATTTTGTATGGACCCAAAATAACTGTGTAATAATTAGGAATAACATACTTAATTTATGGATCTATGTATAAGGTTTTAAATATAAGTTGGTATGTATTTCGAACTCTACTGCAGATCATTTATGTATGTTGTAAATTGTTTCAATTTCAAATGGATCGTGTTGACGTCCTTAGTTTTATAATATACAAGTTATAATGGGTGTGTTTTTTTTTTTTTTTGTTTATCTATATAGATTTTGTTGCATTGAAATTATAATATATCGAGATAAACGCAATGCACTTTTAAGATAAAAGTCTTAAATGGAGCCTGCTAAGATTGTTGAAAAAATATAGATATAAATAAAATTACCAAAGTTTTTTCGAAAAATTAGAAATAAAAAAGTTTCCACGTTTGATTTTTCAAAAATCGAAAAAAACTTAATTCAAACGCATATAACACAAGAACGATTCAACTAATTTTAATGGTTATGGTCTTAAAATGTTGTTAAAAAAAATTTCTGAATCCAACATGGATCCAATGGCCATATGAATGGTTTTGGTTTTTTATGAAAAATTTTTTTTTTTTTAATCCACCATGGATGTAATGGTCATACCACTACGGAGTTAAAAAAAAACATGAGCACGGCACATTTTTGACAGACAGCTGCCAAAGTGTATGTACAGTGGTGCCAAACATTTGGACGGTTTTCAAAAACCCCGATCTATATAGATAAACAAAAAAACACACCTAATAACCGCATCATTCTCAATCGATTATTCCATAAGAAATTCTTCCATTAAACAAACATGTTAATCCATACGATGCATGTAATTTTCTAAGGTTGAATTGTTTTGGAAGTAGTTTCAATCTTAAAATTATTTTGAAGGGAATCAATTTTCAAAATGTTGGCTTGTGTGAAAATTACAAACGCTTTAATACAATTTAATATTTAAAGTCTTAAAAAAGTCAAAATCAAATGCAAAGACATAAATTAAGTGTTTGTGCCATATTTCTTATGTGCAGGGATAGGATGTTGTGGAATTTGCCTTTTTTTCTTGCTTAATCCTACGACATTATAGATTAAAAACAAACACGTTTCACGTCCCCCTCGTGCCAAATATATGTATTTTATTTTGCCTTTTGTTGCCTTTTCTTTCGTTATTGCCTTTTTTTGCCTTTTCTCCTGTTATTGCCTTTTTTTTTGCCTTTTCCTATGTTTTTTATCTTTTTAGCGTCTTTAAAGTAATGCCTACATAGAAAACACTCAAATATACAAACAAAAAGATAATTTACTCAATATATTACTTTCTCAATATAATCAGCCCTATCGAGGTATCCGTTCGGAGAAATTTTCTATCGAGATATCCGTTCCGATTGACATGCCGGAGAATCTTCCGATGAAACTAGGCGCCTATCAACGCATTGCGATGAAGTGTGTTCAACAAAGATTTTTTGACAGTTGTGCTTTGAATTTCATCGCAAATTCTCCGACATGAAATAGTTGCGGAATATTTTAAGAAAAGTGGAATTTCACAGAAAGAAATATAAAAATGGAAATAGCAAGAGAGGTTGGTTGAAATTAAGAAGACTTGAGCATCAAAAAGATTTTTATTTATTGAATAAATCGCGCTGACACATGTGTCAAATGAATGCGATTGTATACTTTATTTTTTTGTTCAGAAGTGGATACCTTGAAAGATTATGTAAGTTCCGATCGGAACGGGCCATCGTTTCTCCGAACGGATACCTCGATAGGCCTGAATATCCATATTTAGTATTCACTAATTATCCCACACAAACAAATTCGAGTGAAAAGATCTACCTATGCAACTTGTTTGTCTGCTATTGCTACCATTTATTGCCTTCTACGTTCTATTGCGCGGCCGGCAACCGACACGTTCAAAAGCTAACTACTCAAGCTAACTACTCAAGCTAACTACTCAAGCTAACTACTCAAGCTAACTACTCAAGCTAACTTACGCCTAGTACGCAGCTGAAGCGAAACGAAAATTTTGAAGTCTCCAAAGTCAATAGCGAACATATTAAATAAAAAATACCACAAATAAAAAAATTCAAGAAAAAACATCAGAAAATAAGTCTTAAAGCAAAAACAAAACAAATTTAATTTCGTTCAAAATTTCGTGAAAATTTCGTATGGAAAATTTCGTTTCGCTTCAGCTGCGTACTAGGATTTACTCAATTTACAATATTTATGTATGCATATCGTTGCCCTAGTATTTAAGTGCATTTTTTGATTTTTAGTTAATATATACATACATAGTTAAAATTTATCTTTTCTACATAGGGGAGAGTGGGGCCAAATGTAACACTTTTTTCTAAAATCGATGGTTCTCCTACAAATTTGAAAGTGGGTCAACCAGACCTTTTTTAAATTAAAGACCCATGTTTTAGCTCCAAGATCCATCATAAAAATTTAGCAAAACATAACGGTAATGTTGAAAAATAAAGCTTCCAAAAAAAAATCGTGTTGTTTCAACTTACCCCACATACGGGGCAAAGTGTAACACATACCGGGGTAGGTTGTACCAAGAACTAAAAATAAGAGAAAAATACCTTTATTTGTTTATATTTATTTATTTTTAATTAATAACAATAAAAACAAACCTCAGTCATGAAATTTTGGTGCAAATTTGTAAAAAGTTTAGCAAATCCAAGATTTCCAGAGAAAATTTGACAGTAGTCTTAAATAAAAGTTATTCGAATTCATAAATTGTTATATTTGCTATAAGCTTTATGAATTCAAGTGGTGGTTCAAAAATGTGTTTCCAATTTCAAAATAAATACAAATTCAACTACAAGCATTCATATTCAGGGTTGTAAATTATATTAGGTAAACAATTTTTCAGTATAGGTAGGTTTTTACATGGTACAACTTGCCCCGGAAAAATGTTACAACTAGCCCCAGCATGAAATTTGGCACATAAAATCAATTTAAAAAAAAAAGCGAAACTGATATAGACATAACATATACACGCAATTTGAGCCAAAACACAGTTGCATATAACAAAAAAACACTTAGCACTCTATCTTTTTCGGGTAAAGAGGTAGACCAAAAATAAAATTAAAAAAAAAGTTACAAACATGCATTTTTTAGGCACTACTAGTGTAACTTCTCACCCTGTCGTCTAATCTTCATCTGAAGAAAATGTGCCGGTAGATATGCAAAAATTGAGCATTTTTCTCCTTTACGCGTTTCTTAATATTGAAAGGAACATCGTTTTTTTTTAGCTGTTAATTCTTACCCCTGTTACATTTAGCCCCACTCTCCCCTACATGCAATTGGACATCTGAAATTCGTTTAGTATTCAAAATATTTAAATTTTTGTCCAAAATGAGTTTGCCGTATACGCCATGAAAATCAGAAGTTTCTTTTGTTCATTCATGTTTGTACGTCAAAAAAAAAATTGTCGTTTGTACGTCAAAAAAAACATCGACGTATGTATGTCAAAACAATTCTCAAAATTTTCATAAATTGCAATAAAAATTTTGACGTAAATGCTAAAATTTGGTGTTTACGTCAAACAATACGTGAATATCTCAATAACGAAAAAAGATAGAAAAAAAGAATAACTGATTTGAAAAAGTGCTTTAATTCGGCTCAACTCGTTTCTACAGATGTAGAGAATTCTTTTAGCCCCTTTAAAGTACTCTTAAGGGACAATCACAGGCACTTGTTACCTGAAATTTTTAAAAAAATCATGATTGTTCAAATTACTACATTTAATTTTTATATTTCATTTTTTCTGTCAATAAATGCCTTTTTATGCCTTTTTGGGAGTTTTATTTTGCCTTTTTTTAAGTTTTTAGGTCCACAAGATCCTATCCCTGCTTATGTGTTTTGAGTGAGACGGCATTAAATATCTTCCAAAATGCTAACCATTTTTTTTTTTCAAATAAACACACTTGGCATTTTTATTATAACCTCCAAAGTTACGAGTATACTGAAAACGTACCTAAGTTAAAACCACTAATTGAATCGTCATATTTCAAAGTGGTAAACAACCATGTAAAAAAAACAATTAAGTTGACTTTTACATAAAGTAGCTTACCGCAATTTAACGGTATCTTTTTTCCAAATAAATAAAATGCACGACTGGAGTCTCACGGATTTGCTTTTTTGTTCAAAGTAACTCTAATTTTAAAGCTTTTTATTGAACAAAATTAGGGAAAATCTAAAATTTGGTATTTTTAAAAAAATTTCATAATAGTGTAAAAAAAATAAAATCTGTTTTTATAATTAATGAAAAACCTTTTTGAATGATCTTTTACATAAAACAAAGTATATCATTTGATATCTTACATTAAAAGCAATTTTTAGAAAAAAAATCCGAAAACCGTTAGAGCCGTTTCAAAAAAAATGTGTTTTTTGAAAAAAATTTTGGCACTTTTTTGGTATTCTCCATCATCGTAATGTCATGTAAAATTATCGTTATCTCGAGTTCGATATTTTTTTCCGAATCCTAAACTTGCCCTATAGTACCTACCTATATCGCAAGTAAGAATTAATATCAGTTGGTGCTTTAGTTACTCCATTTTTAAATTTGTTATCCGTTTAATTGTTGTTTTTGATTGAATAAATTTATATATTTTTTTTTAATGCAAAACGTGACCTACGCCTCTTTCAAATATAACGACTCAATCTTTTTTATAAAAACATGTAGAAGCGTTTTTCATCGAAGATTTATTTTTGTCTGAACAAATCGATTTTTGTAACTTACATCTCAACGAGCATTATTTAAGTCACTTTACAAATTCCGCAACTGAAACTCTGTCACATTATTCGAGATCATGCCACTGTTGTTAAAATGATGTTGTTTTCCAATGCATATTATTATCTACATACACATAAACATCTTTGAATAACAACAAAACAAGCATTGTAAGCAAGGTTTTTTTATGTCTCTGCTTTTATCGTCCAGGTTAAACCACCTTCTTTTGAATACTTGCTCTGCACAAATTTTCAACGCCACCACAGAGAATATACTGTTGCTTTTCAATGGCTGTTCATTATGCATCAAATAGAAATAAATTTAACTGAAGAGTAAGATAAAAAAAAATCTTAGAAGAAGAAAAAAATGTTAGTCCTTTGGAACTCATTAGGCTACAATGCCAAATGACTCCTGCTGTGTGGCTAAGAACTGCGTACCGTATACATGAATAATGTAAGTACTTAATCCGTCTGTAATAATATGAAAAATAAATTCGTTTGTGGAAAATACATATAACAGGGGTTGCACGAGGCACAAGCAAAAAGTCATAACGAAGAGTATTGTGTGCTTTGTGGTATGTAAATAAATAAATCCATATGTATGTGTCATTTTCATTTAGTACAAAGAAGTTAAGGAGTCAGAAGGACATGGTTTGGTACAATTATTTTAAAATGGCGTGAAAAATCCTTAAATTTCAAGCTTTAATTTTAAATGGAGTATTCACTTCACGTTTTTTTTATTTATTTTTTTTTTTATTTTTGTGTGAAGGTATAATGCTGTGAATAAACAATCTTATGAATATATAAAATTTCGGAGAGGAACTGGAATTTCAATCAAATTTAAATTAAATAATTTCAAATTAAAAATTCTTAAAATCAGTCAATGTAATCGAAATTTTGCAACTCAAAGGCAGGACTTAAATTCAAATGAATAAACGTTTTTAACTTTATATGTTTATTTTTACTTTATTGTAGGTACATTTACGTTATGAAGGTAGGTATGTAACCTTTGGCAAAGGAAAATAGAAATCTCAATAAAAGTTTACCAGAAAATATAATATGGAAATGACGATCGTATAAACAGAAAATGGCAATTATTTGGCTTTGAAGGTTTTTTAAAGAAAATAATAACAGAAAATTACTGCAGAGCTTATGAGATTTTTAATTGGAAAGAAATATATAATTTTCAGATCAAAAGGCGAGATTTCAAAACTTTGTTTCTTCATCGAAAAAAAAAATACGAAAAAATTGTTTTCTTTCACCAATTTCGACTTTCGAGCAGGTTTACTGTTTACATTGCTTTTAACTCTTTCTAGGCCAGGTCATTCATTTATCATATTTTTTCAAGCTTTAATGTGCAATGGTATTAAATTAATACCACATTAGTAATTTTTTTTTCTTGGAGACATTGGTTTCAACCAATCTAGAAATGTTGTATTAATTCAATAACATTGCACATTAAAGCTTGGAAAATGCTAAAATTGGTGGTACGATATACCACAGCCCCGGAAAGAGTTAAATACCATACATCAAAATTTTTTTAATAACACCAGTGGGCGCTACTGCCCTAAGTGCTAGTTCTTCTCATAGAACTTTTATTTTACATTTCACTTTTCCTCAAACAACCAACAAGAATTTAACGAATTGTGTTTTAAAGAAGTAATAAGATAATATTAGTTAAATAGACAGACATATGTATAATTTAAAAATATCATCGGACCACAGGAAAAACTCACTAAATACATATGATTTCAATAGCAGTTAGTGAGTTTTTCCTTTGAATCGACCGACGATATGAGAACTCGAAATGTCAATAATTAAGAGGATACATTTACAATTTTTATCGTCTCTTATGTATTTTTTCTGTTAAAAAATGTATAACATAAAAGTACGTATACGCCATAGTGAACGATTTGGTAATTTTTCTAAATCTGATCATTCATATCATATTTCACACAACATTCAGAAACCTTGAGAAGACATATAACCGCCAAAACAAATAAAACAAATAATAAATACGCTAAAATTATGATGCAACCTGCCATACGAATAGAATACAAAGGGTTATCAAAAACATTGTTGGACGACATCTTTTAAATTTCTATATTAAAAAAAAACTCGAGATCTTTCAACTATAACTTATTTATATAAAGTGAAGATACAAAAAAAGATAAAAAATAATAAACATAATAAATAATATACATAAAAGAAATTCAGATTAAAATTAGAGTTTAAGTTAAGTAAAAAAAGAGTAAGTTAGTTAAAAAAAAGAGACAAAATTGTTTTTATTTAAATTAAAAATTAGTTTACAAAATGCTCTCAATTTTTACTAAATTCGATACATATGGGTCAAAATCATGGAGGTGATTTGATTTATTATAATATTTTATGCTCAAATATAGGCTATAGCTATCATTTAATAGTTCATGAGCGTGCAGAGCAAAAAGAAGTGTATTCTTCAATTAAGCGACAAACACCAAAAATAGTAAGTACTAGTTGAATATTCCCCGAAATCGTGATGATCTCTTCAAAATAAATTTAAGGATCTGGAAATAGTATCAATTTGGATGATGCATTGTTATATAAAAATAGTAGATCTTAAATAAATCAAATAAGACTTTATTTTGTTGTTGAAGGACTAATTAAAAAAAAAAATCCGGGCCGAAATACCTACGCCCATGGTGATTTTTTGTTTTTGTTGATAAAAGTTAATGTTATATTCTGGTTAAAATATCAAAAAAACAGAAGAATTTTTATTGCATTTATTTAAAGTCATAAAGCCAATGAGGGTTTGATGATAATTGTTTTTCACTTTTTATTTCACAAAGTAAAACGAAATATTTTTGGGATTATAATGTAGTGCCCTCGATTTTTCAACAACAACCAACTGTATATTATTTAAGAATAGGTAAAATTTTCAAAAAAAATTAAATTTTTTTATTCATTTTTTTTGAACCTTTTTTTATATATCGATTAATAATTTCTAATGAATAGCATGAAAGGTCCGGGGGATAAACGGCACATGTTTTTGTCAAAAAAATAAACTTATGATGAGGTCTTGTATTATTTACGCAGCACTATCTGATGGCATTCATACTTTTATAAAACAAATTTAAGCCTTGCTGAAAAAATAAATAAATTGTGTGCTTTTAGTACTAAGTTGTATGGCGAATTTAAAAATGCGTTTTTCTCGAAATGAGTTGGAATGGACTTGTGCTGTTTGCTGCTGTTTATTTTTTTTATATACAATTTTTGTTTTTTTAAATGACTCGAACAATTCAAAAAATTTTTTTTTCCAAAAATTATATCGCATCTTTTTTATGATTGTTTATATGGTAAAGCCATTCTGAACAACTCTTACCATAACAATAAGTGCCTACGTGTGACCCAGTCGTGCATTTTATTTATTTAATCCACTAACATTTCTGGTAATGACAGTACAATTCAGTCTCCAATTCAAACTTTGTATAAAACAAAAAGTTTGTAATCAAAAAAAGGCTGTGATCTTTAAAAAAAAAATAGAGGTCAATTGCATGTTCGCCTTACTCATTTTTGTACGAATTTTTGATCAAATATTTTTTGAAACCTCGCAAAGAAAAATATAAACACTTGACTTTAAAACTTCATGTCCAAAATATTGTTTGCCACACCCACCTTAATGCTTTCTTGTAATCCAAACGATTTTAAAATAATGTCAAGAAAATCATGGTAAATCATATTGTTGGAAACTATTTCACACAACATCTACAATATTTTGATATTAGAATTCGAGTTTATTCTTATATTTCGATTAGGTAGAAGAATTTTCTTGTCAAGAGGTTTTAAGTTCTATTTTTTTAGATTTTTATGCTAACTCATACATATGTTATCTCAAGAACGGTTAAGTACATTACATTGGATGTATTCAACCACAAATTATTTGTTTACCTTAAAGGCGACTTGGACTTCTATATAAAATCAAAAACAACTTTGTTGGTGTCTCTACCTTTAGACTTGTACAACAGTTCAATTCATTCATCTAAGCTTATCAATTTTAATAAATACATATATATATATGTACATACGCGTATCAGAATGAAACGATGTTTTTATATTTTTTCTTGAAAATATTCCATGTAGTTACAAATCAAATCATGACAAGTTTAAAAAAAAACGCATTTCCAATACATGCAATCAAGATTTGTTTCTTAAATTGGTAAACCTTTTAAGCCGGGCAACGCCCTCCGAATGAAACACTGTACCAGAGTGTTGAGGGCATTTCTCCTTTGCTTGTAAAAGTTCGTTATGTTTTTGTTTTATTAACTGATAATTGGTCTATCTTTTTTAAGAACTTTTAGAAACGTTTATAAACAAATTTATATCAGGGTTGATACATGAAAATATTAAAAAAAATAAAAATAAAACCCGCCATTGAAATAAGCTTTTCCAGTTCAAACAAAAAAAAAAAAAAAAACAAAGAATGCAAAACGTCCCTCGACTATTATCTGTTGCCACGAACAGAGCCAAATGCAAGCGATTTTTAATTAAGATTAATAAAATCGAGTTTTAATCTTCTACAAATTAATTTGTTTGTATAATTTCTTAGAGGCAGCTGTTTTCAATCCTGTAAATGTTATTTCGGTCAAGCTTTATAGCTTAATCAATGCCCGGGGAGTAGTGTTAATTAGTATTCCAAAACACAATCCCATTTGTTTTTAATCCAATTGTCAAGGGACCACAGCTATTAAATCCTGGCAAAATAACTCCTCGGTCAAGAGCTCAACGAGTTTCATTTTTATATATGTATGCAGATATAGGATATTTATGTATAAATTAAAACCGATAAAAGGTATACTTAAAAGTTATCGGGTATAAATTCAAGTTAAGAAAATAACTATGTCCTTTTGATGAATGGCAACAAATTATAGTTCAATTGCAATTGTAGGCTGTTATTGTTGAACACAAAATTGTTTGTTTTTTTTGCTGTTCACATACACACATCCTAATTATAAAACATTTTCCGGGGCATTTGAAAAAGAAATACATATAAGTGCTTTTAAACTATTTATTTTAATTGGGGTTCTTTTTCTCACTCAATGGAAAAGATCTCACAGGTTCCAAATCCTTTTTGAAATTTTTCTTTATCTGTTGCTTTCATTAATGGATATTTTATAGGCTCACTGTGTTTTTATTTTAAAAATTAATATTTTGTTGAAAAAATCGTTTCACTTAGATTTTATATCCATTTTCCATGAGGTCACAATAAAATGGTTTGTTTTTGAAAACACAAGAATAAAAAATACATAATAAACAAGGCACATCTAAAAAATATAACAAAAGACACTTATTGCTCTTTGTGAAAAAAAAAAACAAAGGTAGGTATTATTTGATTTTCTTATCTAACCTTTTGTGTAAATTTTTATGTAAAGGATGTTTTGTTTTTATATACGAAACTATTAGTAACCGGCAACTTTAGTTATTTTTAACTTTAATTATATCGGTGAGATTCGGAAAAGCAATTAAATATAAATTGGTCTAGATAAACTTATAAAAAAATGTTATACACTTATTTTTTCGGAAAAGCGCGGTGTCGCAGAGTACGATATCAATAAACATTCTCATCCGACTGAAAGAAATCTCTCTGTTTCTATATTTCGAATGGTGTCCCGAGTATATTTTTACCCACACATAAACACGTTTCGAAACATAAAACTCACTGCGCAGGGATAATGAAATGTATTTTCGAAAATAAAAAAAAAGTCCTTAGCTTTTTTTTAGCTTAAAAATGTATTCGATACTCCTTGAAGCTTTTAAAACAAAGAAAGATGTGGAAAATTGTAGGAGAATATTATTTTCAGGGATGTTTGGTTTTAGGTTAAGTTCCGGATAAGGAATTGCATATGGTTATCTTAATGCTGTGCGGAAATATAGAGTATGTACTATACACAGTAATGCAAGGTTCACATTACACTGGTTGAGCTGGGAATTAAAAGACATCGGTATTTGCTGCCAAAAGAGACACACACAACTTTCTACCAAAAATTGAATCTGCTTGACAAATGATAAACATTTTCAGAGGTACATCCATATGGCAGCGGTAACTAGTTCAATTTGCATCTAAGTCTGACCTTAGACGAAACTATAATGAAAACAAATTATTCGATTTCAAAATCCTAAAAACATATGTAGTTCATTTAAAAAAAAAAAAAAAAACATGATTATTATTAGGTACCTACTATTATTACTACGAGTAAGAACAAAGCCAGAATAATTCCGGAAAACCTATTTGTTTTGGTTTGGAAGACAATTTTTTGTCCTTCACATTAGAGTGTGTCATGTTGCTTTTTTTCGAAATTTCAAAGTCTGAGTGTGAGCTTAATTTTTTTTTTTAAGTTGCTATTGCGATTTTTTGCAACAATTTATTATAAAATGTATAAGATATTAAAAGTTTTATTTTTATTGTTTCATGATTGTTATTAGTTCATGACTTTATTTTGCACAGGATCTCTGTTGATTTCAATGAATGTTATTTCGCTTTTTACCAGCGAACTAGCTAGATACCTTCAACGATATCTTAAATTTTGAATCGTCTGATTACGATAATTTAGAAATTAAGATGTTTTTTCACTTAAAATGATTTGATGTCTCGAAAACCATTTTCTTTGTATATTTAAATCTTTTTGTAACATAGCAAACATATCATCAACGAACGCTGTTATTTGGCTAAGTGATGATTGTTTAAAAATAGTGTATAATTAAAAATAACAACGGACCCAGGACAGATCCTTGAGGAACATCGGTAGTAAACTCCAGAACATAGCTAAAAAATGGAAAAATACCAGAAACAATTTCAATTGCAATTGTATTTCGAGTTTATTTTTTCGATTTGACCATTTAAAAGAGCGAAGTGCAACTCAAACATTTCAATGTTATTTTGTCTTTTTTCACGGACTCGATGTCTACCGGTAGCAAATTCACACAAGCACCATGATAATTTTTTTTTACAATCACTGCAATTAATTTTGCTTTCACCTCTTACAACCTTTTGGTCACATGTTATGCAACTCATAATGCTTGATTATTATAAAATTTATTCACAATCATAATTTTATTAACTTTTATAGTTCTTTAATCTTGCCGACAATGCCTGATACGTGCGCACCCTACAACACTCACAAGCTCGTGTCAAACTACTACTACCTTGATGTATTTCACTTAAAGCGGCAATTAGAATGGTTTGTACGAGTTTGTGTAAAAGATATGGCATTTCAAAGAGATGAAGTTATTTAAAAATATATTTTGTGATCAAACTGAAGATGAAGATGAAATAAAATTGAAATTATTGCGACAGATTTTTTTATTAAATTTGAAGTTCACATACATGTAAAGTTCTTAGCTACTAACTGGCTGAAGAAAATCGCACTTAATTAAATTTTCATCATTTTTGTAATGCTTTTCACAAAATTCAGATATTCTGGAACAAGCCTCTTCAATCATTTCATAAGGTACTGTAAGTACAATTCGAAAATAATTTGGATACTCGAAACAGCTTCCTGGCAAGCAGAATACACTCTGCTCATTAACGAGATCTTGCACAAATTCTAGATCATTTGGAAACGATGGAAATGATGCTATATCAATTCCTACCATCATGTACATAGCACCTCTAGGTAGAATTGGTTTCAATCCAGCAACATCTTTCAGAGCATCGTATGCACTCTTTGCGTTTTGCTGAAACATATAAGATAAAAATCAATAAAATCGATTGTATATTCGTTTTTAACACTCACCGACAAAATATCAAGAACACCATCAAAATAGCTCTGAGGTGTATTGCGCAGAATATCCGGCAGAGCACCTTGAACCAATGTATTGGATCCAAGTATACGTGCTGCCATTTGTTTCAAACCTTTTGTTATATCACTCAATCGGTTATCACGGTCGTGTATTACTATCCAGCCTGTCCTCCAACCAGGAACAAGAAATCGTTTTGTAAGACCGCCACATGACAAAATCGGCACATCTTTTGATAGAGAGCTAATCGCAATATGTTTTGAACCAGTAAAAACAAAGTGTTCATAGATCTGAAAACGAAAACATTTTTTGCTGTCAGAACGCAAATAAATTTTGTAAGTACATATATCCAAAGCATACCTCGTCTGCAATAATTGGCAAATAATATTTTCCTGCTAATTTAAGTATTTTTTGTAAATGGGTTTTAGAAAATACACTTCCACAAGGGTTACTAGGATTATTTATCAAAATGGAAGCAGTATTGTTATCAATTAAGCTTTCCATTTGTTCGAGGTCTGCTTCCCATTCTTTTTCAGGGAGTAGATTATAGTAACGAACTTCAATTCCCAATCCTTCGCAGAGTGTATTATACAAGCAAAAACCTGGCCTAGGAACCAGAATGTTTTGGCCTTCATCTGCTAGTGTTAGTATGCATATTTCTAATGCTGAAGAGCATCCGCTACAAATAATGATGTCATTAGGAGTTACAGGTCCTTGGTGGGCAACATACTCTACAATAGCTTTACGGGCTTCTTCATGCCCAGCGGTATGTGCATATCCATTATATTTTCCACTTTCAATAGCGCATTTAACGGCGTTTATTGTTTCAACTGAAGCCTCCAAATTTCCGAAAATTGTTGGATCACCTTCAAGAAAATAATGTTTAATCATTAATTTTTTCTCATTAAGAAAATATAAAAATAAAGAAAAATGGTTAAATGGTTTTGAGATACAGTATCTCAAAATATATTTTTTTCTATATAAATAATAATTATAAGTTAGAACAGTTAAATTCAACCAATATGTTATATTGTTATTTTTCAGTTAAAATTTTCACTGGCCAACAATTTTCAACCTTTTTAAAATTATCAGTAAGATTTATATCATATTTTATGGATGTGGGTTTTCTTTCTAGCAGCTCTAGTTTTTGATATATTTAAGTTTTCCTTATTTTGAGCGTTCATTAAAATTTTCCAAAAGAATTTATATTAAACTTAATGTATTTGGGGTCAGTAAGCCTAAACATCACATTGATTTTTAGATATTATCATATTGTTACATTTTGGAGGTAATTTTATACTATTTTTTTTTTTTAGTTTTTCTTATCACAAGCGTTTTTAAAGTTTTGCTGGAAAAAAAAATTTCGAATGTAATGTATTTCTGTTCAGTAAGTAAAATAAAAATGAAAAAAAATTTTTTTTAAATAATTTACAGAAAAAAAATTGTATGAATTTGTATGCCTTCATGTATGAATAATTTAAAAACCAGTGCTGCTAGAAAAAAACAAATGTTGTTTTCTGAATCTCAGCGCTTTTAGTAAGAAATGATAAACAAAGCCCTGGAAAATTTTTGTGTGCTGGGCAGTGTTGTCATAGCTTGAACTTAACCGGCCCCTGTGGCGTATGCGCAACATTGTTTTTTTTTATTTTTTTTTTGTTTGAGATTAATTTTTTTTTCATGATTCATTTGTGAATAATGTACTTGCCATTAACATCATTGAATGATTTACATAAAGAGCTTGGTTCTTATTCTGCCACATTGATATATGTAGAAGAATGTTGGTAAACGCGAAGTGCCTTTTGGTGTGGACTTTTTAAATGGTTTTAATATCGCTTAGAAGGTATTGAAATACCGGTAACATTATTGTCTATTGCATTGTCTTCATATCTTAATCTCTTTTCAAAAATGGACTTTTTATTTTTTTAAATAGTTAAGTTTCTATTAAAAAAAAGAATGTAAACCAAAAATTATGTAAATACTAAATAAACAAGTTTACTATATTGCTCTAATCGATTAGAAGAATCCAGTTACTATGCAAAATTCTGAATGATATAATTTATTTAAAAGAGTCAATTTACATTTTGATTTGGATATTAGTAAGTGAATATTTATAAATATGTGGCCCTGGCACTGGCCAGATACCGAATATTAAAAACAGAAACCGCAATACGTCAGAGCAAGAAGCACACCCCCATATACACACCTTCTTTCAAACACCTGTTTCAGAAAAAAAATATAAGGGGAATTAAAGTTCGTAGTTTGAAGTTTCTTTAACTAAATCAAGTTATTTATTTAAGGCGCATAAGAACTGGATATTTAATAGATAGAAGTAGATGTAAATATCGAAACTTGCTCTATGCCAAACGTGATGTTTACAATGATACCAGTAACATTTGCAAATATTTTTTTTCTATCACTAAGCATTCAAAGTAAAAAGTAGTGTAACCTCTAAACAGGATTTTGGTTGGCTTTTACAATTAGGAGGTGATGTCCACGCAATCGACCATTTTTCGGCACATATCGTGCATTATTTCAAAATTCATTTTTGCGAAGAAATTGAGTAAAAATGGAATGTTTGCGTACTGCAAAAACACGATAGTTTGTATACAAGATTTGTTCAACAACGTCACGAACTTGGTAGCCAGTTTACATTATCAAAGCTCGAAATACATTTGTATGTATATATTTTTTATGAATAAATAATAGATAATGTACCTAAGTTAAAACGGGTCGTGGTGTAAGAGGCTAGAGCAACACCTTGTTGATACCACGTGCTTTCTACATCTCTCGGATCTTTCTATTGGAATTGGCGGTGAAGGTTACACTTTCCTGATTTTAGAGAAGTGGACCAATGAAACCGCAAAACAGCTGTAAATCATACAGTAACTTATTGTGGATATTTTTCCACATTTACATTATGATCTTTTTGTTCTTTCATATTCGACAATTTTCCTTGTTAACATATTCACCGATAGAAAAATGAGTCTCCACCCTACATTATTGCTTTTTTTTTTGTACTTAACTTTCACAATGTTCCCGAAGAATATAAAAAGAATACCTAGATGAGATTATCCCAAGATATAGCTTTTGCAAAAGCTTAAGCATTGTTTTGTTAGAATTCTAGCATCAATTCACTTAAAAATGGCTTTTTAAGTTTTTAAAAGCCGTTTTCCATTTTTAATTTAAAAGTAAGTAGTAGTAGGTAAAGGATTTTTTTTAATTCTTTGAAAAATTTAAAATCATTAAAAAATTCAAACAGAAATGTTCAACCATGAACCGAAACTTGTTCATTCGGCCAATTTTTTTAATTTTAAAATTCATATTTGGCTGAAAATTATTCGCGCAATTACAAAATCCACTTTCTTTATTTCCAATCCGGTTTACTCTCCTTAACCTTAAACTGTATATTTAATAAAACATCCAACATGAAGTCTTTTTCGTAGGAATTCTTTAGGGCAAGAGATACCATTTCGAAATCTGAGCAAGGCTTTTTTTGTTTAAGAAAAAACTTCTGATAATTTTATTAAAGAGACAAAGTATAACAAAAAATGTATAGATAAGCATGTATAGATGGATCATCATCATTGTAGCAATATACATTCTATCACATCCGAAAATGGAAGTATCTTCACCTGTAATAGGTACTATTTGGGTGAATATACTCAAAAACAAATTGTCTAAATGAAAGACAGAAGTTCTTCCAATTTCTCGCCCAGGAAGTTTCAAAAAATATTCTATTCACTCGTTTAACAAAATAAAAATGGAGTTCTCACAGTATTAACTTAAAACGAAGCAAATTTAATTTTAAAGTGGAATTTTTTTAATTTATACATAAACCGATAACAATGTTACGTAACATACCAATAGACAACGGAATCATTGGTTTTTCAGGATTTGGTTCAATTTTCAAGGACTCAACTATTTCCCGAATTCGGTTGTGAGTATTTCGCGCCAATTTTGAAGAACGAATTTTCCATCCTGAAGATTTTGTGAAACTTGTTTCTTCGTGGTCTGTATCACTGATGGAGTCAGATGTGCGCATTATCACATACGGTTAAATGTTTTTAATTTTCTCTTTTTCTTACAATAATATTTTTTTTATTAATAAAAACTAAATAATACGTAAACAACAAGACTTTGTTTTTGTTTTCTTATTGAACTATGGAAAAATCTTGAAATGTAAGAGCAACTTTTTTTTTAAGAAGAAATCTTTGTATCCGCGCTATTTAAAAACTCGATTAAAACTGATACTATATGATACACTTTGCCTGCTTTTATCAAATCAAAGTAATTTGATTAAACGGAGGAGAAAAATGTAAATTCTACCAAAGGTATGCGAACATTAACAACCAATATTTCCAGTTGCTTGTTTTAAATAACAATTTAAGAACACAATATATATGCCACAGAGTCGCATGCTGTACAAGTTTTAATATCGATGAATAAAATTAAATCTGTTTTCAGCTTATTTACATTTCCAACGTGTTTTGAAATGAGTACGCAAAGAAAATAAGGGGAATCAGTTTTTTTTTAGAATTTGGAGTTGTTCTATATGGCTTTTATTTAAATAATATTTTAAAGTTAAAGAAACTGAAGCTAAGCTCAGATTTAGATTCTTATAGGTAAATTCATTGAAGAGGGCTATTTCTATGACCAAATCTTAAATGATGGAAATTCAACTTTAGGTACTTTCTTTTATTTCATGGATAGTAATCCAGGTAAGATAAGGTTAATGAGGTGACAAAGGTTGATCTTGTAACCGTCACAGTTATCATCAATCCATAGTAAATCCATTGTGACATGGAGATAGTGAAGTATTTAAATATTGAGGTACTTTAACCCCAAGTCATTATTTTTTCTGAAGTCTATACAGGGTGTCCCACAGTCACCGCCCCAAACGAAAACCATGGATTCCTGAGGTCATTTTAAGCCGAAAAACTTAAGAGGTAATTTTCTCGTTTTCGTCCCGTTTTCGAGTTACCACGGTTTTTATGATTTTTGTTCTCTTTTCCCTTATCTAGCTTTATCTTTGCCAAACTACGTTTGATTTGAAAAATTTTTTTTACAACCAATCAAGAATTTATTACAGTTTTAGTTTGTCTCAAAACTTTTTTTCTGCGGACAACCGTTTCTCCACAATTTTGCATCAAACACAATTTTCTTCGTTTTTTAAGTTGTTTTTTACACTTTCATATCATTTAAGTCAAAAAAACACGTTAATGAGTATTAATTTTTTGTGCTTTTTATTAAAGCCCAGTTTATTTTCATAAAAAAAATAAGTTTTATTTCATAAAAAAGGCTACTGAAAGTAATTAAAAAAAATAAACAAACTGAGTGAATTGAAAAAAAAAAATAATTTTTAAGTAAAAAATTAATTTAAATGAATTAAAAACTTTTTCTGAGCTATTGTGGTTAAGAAAAGAACAAATAAATAAAGCTCAGAAAAAGTTTTAATTCATTTAAATAAATTTTGTATTTAAAAATTATTTTTTTTTTTAATTCACTCAGTTTGTTTATTTTTTTTAATTAATTTCAGTAGCCTTTTTTATGAAATAAAACTTATTTTTTTTATGAAAATAAACTGGGCTTTAATAAAAAGCACAAAAAATTAATACTCATTAACGTGTTTTTTTGACTTAAATGATATGAAAGTGTAAAAAACAACTTAAAAAACGAAGAAAATTGTGTTTGATGCCAAATTGTGGAGAAACGGTTGTCCGCAGAAAAAAAAGTTTTGAGACAAACTAAAACTGTAATAAATTCTTGATTGGTTGTAAAATTGGTTTTTCAAATCAAACGTAGTTTGGCAAAGATAAAGCCAGATAAGGGAAAAGAGAACAAAAATCATAAAAACCGTGGTAACTCGAAAACGGGACGAAAACGAGAAAATTACCTCTTAAGTTTTTCGACTTAAAATGACCTCAGGAATCCATGGTTTTCGTTTGGGGCGGTGACTGTGGGACACCCTGTATAAACTAAATTAATTACAAGTATCTAATAAACAAATAATAGGTATGCATTTATGGCATATGCCTATGGCGATCAAATAATCATTTTGGGACTCTCCAACAGTGTTTATAAAATTGTGAAGCTATTTTTGCTGTTGTCTTATGTTGAAGTATTTGTAAATGTTGTTCCTGTTGTTGTTATTGTTGCTGATGTTGTTGTTGTGTTTTTTTAAGTTGTTGTTTTGTTGTTATTGTTGTTCTTGATGTTGTTGTTGTTGTTGTTGTTGTTGTTGTTGGTGTTCTTGTGGTTCCTTTTGTTGTTTACGTTTTTGTTGTTTGCTGCTGTTTTTATGACTGCGGCAAAACCAATAGGGGGTTGTATGTTTGAACAGTTTGTATCCATGTATGTTTGTATGTTTTTATGTAAACTATGTACGTATAGTATCGTAATTGAACAATTATTGTTTTTGGAGCATTGATGAAGATATAAGCAAGTGCTTATTAATTCCGTCTCCAAGTTTTAGCGAAACATCAAGATTATTCCCTATTTGATTTCTTCAGCATATTAATGCCTCTTAGAGCCACCGTTCCAACTAATTCAATAAACATTAAAGTTTTTGGGACATAATTTATCCTGAAAGAGTATGATATTTAAAAAAAAATAAAATAAGTAACATGTCAAACTCTAATGTACAACATTGCACACCCTAATGTATAAAAACAAGTGATTTTCTGGAATTGTTCTAGCTTTCTCTCATAGTCAAATAGCCAACAATTTTCAACTTTTTTAAATGTTTTAGAAAGATTTATAGATTTGGGTCCAGTAATCTCAAAAATCATATTGGTTTCTTTCTAGCAGCTCTAGTTTTTGATGATGTTTGCTCTATTTTCCTTAAACTGGCTTTATCTTTGCCAAACTATGTCTGATTCGAAAGATTTGTTTTACAACCGTTTCACCGCAGTTTTGCATCAAACACAATTTTCTTCGTTTTTTAAGTTGTTTTTTACACTTTCATATCATTTAAGTAAAAAAAAACTGTAAATTAGTATTAATTTTTTGGGCTTATTATTAAAGCCCAGTTTATTTTCTTAAAAAAATATTTTTTTTTTCATAAAAAGTCTACTGAAAGCAATTAAAAAAAATAAACAAACTGAGTGAATTTAAAAAAAAAATAATTTTTAAATAAAAAAAAAAATTAATTTAAATGAATTAAAACTTTTTCTGAGCTTTATCTTTTGTTCTTTCCTTAACCACAATAGCTCAGAAATAGCTTTAATTCATTTAAATTAATTTTGTATTTAAAAATTTTTTTTTTTTTTAAATTCACTCAGTTTGTTTATTTTTTAAAATTACTTTCAGCAGTCGTTTTTATGAAAAATTTTTTTTTTTTTTAAGAAAAGAAACTGGGCTTTAATAAAATAAGCGAAACAAATTAATACTCATTTACGTGTTTTTTTTTTTTATAAATTGATATAAAAGTAAAAAAGACACTTAAAATACGAAGAAAACTGGGTTTGATGCAAAATTGCGGAGAAACGGTTGTTCGCAGAAAAGAGACAAATTAAAACTGCAATAAATTCTGAATTTGTTGTAAAAAAATCTTTCGAATCAAACGTTGTTTGGCAAAGATAAAGCCGGCTAAGGAAAAAGAGAGCAAAAATCATAAAAACCGTCATAACTTGAAAACGGGACGAAACGAGGAAATTACTTCCTAAGTTTTTTGACTTAAAATGACCTCAAGAATCCCTGGTTTTCATTTGGGGCGGTGACTCTGGGGCAACCTGTATAATTTTTCATATTTGGGGGTGTTCATTAATTTTTAAGTTTTCTTTATTTTGAGCGTTTATTAAAATTTTTCAGAAAAATTTGTATTGAACTTAATGTATTTTGGGTCAATAAGAGCCCCCGCACACTACAAACTTTCTATCGGCCGATAGTTTAGTGGTTGGGCTCCTAGTGTGCGCACAGGCAGCCGACTAAACAGTCGGTTCGCTAGGAAATATTTTAGTTTGAAGGCAATTGTGTAGCAGAACAAACTTTTTTTTCGATCAAATAAACTTTTTGATCGTCCGATACTTAATCGTTGTAGTGTGCGCGCTCTCATACATTTTCATTCTGATTAAGAGACCGACTAAACTGTCGGCCGATAGAAAGTTTGTAGTGTGCGGGGGCTCTAAGCCTAAAAATCATATTCATTTATTTCTAGAAGCTTTTTTTGAAATAGGCATTTCAGCTTTCCACATTTTGGTTATAATTTCGTAAATACTAATTAAAGTATTGTTTTTTTTTTTAATTTTCTAGGAAATTTTTTGTCCAAGCTAATGCATTTGGGTTCACTAAGCCTAAAAATTATACTGGTTCCTTTCTTGGAGCTCTAATTTTTTAGATATTTTCATTTTTCACATTTTGAGGTTAGTTTCATGCTGTTTTTTTTTTAGTTTTTCTTATCACAAGCGTAGCGTTTTTAAAGTTTTGCTGGAAAAATGTATTTCGAATGTAATGTAAGTATTTCGGTTCAGTTTGTAAAATAAAAATACAAAAGCAAAAAATTTAAATAAGAGAAAATTTTACAAAATAAAAAATTGTATGAATTTGTAGGTATGCTTTTTCATGTACCAGTGAATAATTTAAAAATTAGAGCTGCTAGAAAAAAACTAATGTTGTTTTCGGAATCAACATCCTCCATTTAGTAAGAAATGATAAACAACGGTCTGTGTTGGGCAGTGTTATTCACTAATAGGCTTAAAAACTTATGAATATGCCCATTTGAAAATATTTTTAACGAAGTATGATGGTATTTCTATACACTACCCAATACTAGATGAGTGTCAACGCACAGGTAACTTCTAAAAAAGCCTAAAAATTTTAAAACTTCTTCTGCAGTATCTGAAATAATAACTTTCAATGATATGATACATTTTTAAAGATGAAGCAAACTTGTGTACCCATTTTCAGCTTCATAATAATTTTATCTATATTTGAAAATTTTGTTGGTTATTTTGACCGCACAGCACATAGTGCACATGCAAAGTAAAGTGTTTCCCTTTCCCGTCATTTTTAAAGAAATTTTTTTCGCTTTAGGTAATATATTATGAAAGCAATTTTTGACACCTTCTTCAATAAAATCGAGGCAATATAAATGCTTCGAAAATTACTTCACATTCTACTGCACCGCGATAGAATTGCGTTTATCATAAATTTAATTAGCAGATGATGAATGTAATTTAATAGTAATAGAATGCAATTAAATTATAATTTTCTTTGAAAAAAAAAAATTTTGTAACTGACAAATAAATTTCATGTAAATAGGTTCCTCCTACCTTAGCTATTCAAACTTCACGTGTAGCACGCTACTAGTGGGCACTAGTAAATTTAATTCTTTCATTCTTTAGAATTCACAACTTTTTTTTCGCTTTTTTTATCTTTGTAATCATTTGTAGGGTTTTAAAATAGCTGCCTATAGCTAAGCCACAAACCAAAAACCTCATAATTTTTATGAAATCATTTTTTGCCACTCACAACACAATCACAACTTAAATATTTTTTTTTTTTTTTTGAAACCATCTGAAATGGCGGACATGCAAATACACTATCAAATGTGAAACGAAAATTTTCTTCGTTAAGTTTTATAGTCTGAACACGCAGAATACCTCAATACATTTCTGTCCTTTATAAACGTCAAAACATGTTTGAAGTATCACCAAATTGACATTTCTTTTAAAAATAAAATAGAGCTATCCACATTGAACAACAAATTTAAATCAATTTGTTTGGATTTTAAAAATAAAAATATCTACAAATTATGCTCAAAATGTTCCGGAAGCCCATTAAAACCTACATCATCAGAACATACAGTTCAATGAATACGAAATCCAAAGATTTGCAGCAAAGACAATATTGCCTAGACTTGGTAAAGTAAGTAAAATTGATCCTTGCAAAAGTTATTATATAAATTGTTTAATTTTAGGAAAAACGACTTCGAAAACTATCTTTGCACATTGTTATTGAATGAAGAAGTCAGGCGACATGCATTTGCAATTCGGGCATTTAATGTTGAAGTTGCCAAAGCTTGTTCATCGGTAAGATGATTAAATTAAAAGTTACCTTCTATTGGAATCTATATAAATCCCTCGTTCATTAGGTATCTGAAGAGCATATAGCCAAAATGAAACTAAAATTCTGGTTTGATTCAATTGATAAATGTTTGGATAAAAATGAGAAATCTTATGTGACAGACCATCCTGTTCTCTACGAAATGAAGTATGTAAGTTATTTTAAATGAATTTTTTAGTCTAAGAGCCCACAGCAATTTTTGGGTATGTGTAACCAAAAGTCCAAAATGCGAGTATGCATCCTTATGCGTTCTCATAACGAATTCAAAAGCCTGGTAGCTTTAAACCGCCGCTTTATATTGTTTTCAAGGGGTTTTCCAATTCACATAACTAAGCTAAATTCACACTATTTCATATTTTTTATACAGGAGCCGATGCGATGCTCTTTCATTTTTCCTAAGCCTGAAGACATCAATCTTGACTATGCGTTCAATAGAAATCGAGATATTAGCTGTTTAAGCGGCTTTCTTTTTATTTTTTGTGTTTAACTTGTTGGTTTTTGTTTTGTATCCAATAATAGAGCCGATATAGTTAGTGAAAAAAGCTTATATCTTGAATGTTCTATTTGTTTAAGGTTTTCAGGCTTAAAGGAAATGACATAACATCAGTCCTTATGTTCAGAATGTGAATTTGTGATAGTTTCTATGATGTTTGGCATTAACAACATAAGTCCAAAATCGTCGTTTTGAGATAAATGCATTTTAAAGTTAGAAAAATTCCTCCAAATCCAGTTTTATTTAATACAAATATATTGGGATGCAATTTTTGTTTTATTAATAATATTTACACAAATAAAGTTACAAATTATAGTTTTTAAAAGTATTTATAAGTTTTTTATTGAGATAATGTTGCTTTAATTAAACTATTTTTCGTTCAAGAATAAAATTATTTCGAGTTGTGTCCTTAGTGCCAATATATTAATTAGTTTTTTCTTAAGATTTTTAATTTTTCGGACATACCGCGATTGACTTTTTTTTAACGAATCAATCGATTAAAATATTTTCCCTTCATTTTCGTCATTGATCAGAAAAGCAAAGGAACTGAGTTTTGCTGTTTTGACCAAACACTTATTTAAAAGTTTAAACATTTTTGATTGGTCAAAACAGCACAAGTTGGAGTTATTATTATGATCAAACATAATTTTAGAAAAAAGAGTTAAGTGTGGTTAGGACCATTAAATATAACTAGTTTACTTTTTTTTTAATAGTTCTGAATACTTTACTCATTTTCGAAAAAAATGGACTTATGCTGTTTATACCAAATTTAATAGAGTTGGGCACTTTAGTTAATTGGGGTGATCGATCAATTTAGTTCAATTATTTAAATCATTCCGTTTTTTGTTAGAATTAAAATAAAACAAAATTAATTTGCTCAAAATGTATCCAAATTTATGTAAAATTGAAGCATTCTACACATAAAACAAACATCAAATAAACTAAACCAAACATCAAGTTAAAAATAATAGATAAACAATTTTCTTCTTTTAAAAATTCTTAATTTGGTTCATATAATTGTCGAGCTTTCTGATTCCTGCTGGAACGCTGGAAGTCTAGGAGAAGGTTGTTTTGCTTTCATTAAATCGGAATTGTTTGTTGTTCCTGCTCAGAAATTAGAGTAGTGGTGCTGTAAACTGTAATGGCAAAAGCGACTTTGTGCACTTTTACAAGATTTATCTTGAGGTAGAGCAGAAGAACCAATTTCGCTCCGCAAACAGTTGGATACAGTTTTATACCTATGCACTTGGTTTCTGAACCCCTATGCTTTAAAGATCCATCGGTCTAAAAGGGTACTGTCGGTGACAAAATTTCAAAATTCCCTATACAGATGGGATTTCCTTTCACTCAAGGAATATAAAAAAAAAATTGGTGTCATTTTACGACTGCTCTAGGTTGCTGTTTATTTTGTTGACAAAAATGGTCTTCGCTAATCGTGCACTAAATTGATTTAATTTCACTAGTTCCCCAAAAGGAACTAGTCCGTTCGCGAACGACACAAGCCTAATAAACATTAATTGGAAAAATCGCTTTGTTTAAACTATATAAAGCCGCGATTTAAAGCTGCCAGACTTTTGGTTGTACTTCCACTCCCAATATTTGCTGTGGGCTCTCGGTCTATGTCCTCGTTTCAAAGATCTCATAGAGCTCAGTGAATTCAGCTACAGTCAAACAACTTAATTCTCCTTACTTTTTGTCAGAAATCTTAACAAACTTGGACTGGCTGAAATAACTTATTCTTAAATTCTATCATTAAATTCATACCTTTATTATAGATATCCGATAATAACAAAATAACAAAAGCCTTCCTCAAACGCTTAGTTACGGCTCGAGACCGCCCTCCAAATCAACAGTTTATTACCTGTAAAGACATGGAGGATTATGCAGATCAAACTGTGTCACCTATATACTTTCTATTACTCGAAATATGCGGAGTTAAAAACTTAAATGTAGACCACGCTGCATCTCATTTAGGAAAAGCTCAAGGCATTACGAATCTCTTGCGTGCAATACCATATACCCGAAGAAGTGAAGCATTAAACATTCCCCAAGAAGTACTCATTCGAAATGGGGTTAGTCAGGAGCGTGTATTAAGGGCAAAAGCAGATGATAAAGGTGTTGAAGACTGTATATTTGAAGTTGCAACTATGGCTCATCAGCATATAGAAAAGGTTTCTTCGATAAAACTTCCATGTTTGTTAAATATAAATTGGGATAATGTTTTTTCTTTACAGGCACGAAGTCTTAAAGAACACATACCTAGATCTGTAAGATCTTTGTTCTTGCCATCAATTTCAGTAGATCGTTACTTGGAAAGGCTAAGGAAAGCACATTTTCTGTAAGAAATAGTCTTCTTTTTTTTTGTGGCGGTTTCAAGATGTTTTTTTTTTTAGATTAACTGACCAAAGCGTGTTGCAGCGAGATTCAATGCTTCCAGCGGCCCTATATTGGAATAGTTTTAGACTGAATTATTAAAAATAAAAAAAAGACACACTGAAATTTCAAAAACTTCAACAATGAACATTAAAGTAAGCAAGGTACCGATATTATTTTTCTTACTCCTAAAAGTAGTTAAACGATACTTTAGTAGTGACTCTGTTGATAATTAAAATCAACACTTTCTTTCTATATACATATATAACTTAATTATTAAACCTTCAAACGTTTTGACGCTGATACCTTCTTATATCGTTTATTAATAAATAGATCATGAGAAGATTTATTTATTGATCACTTAACTCAGAGAATATTGCCTCATAATAAATTAATGACGATGACAAAAAAGCGACAGTCCATTATCACCTTAGTTCCTTGAAATTTCTCGAAATTCTGTATTGGAATCACTACAGAATTTCGGGGAACAACCAAAAAAAGTTCTTCTTCTTCTTTTTATTTTTTTATTTTGTTTTATTGAGGCTTTGACAATAAGAATGTTAAAAGTATACATATACAAACTAATGATTAAATCCTTACGGACGGAATTCATAGTCGTCACTCAAGTCGAAAAATATTTTAAGAATTCCCTCAACTAAAGTCTCTATTCATAGTCATCACTTGAGTTCAGATATTTGTCAAGTGAACTTCTGTGGAGGCATTTTTTCGTGAGGAATTCATTAGTTCGCACTAATAATCCCAAACTTGAGGAAACGCTCGAAATTTTTTCTTGTCACTTGTTTAAAATAAAACGAGAAACAGAAAATAAAACCGATATCGATATATGTTTTTGAGTTTTATCATTTTATCTAAGAAAAGAATTTCCTCAAATTAAAAACTAACTCCACACAAGTGACCGCTTTATTTTTACTATGAATAAAGACTTGAGACTTGACCCTTGAGCGAATGCGGATACAACTTGGGTAACGAATATGAATATGACTTCCGTTCTAAGAACTTTTTGCGTTTAACAAACAGCAATGAAATATTTATGTCTGTTAGTTGCTATTCGATACAATTTGTAGCCTGTAAATGTAAAATTTATATTAGGTCTTTCCATTAACAAAACTAGAGCAGATTAGAACAGAGTAGAACAGCACAAATACCTGAAAAAGTTAAAAAAGTAATGCTTCGTCTTATATAGGATTCATTGTCGCCTATAACTTTTGAAACTAAAAAATAAGAAAATCAGTTGCTGGTCGACACATTCTCACTTTCTGAAACAAACCCTTAACATAATGATATTTAATATTTTATAAAAATGATTTCAATATTAGGTATTTTCTTATCAGATATCAGCCCATGAGAGGTATTGCTTGCTTAGGGTGACCAGCGCGGTGCTACAATTTATTGTGTATTCGGGCCTCAACCAACATACTTCTCCAGTCAGTTCTATCCTTAGAGTCACTATTTTCAACTTGATGCAAACTCTAATGTTAGTTGTCTTCAAACCTAAATGTGAAAGTCTAGTTGAAAATTAGTTTTATTCACTGACTTCTTCGCAGTTTAAAATTTAAAGTTGATCAACTTTCAGTTTGAAAAATACCCCTGGGATATTTGTGACGATTTAAAAAGTACTGGCAGTTATAAATGTGAAGTTTAAATCAAAAATTATTTTAATTTATTTTTTATACTTTTTTGGTCATTATTATTTAAGCATGAATGTTATTAAATGTGGAAATATTTCAGCACTCAGGAAAAAAATGTACCATATCAAAACCAGAAGTTCTCCTTTATTTGGTTTCGAGTAGTTAAACTTTTAAAAGTAATTTAAGTTAATTTTTGTCATGCTTCTCCTATTGAATTTATTAATTATTTTTATAATATCTTGCTCTTAACAAACGCCATTTCCGACCTTTGTGGATAACGTTAAGGTCCAACATTGAGAAGGCTTTACTCGTTTCTCTAGACTGAAACTATTCTGCCAGTCTGTATATTTGGTTATTTTGCAGAAAAGTCAACCTTAGGGGTCCGTATAAATCAAATAACTCTGGAAAAGTCATTTTTGGATTGATTTTGCACGAATTCATAGTCATACGTGACGACAGAAAATCAAGGTCAATATTAGCAAGAGAACAATCTGCTCCAAAAGAGCACTCAAGGTGCTACTATCGCGTGCTAGATCATCTACTCATGAGTAAACTACCACCTCCAAAGGAACGATGCTAATTATGCCTTGGATTACAAGAGTACAATTATGCACTTATTCCTATGCGTATCAAATCATTTGCAAATCAATTATTTTTAAAAATGAGTTTTTTTTTGGAACTGACTAATACTATGTTTCCACCTACGCTAAATCCGAGATTTAGCTAAGTATATTTAGAATAAATCTCGAGATTTATTTTAAATCTACTTCGCTTATTCTTAGATTTGGGTTCAGCTACCCTAAATCTAAGATTTTCACATACTTTCAATCCGAGATTTAGAATAAAACTCGAGATTTGTGCTAAATCTACTTAGCTAAATCTCGGATTTAGGGTAGGTGGAAACGTAGTATAAAACAGTAATATTTCTACTTTTTTCAACGTGTACAAAACTGTATAATTCCAGAGTACCCAAACAGGAATTAGGATTAAAATGGTGAAAAAATAAAAATATTTCTTTTTAAAGCAGTGCAAAAACAGACGGGACGCTTCCCAACTCATTTCAGCTTTGGTAAAGGTATTAGGTACAGAAGCTACATTTCAGCTTCTTATTAACTTTAGTAAGGTTGTTGGGCATGGGAAAAGGGGAACGTTACGCAAGTTTGACCCTTTATAAGAATGTACTTAGAAGGTCTATAACAAAAACTCAAACGAAGCTCTTCCGAAGCTCTACCGCAGCTTTGAGATTTGTCTTTGAGATACATGTCTTATCGAAATTAAAAAAAAGCAACTACAAAAAGAAAAAAGAATTTTCTTTTTTAATTGGTTTTGATTTGATTTTAAATCATGAATTTTCTTTTAATCTGAAATTATATAGAGTATTCCATTAGTTTTTAGTATATCTATTAATAATAATTTCAAAAGTATATAATCTTTTTTCCACACCCAGGAATAAAACTTCGTAGGTACCTACTCGGTGGCAGTCCATCACTCTAACCACTCGGCCATTATAGTACACATTATTTACATATATTCATTAATGAAATCAAAAAATTCAGCTCAAATAGCAGAAATGTAAAAAAAAAAATTGTTCAATGTCAGAACCAAAAATCAAATACAAATCTTGGTAATTTCTGTAAAGCTTCTATAAATTCATTAACCAAGCTTATCCGAAAAAAAGCTTTCTTCGGTTCAGTTTCTTTAATAGTATTTAAACAACTTATTAGAAGTTGTTAAACAAGTTCGAACTTCTATAAGCATTTAAATTCTGAAGCAAGCTCAATACAAGCTGTATAAAGAGTAGTACCTGTGAGATTTCAATTTATAGAAGCTATTGTGTTAGTTGGGATTATCCACTTTATATGAAGTGACGCGGGCCACAAACACACAAACGCGTGTTTTTTTAGTATCTGCCATCAAATTATAATGAAATGGACCAGGAGCTCATCGAAACTAGCGGAAACTACCGCCCTCTATTAAACATTGACCTACTATATATGGACTGCTAGTCGTTTGACTTTTCCATACAAAAATTGAAAAAAAAAAATGATTCCACATCTTTCTAGCTCTACTAGCGGTATAACCTTAGACGGCGAAAAGAGGAAACTTTTAGTGAATGACATCTGTCGTTAAAAGGTAGTGCTTTCTCTGTTTTTCTATATTTGTTCCTTTCGCACTTCGTCAAAAATGTTGCACTTATTCTCCGCTTTTTTTTAGGGCGCTAGTATCGCGAAGAAACAAGTGGAACCAACCTGAATATGCTTCTAGCCATTGACTTAATATATATGGACTGCTAGAAGCATATTCAGGTTGGTTCCACTTGTTTCTTCGCGATACTAGCGCCCTAAAAAAAAGCGGAGAATAAGTGCAACATTTTTGACGAAGTGCGAAAGGAACAAATATAGAAAAACAGAGAAAGCACTACCTTTTAACGACAGATGTCATTCACTAAAAGTTTCCTCTTTTCGCCGTCTAAGGTTATACCGCTAGTAGAGCTAGAAAGATGTGGAATCATTTTTTTTTTTTTCATTTTTTGTATGGAAAAGTCAAACGACTAGCAGTCCATATATAGTAGGTCAATGCTTCTAGCAGTATATATATATTAAGTCAAGCTATTAAAGTTATATACAGTACAAGCCCTCCATTTGTTCACGATGTCAATATACCCTTAATAAAATTTTCAGTCTCATCCATATTCAAACAGGTACATCGTTGAACACCGCTTATGGCTTGTGGCTAAAAATAAAGAAACAGAAAATCCATATATATCTCATTCATCTCCCTCTAACATTACCAGAAAATACTCTACTTTTCTGAAATAAATTTCTATTTTTCTCACTCTGCTGAGTTAAGTACGCGCGGGTGCAGTGTATTTTCGCTTGACGGATGGATCTGCTCATTTTTTTATATTAAATTTAATTTTTACAAATCTTCTAAAATCTCTAAAGTGAAAGTGATTCCAAAAATAAAACTAAACTTAAGATCCAATATCTAATCAATTCATTCCTAGTGTTTGCATTAATTTTTGGCAAACCTAAATAAATATTGTCTCGCAGTTTTTTATTAAGTTTTCTGTTCAAAACTTAAGGCGTTGTCCAGTAGTTAGAGCAGCATTGGTTTTGTTTTTTTTTTCTTCTTCCTCTGCTATCTCTCTGTGCATTGTGAACGTCGTTTTTATGTGATTTATGTTATTCTGAAAATTCTGCGATTTAAATAATAAATAAAAAAAAGGTTTGTATTTTAGTTTTTAAATGGAACCAATATTTATTTCATTTCAATATGTTCTATTCAATTATCGACCAATTTATGAATGTTTTAGACAAAACTTGGAATTTCTTATAGTCAATACTTTAGCAGTGTCATAAAAATATTTTTTTTTTTGCATAGACATTTACTCGAACTCGACTATGATTAGGTCAACTCCCTCATTTCTGATACTACACGTTCTTAACTGGGTACTCTTCTATGAGCTTATGACTCATTGTGGGTATTTTTCGTTGCGAAGCGATGACACTATCGTTTTCTGCCAATTTAGTAGCTTTACTGCCTTTTACTCGAGTCCTCTCCAGTTTGCATTATCAATAAGTTTATTTGCTTGGAAAAAGTAATTAACTTGGTTGAATCAATTCGAGATGAGAACATCATCAAGTTTAAGGTTGCGTTTTATATAAAAAAAAAAACAAATCTCAATTTATGTATACACTTCAAGAGGTATACCTACATTATTTGATATTTTACGCTATGAATGAAGTTTTTTTTTTGTCGAAATTAATTTACGCAAAAAAGATAAAAATGTTTTAGGGTGTTTTGTTGGTTGGTTATTTCTTACTTAAAATAAAATTGGAAGCTGTTGCTTTTTTGAAGTACCTAAGTCTATTGTATTGATCAATAAACTTTAATAGATATTATCTACCAATAACAGATTGTTGTAATTATCTGTGTGATTTGGAAGATGTTTCTTTGATTTTTTTTTTATTTATTTATTTTATTAATTACATATATGTATAACTATTAAAAGTTTAAATCTTTAACAAAATTTTAAATTAAAAAAATTTTTGATTTTACATAATAATAACAAGATTTGAAATCTAACAATAATTTATTTTAATGAAATTTATGAGAAGTTTCTTAAAACGTTGAAAGTTGGACTCATCTTTTAATTCTCTTGGCAGTGAATTAAATAGTTTCACTCCTTGATACCTACATTACAGATTTTTATATCTCTCCAGTCAGAAATCATTTACAGATCTTAGATTTAAAGGTTTGCAATTCGCCAACATAAAACAATTTCTCTTGTAGATACTGTAGATAATTGCAAGATTTTATATTACAAATAAAAATAAGGACTTTCAAGATTAGACGCTGATTAACATTTAACCACTTTAAGGATTGTAACATAAAGTTTGAAAGGGTATAGGTATCTATTACAATTTAAGACAACACGCATAGCTTTATTTTGAAGAACCTGTAGTGTTTGTCTATTATCTATATTGCACATGTACAGAATTGTAGCACAATAGTCAAAATGTGGCAGAACAATTGTGTTGTAAATCATTAGTGCATTTTTAAAGCTTAATTTCTTTCTGACTCTATTAAAAAAAAAACAACACTTTTTTGCTTATCTTCGCGCAAATATAATCGGAAATTCTTTGAAATTTAAGTCTTTATAAATAATAACTCCTAAATATTTTATGCTTCTCACTTGTTGGATGTTTTTCGATCCAATTGCAAATTAACAATTTCATTTGAATTTAGAATCATGAATTTGGTTTTTGATACATTCAGTTTTAATTTGTTCATACAAAGCCACTGATAAACATTATCAAGATCTTCATTAATTTTTGCATATACATCCATTATATTCTTAAAGTCAATGTAAATTAAAGTGTCATCTGCAAAAAGAACACATTTACACCATTTTAACACTTTGTTAATTACGTTTATGTAGAGAAGAAATAATTCACCACCAAAAATTCGATCCTTGTGGCACTCCAATATTGACACTTCTTCCGCTTGATTCACTTATCAATTAAAATTTCAATTTAAATTTCTCAATCAATGGTTTTCTCCCTTCATCCATCTTTATTTTCCAGTCGTGGATTGTACTCACTAGAGTTGTTTCACATGAATGCCATCCCCGAAATCCAGATTGTTGATCTATCAATATATTTTGTTAATTATATTATTGCTTACTATTTTGTCCATAATTTTTTCCATTGTCGGTAACATATTTACTGGCCTATATTCAAGTGCTTTTCTGGAATTTGGGACTTTTGCAACAGGAACAACAGCAGATTTTTTAGGGTTTTGGGAAACACTCCACATTGTAATGACTCATGTATTATTTCTAAAATTTCATGGCCAACTAAGTCGAAATTTTCTAAAAAAAAAAAAAAAAAAAAATGGTTGAGTTTATTCCGAAAACATCTTTTTTGTTGTTCATTTCTTTTAAAACACTTTCAAGATCACTGAGGGCAAGGGGTTTAAAAAGGAAAACAGATTGTAATGGTCATATAATGGACACGTAGGGGACTTGCAAAATTATTTATTTCAACGACACTATCAACAAAAAAATCATTTAAATGATTTACTATTGCACATTTGTCCCTACTGCTTTACATGAGCTGGTTGCATCTACACTTAGGAGCAAAAAAACGAAATCAAATAAATAATATTATTCAATATACAGGGTGTCCCAAAAGTAATGGATCAAAAGAAATATGCTGATAGGCCAACTTGAGGGCTCTTAGAATTTGGTAACTTGTTCATCCCAAATCCTTACGGTTTTTGATTTAATGCAGTTTTTGTGAAATTTCGAAAGATCCCGACTTCGCAACAGTATTTTGCTTCCTCCGCTCATAATTGATTTTTGTTTTTTACAATTCTTTCACTAAAACATTGCCTAATAATAAGAAATAATTAATTAATCAAAATATTTTTTATTCCATACGCCATTTTGCTGCAAATTAATTAACAGTTCCTTATTTTATAAAAACTCAATTTCTTACTTTTATTTCAGAGCAACACCCTGAAAAAATTTGTATAGTGTGACTCTGGTTTATTATTTTGAAAACTTGCCGTGTTATGCAGTTTTCAAAAATGTACAAAACTTTCCAAAGTTGCATATATTGCATTTTTTTTTTGCTCAGCTAAAAAGGTATATTTAAGTAAGCTTTTGACTAAATCATTGTCTTGGAGTAAGATATTCCACAAATCGACTTTGTTTAATAAAAATAAAACATTTTTAATATTGTATGCCAAAATTGGTAGTATTCGATGTAAAATAACTTAGCTCTTGTTTAAAACTCTTTTAACCCTTTTCGTTTGCATTTTTTTTTTTTCGGTACTGTATTTCAAAGTACACAACTTTGTGTTCCATTATAAAAACCTTGCCCGAAACTGTTCTTCAATATGAAATTTTTTTGTTTCAAGAAATTGTCCAGCATATTGTAATTTTGCTCCTTCTTTTGAGTTAGAAACCTTCTGAAACAGTTGTATTGGCAGAGAAATTCAACCGCGGATGATTCTTAGAAGAGAAATTGGCTTATCTGTTTTAGATAAATACGCAGACGTCACATCTAGAGTAAATGAATTTTTATTTTAGATGTATTTTTTGTTCCGAAGAATTTATAACATCAAAGATTTAGAAATAATTGTTTAAACGTTAAAATTCAATACCACTCTTCCTTTATGGAAGGAAATAAGGAAATGGCTACAGCAGTTGTACCTTAAAGTACGAATAGGCAGATGCAACATTGCAGATCACATTTTTTAAATTGTCTACCATCGTTATTTGATGTCTAATTAGATATTATCTCGAGCTGGAATTTATTGATTGAATTTAAAAATAAAATTTAACTCAAATCTAGCATTTCGTCTTGATCTTCTACAAAAGTAAAACATAGATATTGGCAATCACAGAATACAAGAAATTAAAAATACTAATAAAAATATATTTTGAATTCTATTTCCAGCAAATATTTTAACCCCAAATTGGTATAACTTTTTTTCGCCTTTACTTGATCGTTTTTATTTTTAGCAACAAGTTTCAACACATTTTAAGTTTTAGATCTATTCTTTCTATCAGACCTTGGTGGTTTTCGATGAGCGATCGAATCTTTAAATTGTTTACTCAAGGCTAGCAGTGTGTAACATAATCAGTACGAATTTGGCGCGATCGAGGTAAACACCGACAGAGTTTCCCATCTTTTGCTTTCATCCCCTTTAAAACTGTGCTAAATTCCTACACAAGTTATAATAAATTAGATCTCTTCAAAATTTCAAAGAATTTCACTTAGCACCTACATTTCTAAGCGCCTCAATTGTAAGACTGAAAATTGTATATAAAAAAAAACGTAAATAAAAACCTGCCAACAATGGCACTTTCACTCACATGTGAACTCGATAAGCCAGTGATTTACTCGTTGACTAAATTGGACAGATTAACCATTGAAGCGAATTTATAAAGCAAAATCTACCTTCATAGTTAAATGTATGTACCTACCTACTGATGTATCATTTCAAGAATTTAAACTTTAAGCTGACATTTCAAACTGCCACAGTTTTTCATTTTGTTTAAGGTCACTACTAAAACAATTTATTCAACTTAAACACGCTCTTACCATTTATATCTACAGAGATGACTTTGCCTTAAAATGCGTATTTTTTTTTCTGTGAGTTAGAAGCAATTATAAACAAAAATAAAAAACAACGCTATGGAGGGGAAAATGCGAACAGTACCCTGAAAATCTCATCGCTGTAATTATCAACCTTTATGTTTGGTTTTGTGGTTTCTTCATAAATATATTTCTACGATGCATTTGTAAGATAAAAATAAGATGGAAATTATTTAGATGCAACTACAGAATGTAAGTGTCACATTCAGAAAATTAAAATAAATTTATTCCAAACTATTAATTAAAATTATCTACACACGCATCAAAATATACGTGTATGTATGTTTTTTTCCAGCTTTTTTCTTTTAAGCTTAGCTTTTTCGTTTTCACAATTACAAACAAGAAAGTAGAACGGAAGAATTCTTTAATGATCTATTGTTGAGCATTTTCTCACATTCCTTATTCAAAGTGGCATAGTTTTCATACTTAATGTGCGACTTGCGGAAAATTTCCCACATTGGATCAAAAAATTGTCATTTGTTATTAGTGAAAATTTAAAAAAAAAGAATAAAAACAAACTAAACACTTCACTTTGTACTTTCGAAAAAAAATAAACTATTTTATGTACAAGATAAAGTGGGCAATTTTAAAACATAGAGTGTTGAGAAGTAAATAGAGTAATTTTTTCTGTAGCGTATTGATATGAAGTACAATTTTTGTATTTTTAGCATCAATCTGGAACTAAAATCAAATAAGTTGAGGTTAATCACAGATTATTTATGTATTAACTTGTGAATATACACTCAAACACATTCGCACTAACCAATTTTTAATTCCCAATGTAATTGGATGACGCATTGTATACAAATGTGCAGCTGCAAAATTATTTGTGATAAAGACCTATCACATACATATGTACATATGTACGTTGCAAGGGCAGAAATAATCTAGCCGAGGCAGCAATTTATCTTTAAGTTGAAGGGGAGCAGTACTTTTATCGAAGTTTAGCAGAAATCCGAATTGGATAAGCTGGAAATTTTAATATTGTAATTTGCATTGTTTAAAGAAAAACTTTCATAATAATTTTCTTATAACGATTTAATTATGTTTCTTTTATGAAATCACTAGAGGAGCAATAAAGAAGTTTATTAACTGCAATTTCGCTTTCAAATAAACTTTACCCCTTAAATAATAATTATTTTAAGGCTAGATTTGAGGCCATTTTTAGGAGTGACTTAGTCCACTTTCATAATTAAGGGCACAAATGTTAAAGTACTGAAATTTTTGTCTCTTATTTTTCGACTGGAAAACTTACAAAAATGAAAATGCAGAAAGTCAAAAAAATTGTTTGTATTCTCTTTTTTTTACAATTAAAAACGCTAGCCAGAAAAAAATTTTACGTTTGTAATTTTGCAAAAACTTAAAGCTTGAGTGAAAGTTAGAACTCAAATATGGCTAAATTTAAGTTCAAAATTTGTTTCCCAAATCTGCGTGATAAGGTTTCTCAAGAGTGCATTTAGCTAGATTATTTCTTTATTTCATTAGATAAATTAGATTTTTTTTCGATTCAGAATACGTAAATGACAATCCTGCCGTCTGCCGGAAATGACATTTCAATCGACCCTAGTGAGGTAATCCGTCGGAGCGGAAATTCTTCGATTTCATACGAAATATGCTTCAAGGTGTGTTTCCGACAGGTAAAACTGTCCGATTCGGATGAAATCGGACAAAATCCGCTCCGACGGATTAACTCGCTAGGGCCGAATAAAATAACAAGGGAATTTTGTTTCCCTCGGAAATTTTTTTTCCGTCGGAATTTTTTGTGCGATCGTGAATATCCCTCGGAATTTATTTCCAGGAACAAAAAATCGTATGAAATGACAGCAAAATTCCCCTGGAAAATTGATTGCCAATACCATTAAATTCCGAGGAAACTTTTTATGATCATTTCTGTTCCCAGGTTTAAAACATGGGAATCATTCCCAGGAAATTTTTATTTACAATTGCCCCCATACAAAGAAGATGAATGAAAAAAAAAAATAACTTACAATAGTTATGATATAAATATTGCATAAAATTAATTATTGAAGCTCTGTTATATAATTCTCAAACTCAAGATTTTGATTTTTAACGAACCGTATGGTTTTTTTTTTTTTTCAAAAACAAACTTTCTTTAACAAAGCCGTTAGGCTGCATTTAAGTATGATTCCATGCTGTAATGGTTGTGCGATGTATTGCTAAGGGAGAGTTCTAGGCCTATTAAATTTGATAGTTATTTCTATCAATCAATTAATGTAAAATACACATCTCATGAAAATTTGAAATGTTTTAGTTATTTTTTTTATATATATATGACATCATTTTCAATAACAATATCAATTTTTAGGAATCGAAAATCAGGATATTGTAAAAAAAAATCTGTTAAACATGAGTAAAAAACCTGTAACCGGACCAGCCCTCCATAAAGTTATTATGGTTGGCAGTGGAGGCGTTGGAAAGTCAGCACTTACTCTACAATTTATGTACGACGAATTTGTGGAAGACTACGAACCAACTAAAGCCGATAGTTATAGAAAAAAGGTATTTTTTTTGTAAATTTTAAACTTAGTATAGATTTTGCTATTGTCGTTTTATTTCAATATATTATAGGTAGTTCTAGATGGTGAAGAAGTACAAATAGATATATTAGACACAGCTGGTCAGGAAGATTACGCTGCAATAAGAGATAATTATTTCCGAAGCGGTGAAGGATTCCTATGTGTATTTTCCATAACAGATGATGAAAGCTTTCAAGCCACGCAGGAATTCAGGTAATAATAAATTAGAATTAATTTATTTTTATTTATTTTAAATTAATATCAATTAAATTCGATTTTAAATTTAAGAGAACAAATTTTGCGGGTCAAAAACGACGAGAGCATACCATTTCTGTTAGTGGGAAACAAATGTGATCTAAATGAGAGGCGTAAGGTGCCTCTTAGTGAATGTCAGTCTCGTGCTCAGCATTGGCAAGTTACGTATGTGGAAACATCTGCAAAAACCAGAGAAAATGTTGACAAGGTAAGTCATTATTTGTTAACTTGTGAAAAAAAATATAAATGTAAGTGTGTTTGATGTGAGAAAATTACATTACTGTCAAATGCACATTAGTATGTTGATGTTAAATTTTATAGGTATTTTACTTTTACCCTATTTACCATTTTAGTTTTTTTTTTGTTGTTTGATAGAAAATATCAAACGTGTTAATCATTAGGTATTGAACAAGTGTGTTTAAATGCACCGTGGGTATATAAACAGAATGAGTTTTTATGCTGAAATTAGTTTTTTTTATTAGACAGATTAGTATTTATTTTTTTTTTTCTATCTTCACCCAATATATAAATTTTCTATATTTATGGTTTTTGTGCATCTTTGGTTAAAAAAATAAATTGTATAGGGAAAGGTAAAAATGTCAACGAAATGTTATAGACTCTTAGACCAATATCGAAATTCTATTAGGTGAAAAGTTTATTTCCAAAATAGATAGACACAATAACTGTTCAGTCCATATAACCAAGAAAAAGTTTTTGACGTGATAACGTCTTATAAATCGATCAACCCCGGCTGCACTCAGGTAATAGCTTGACTCATCCTCAGGTTCCGCCTGAGCCTGTTAGCAGTGTGGTATAGTTCGCAATTTCAATTTCCATATGGAGGGCTAAGAGCTGAAGTGAACAAAGTCACAAAAAAATTAATTCGGAGATATAACGAGTTAAAGTAAATACGTTTCCATTGAATCTTACGGTGAATATTTTTTCGAACAAATGATAATTTGAATTGACAAACTTTTGGATCAAACTAATGAAAGACGTTCGTAGAGTTCGCAGATTTTGGCACTAGATTTGGATTTTTTTCTTTTTTTTTTACTTGCTCCGTTTCAGCTGTGAAACCTCCATATGTACGTATATAGAGTCAGCTGATTAGAGTTTTAAACTTCAAAACGATTTGCCTTTTGCACCAGAGGTCGGGGATTCAAATCGCAAGACAATACTTCTTTTTTTGCTTACAAAAATTTTCTTTAAATTTCTTATGACGACAAAAATCATTTTGTAAAAGCATTGATTTATAGCCAAAGTTTAAGAAAATTTTCCCTAAAATTCTTCGAGACAATGCTCGTTTTTTAAGATACTACTGGAAACATTGTTTTAGAAAAAAAAATTATTAACAACTTAAGTACATTCTCAAATATTATCCCTTGAATGCGAGTATACCATTTTGATAAAAACAATTTTAAATATTGAAGTTTTGGCTAATAAGAACATATTGAATAGGTTAAGGTCAGTTACTATGTTTAACTCGCGGTTTTTGTTTAAATACAATACATAACAAATAGAAATGTTGCGTAAATATGAAGACCTACTTAATACCCTTTGAAAAAATAATTTTAACTTTAAGGCTTTTTCTGGTTTTGTTGGTTATTAACCTGCAGCACTACCACACATTACATCTTTAACCATCAAGCATATTAATTTCCATTAATTAAGTATTCTATTACAAACATACAACTTGATTTGATATATGAATTTTGTGGCTTTTATATTAGTTTGTATTTTGCTAGATAAATTTATTTGCTTGTTTAAGTAAAAGAAGAAGAAAATATTGATTGATAAATTTATTGACAAAAATTTTAATTTTTTTTTGCATTACGATCTGAAACTCATTTGTTTTGTCCTTCATCAAACCACTGGTATGTTTCTTTTTCTTTTTTATTCCACACAGGTATTTTTTGATTTGATGCGTGAAATAAGATCACGAAAAACTGAAGATTCAAAAGCAACAAGTGGGAGAACTAAAGATAAATGCAAGAGGCGGAAACTTAAGTGTATACTAATTTAGATAGGTGCATACTGCATTTTTATATAATAATTAAAAATTATTATTATAATTATTTTTTTTTTTTAATACTTTGTTTACTAATATTGCGTTTAATTAAATTTACTTGTATTATCGATATAATAATAATCTTTTATTTAACAATAACACACTAAAATTGTCGAAGGTTTAACAAATAATACATATCCCGCTTTTCTAATAATTTATTTAATTTAATACTTCTTTCCTTGCAACTGTAGCTTTCGGTTTACTTTGCAAAACCTATAAAATTTAAAGACATGTGTTCTTATTACCAATTAACTTTTTTTCCCCTTTTAATCTAGAAATATTTTTAGTTTAATTCCTAACAAATTTTACCTTCTATATCTATTTATTCAAGGAATTGAATTTTCTTTTACCCTTCGACATTACTTAGTTTTTTTATGGGGCTCCTTTTATGTCTTCGACAAAATCTTTTTAATCAAATGTTTTGTGTATGTATCACATTTAATTTGCAAACAAAAGTTTCTTATACCTTTATACACGTAAGTTTTATAATGAACCATAACCAATTTACCTGAAAAGTTATTAAATTTAAATTATAAGGGAAGAAATACAACCACAAAATAATTAAATCATACTGCTTATTATATAAAAAAAACATGTGTGTGTGTTTATTCAGTTGTCTAATAAATGCGTTAAGCTACTAAGTTCACTTTAAAATAAAATATATATTCTGAGACGACTTTCTAAAAAAACAAATTCTACAAAAGTTCCTTTAAATCTTTGTCAAAATTAAGATTATTTATAAACCTACTTACTTTCTCGGCATCTAGCTAGGTTATTCTAGTTATTTGGGCACATCAAGGTGGTTGTGGTTGTTCTCCACTTGAGCGCGTCACCTAAAATGAGGTCTGTGTCTGTCACGTTGTTCTTCGCCGTTCTGACTACGCTGGGTTTCTATTCTCAATGACAGAATATCGTCGGCTTAGAATGAAAAACAGCTATTTCTTTCAGCTTACTTCACTTTTATATTAAAAAAAAAAATCTTGAAGACAACATTCTACTTAAATGTAAAAGAATTGATATGATTTGAAACCTTTTTATATTTTCAATACATTTTTGAAAAAATTTGTATGTTGACAGGTGGCAGTAAGCACGTTTGCACTCTAAGCCGACGACATCCTTTTTTTTTTCATTTATAAAGTGCTTTATATTTATTCATTGATAATTGTCCAGAATCGAAGATGAAAGAAATAAAACTCTTCTCTAAGCGATGAAATGAGTATACGATGTACAAGCAAACGAACTATGAACTATGAAATGATTACATTATACGAGTTGCCGAAGGATCACATCAATTTTTCTAAATCGCAATCAATAGGCTTCATATCTTGGTACAATGTACGAACAGTATCACATCATGGAACACATCCGGCCCCATACATTTAATAGTTTACCATTTCAAACATCCACAGTTGACAAGAGTTAAATATGTGTACGATGTACCTACATACATATTTTTCATATAGATGATCCTGCTGCTAATTGAAAAACCAAGCTACATATTTTGCGATCACCACTCATATCTATCTTATCCCGGATTTGTTTTATATTTTTACATTTTGGTAAAATGTTTAAAAGCGGATTTATCAGCTGTATGCGTTTAACTGACAATATACTTTAATTTACTCGATGTGCAACCTTTCTTCAAAAGATTTTGAATTGCAAAATCTTAAAGTGATGTTAAATGTACGTTTCTTAAACAAATTATACAGTTTTAGATTTTGTAAACGTTTTTACTTTACTCTGTATTCAACTCAGTCCATTTAAAAACAGTATTTATAAATCATTTACATAATTTTTGTGTTATTGGAAAAGAATAGATTTAAACTGTGAATATAGAAATAGATTCAACTTTGTAAAAAAAAAAACTTTATAAAAACACAACACTTTACGCATTCTTTTCTTTGGTTTGGTTATTTTTTTTAGATCCGTCCTGTATATATATAAATCTTTTTTATTTGTGTGTAACTTCTTCATTAGTTCAAACATTATTTTACTTATTTATTTAACAGGTGTTTTATGATCTTATCAGGGATATTTCATCACGTAAAAAACAACGCCTAACAGATGTACGACAGCCTACAAAAACAAAATCCCATTGCTGCCAATTGCTGTAATATCTTCTTTTTCTCTCAAGAGAGATTATAAATTCAGTTAATGAAAAAGCTGAAAAAAATAATACAAAAAAAAAAAAAAAAAACAAAAATAAACTCCATCACTTTATGTATAATGTAGAATTAAGAAAGAAACGAAATCATTCAAGACTTTGGTATTTCTTAGCTACAGGGTTACAAAGAAATAAATTAAGTACGAGCCGCATGTAAAAATGTTTGTAATTTTTTATTTATTAAAAAAAGAAATAATAAATAGTAAATAAATAACTAAATAATCTAAGAACAGAATAGTAGAGTTAATATCAAAAAAACAAACACATTGAATATACAAATTAAATTGTTCTACATTATGGTGTATAGTATTCGTACCTATCACTTTTTACCTAATCTGTTCAAACCTATCCTTTAACTCTTACTATTTCTATTTCGTATGTGATTTATTCTCTCCCTTAATCAAAAATATATCAAAAGCAATTACTTTTTTCGTTTTCGTTTTTAAAATTATAATATTTGCCATTCTATTCAAATATTAAAAGACTAGCTTACCCGTGCGAGACTTCTCGCATGCTTAAATAAAAAGAAAGTATAGCTAGGTAGGTACAAATGTAAATGCAGAGTGTGTTTTTTAAAAAGTCGAGAATTACTAAAAAACTCCTGTTCATCCCTTTTAAAATACATTGGATTAGCCCCAGTTTAAGTTAAACAGCTATGAATATGGCACATTAAATTTAGCAATTCTAGGTTCCCTAAGTTGTACATACATTTTATAATTAACTCTATTTCAAACAGGTTGCCGCAACTAATATCTCAAACTTGGTCAATTTGAAGAACTTGAACCGATGTTGAATCATGCATTCACCACCTTAACTATCAATTGATAGTTGATAAATACTGAAATTTGATGTTTTAAAATCGAAATGGGGGAAAACTGGTCATTTTTTTAATGGATCTTTTCAGTTACATTTCACGGTTAGCATCATTCTTCGTTTTCAAATTTTTTTCAAAGCAAATAAGAGATCAAATTTTTTTTAACAACTATAAATTCTTTGCTTCCGGCTACAAAGAGGTTAAGTCACAAAATTGCACTTTCGGGTTTTGATGAAAAGAGAATAAGCTCTTTTATTTGGTATCAAAAACATAAATTTAGAGTAACTCTTTCTTATAAAAATAAGGGGATCAATGCTCAAAAATTCATCGATTTTCAACTTCAATCGGATTTTCTGGTAAACTATCATTTATGTAAGTCCTTTTTACCCAGGGGCAAAGAATTGATAGTTGACAATCGTAATAGGGGTGCAACACTTACGCCCCTATAGCACGCAAAGAGCAAATGAAGGGTCCAGGGGAAAAACGGCACATGTCCACTTTTTGTCAAAAATAAACGAATGATGAGGTCTTGTAGTATTTACTGACCACTATCTGATGGCATCCTTACTTTTATAAAACAAATTTAAGCCTTGCTGAAAAAATAAATAAATTGTGTGCTAAGTACTAAGTTGTATGGAGAACAAAATTTAAAAACGCATTTTTCTCGAAATGAGTTGGAATGGACTTGTGCTGTTTTTCCCCTGGAGCCTTCAAATATTCCGGCTTTTTTCTTATGTACATTATGTATGTATATACTATATATGTACATACATAGGTACACTTCCCAGACTTTTCCTGGCAAATGGAAGATGAAATGTTCCTACGGAATATGTTCATACATATATGTAGGTACTTACAAAAAATCTTGAAAAAAAAAACCATAGGTGTGTTTTTTTGTTTATCTATATTGATTTTTGAAATCCATGCAAATATTTGGCACCACTGTACATAAACTTTGGCAGCTGTCTGTCAGAAAAGTCGCTTTTGTTTTTTTAATATTAACTCCGCAGTGGAAGGCCATTACATCCATGATGGATGCAAACAAATTTTTTTCACAAAAAAAAAACGAAAACCATAGCATGGCATCCATTTTGGATTCAAAAAATTTCACAAAAAACCAAAAATCAAAACTGACAGTTCTGATTCTGAAAAAAAACAGAATTTCTCTTCTGGTTTTAAAAACAGAATCAGAAGCAGAATCACTCACACATTCATAGATTTAAATGTTAGCAGTACAAAATGTTTGCAGCACAAAAACAAATGAAGTTTGGCGCGATTACACATATATGTGGCACATGTTAAACTTCAGATTCTTCGGAATAAAAAAAACTGTTCAATTGGGATTCTGAATCGAAGAACAATTCCGGATTGCCAATTAAAAACGCCATTAAACGTTTGTTATTGTTTTGTTTCTGGCGGTGTTTTTTTTTTCATAAAGGGAAATTCCAAAAACTATCTTTGTCTTTTCCTTTTCTAATTTGACATATCTCGGCAGGGAAAATGTAAACAAAAAACATATTGTCACACACACTTACATTACAACAAACACTGTGTGTTCGAAATCATTTAACCACAAAAACTTTTATATTTCGCGATTGTTTTCAAATTTAAAGTTTTTATTTCCGATTAATTAAAAAAAAATAATTAATTTTACATATTTATTTTGGAAAACACGAACTAAATTCACAAAACTCTATCGCAATTCGCGCCTCCTTTTGTTTGTTTATGTCTTCAGTCTTCACCATCCCAGCTATAGCTGTAAATTTTTTTTTCTTTTTTTCTGTTTTCTTTTGACTATTTTCTTATACTGACAATCGTTGGAAGTTCCCCACTGAACTTATTCCAAAGATCCTGTCAAAAGCGATGAACACTTCCACTTTCCAATAATTTTGGAAACATCTTATGTAGAAGTGTTCAATGATCTGAAAGAATAATTAAAATAAAGGTAGGACCGCACTTGATGTTGAAGGAACTACGCTAAGTACACCAAAGTAAAAAATAAGCAAAATATTTTGTATCTTTCATTGGTTATCGGAACTACACTATGTGGAATATAATTATTCCTATCAAAATATCGTATTATGTGATAAATGAATAAAATAAATCAATTATTTGTATTTGACGAATTCGACGGAAGAAATAGCCCAACTTTCTACTTTTTCATCTGTCGTATCCTTTGACATTGGTTGTCAACAATAGATCAGTTCGATTTTCTGTTTCGGAGTGCAGACCGGGGAATTTCAGAGCTAAGAACTGTGTTCTTTTCTTTTCTGATTTTATGAATTGTGAACTTTAGTTGTTTATTTGTGAAGAAAATGTAATAAAAGTAACATTTAATGATATATCTAATAAATTATATCAATTAAATACTAAAATTCTGTTGTAGAGTTCAATTTTATTATGCCAAAGTCATATCTACAAATGATAATCTGTTATTAAAAATTGTTTTTAACTGAAGAGCAAGAACATACATAAAGTCTAGTAGCGTATTTTATTTTATTAAAAAAAAAAAAAGAACAACGATAATAGTTAACAATTTCTTGCATCAGAACTTCCTTAGTGCACATTCATCGAGAAAATATCGAACACACCTTGGAATTTAAAGTGAGCTGTCAAAAAGCAATCCGTCATGCAACGTATTCTTTGGGTCACCCCTTTCTGTCCCATCCTTCAATTTCAACGGATTTATTGACACAACGGGTGGAACGGATTCTATGGGTTAACCATTAACCATTAACCATTCAAAATGAAATAGTTTACGAAAATATCTCATTTGGATTTTAGTGAAAACATGATATAAGGGACTTAAATACAAAATAAAACTTTTGAGTGATCTTTTTTTTACGGAGGTTGACTACCCAGAACCTCAAAAGTTGGCATTTTTAATTTGTGTTCCAAAAATTAAATAAAAATGTATAACTAATGTTACATGTAACAGGGCTGTTTAGGTACTGCCTAAAACAGAAATAATTCTCCTTTTTTCAACTTTTTTAACCCAATTCCTGTTTGATTAGACTGAAACTGTGTAGTTTTTTTTTTACAAAAAAGAGAGCCCCTCTTGCAAATTTCTGCCCAAAAATTTCTTGGGACAAAAGTCTGAAATCTTTCAAAAGCTAGTGCCTTCTTTTTTTCTTTTAATAAATGATAATTTTGTCCTAAAAGAGTTTGCGTACTTTTGCACAATTTTTTCTTTCTCTGAGAGGATTTCATCCCCACTTCTAAAATTTGACAGGTTTCATATTTTTGTCCAAACTTATCTGCAATTTGTTTGTACATAATAATGCTTAAAATGTTAACCATCAGAATTTTTAAGCAAATCGGAGAATTTACTCGCCTAATGAACGCCCCTGATGATACGAAGTAATGATATACGAACACCCCTAATGTGAACAGGAACACGCCATGTCAAACATTTCCAGATTCATTGGAAAGTGATAAAAAGTCATTTTAAAATTCATTTTGGCTGGAATATTATTTTTTAAACAAATTAAGATTTCTTAAAAATTATAAACATTTATATATTTATATTTTGCCAGATTCTGGCGGCAGAAATTCGCCTTTTTTTAAGATATAATTTATTAAAATCTGTTCGGTGTAAGTCCAGGAAAAGGGTGTTCGACAACCGTAATAATATATATGATATTATGATTGCTTAAAATTAGATTTCATTATTGTACATGCAAACTTCATAATCGTATGTACCATTAAGTTCCTTTTCCACATAACTGATGGAAAGGCATAGGCAAAACTTGCATTTATAAAAAAAATGTTTTGATAATTTAAATTTGCATTTATGTACCCTGTCTTTGTTAAATATTTATACTTTTATAATATTGCGTTTAAAGTTTATCCAACTTAATTGATATTTATTTATATGTTAATGAAAATCGATATTTTGCGATTATTGTGCTTTATACAAATTAAGTCTAAAACACTTTATTCAAATATCGTATTAATTTTTTTTATTGTTAGATAGCCTACCTAATCATATATTTGTTTCTCGCTAAACTGAGTCTACTTTATTAAAAATAATAATAATAATAAATTGAAAAAAAAAAAATTAATTGACAAACATCACGCACGTTGATATGGTAAGAATGTCTTTCTGGATATTCGAATTATTGATACTGCATTAAAAATTGACCTCCGCTCATTTAACACTCAACTAGCAATAATAGTATGTCCTCAATTTCTAGAAAAATTATCTTAAGCACTTTCTATTTAGCACTTTTTTACTGCCCTAAAATGAATGGCTTCAAAACTTTAAATAAATAAAAAAAGATAGAACTTAAAATATAACTTAAATAAAAATACAAAAGATATTAAAGGTTAATTATGTATGCAATTTATAAACAATAAAATAGAATTTATACAACACAGTAAGACAAAAAATCACTATTATTTATACAACACAATGGATACAAACAAACACTGTCGGCCAACAGTTTGAGTCCATGCTAGAAAGTTGACTTACCTACACTTGCGATATGTTTCATATGCAGTGCATTGAAATAATAGTACACAATGTAGTTGGATTTTTATCCAAAATGTTGTTGGCGGTTGATTTATAAATTTGGTATAACTTTTGTTTTTTTTTTTTTTATTATTTTAAGTTTCCTTGACTTTTTGTGGAATATTTGTGTAGATGTTTGTACATGTATTACATAAAGATTCTTCACGTCTCGAGTAAACTCCTTAAGATGCGGCAACAGTTTAATAGGTTAATCACAGCGGGAAGTCGCAGTTAAAGGCAATAAGACATTGCTTTGATACCTGATGCAACACGAAATTGTTGAAGAATTCTTTATTTAACTGGAGAAGGCACCGAGAGACGTTCTAAGACTGAAGATGGAAAAATTTTGAAAATTATTAATAAGCCGCCATCATTGATAACTATACACCTTAACGAGTTTTTGGCCGTGTATCTAGTCAATTTGCAGGATCAAAATTTGTGTCGAAGAATAAATGCTGGACAATATTCAATGGAAGATTACAAAAACCCTTTGCTTGTTTTTACTTAAATAAATTGTTTTACTATATTGAATATAAAACTGAATTAAATTTTCTTCTTAAATTGCTTATATTGGTGTACTTCGATTATTTTAACATTTTAAATCTTCTAATACGGTATTTTATAATGGTATTTAGAATTGGGAATTCATTTGAACGGATTCAAACTTTTGGCCTGCAGTGTAAATTCATGTAGTTGAAGAGTGGCTTTTATTAGGGAAGTATGTATTCAATTTTGCAGAAGAAAAGGGTTCGAATCACAATGATCTGTTTGAAAAAAAATCAGGAGCATTTTGTAAGCGCCTTTTTTTATTAAACAATAAACCGTTAGTTAAACAATGTTGTTGCGAAAATATAAAATTCTAAAAATTAAATATTGATCATTTTTAACAGAGTTCAATTCACGTAATTGGTGTTAGATCAATAATTGGGCAATTGCTGCCTGCCTGTCTTTTAGTACTTAAACGAGAACGGTTCAAAAATTTCCAATCAGTGGACATGTAGGTAGATAATTTTTTGTCAATTTTGGAATAAATTCATACAAAAAATGCTGGGTTAGAATCGGTCAAATCGATTGAATGTCGATTCTTTATGAATATAGCTTGTTGTTATTTAGAGCACTTTCTAAGAATATAGAATTCTGTAACTCCTTTTTAAGGATACGATAGTATTAATTACAACCTTTATCAATTGATAACATTATTCTCAGGGCCTATACATTTTACTTTGTAATGCTTGTTGAACGTAGTAAAACGGTATTATTTGATTTTCCAATATACGACACTCCAAAATTCCATACATTTCAAAATGTCTAGTTTCGCCAAATTTGCACCGATTACAGGTTTATTGTTAGGATGAAAACGTTCAACGATGTATTAATCACTTGATTTTGATAAAAAGAAACCTAATAGTAAATAAACTACAGAATAACTGTTTTTTCCATTTTCTCTACTTTGACATTGATTTAAGCATCAACTTGAACTGTATTATACCGCCTGTTTCTGTGTGATTTCAACTGTAATATTGTGGGCACAACGCCAAAACCACGAATCTGCAAAATTGTTGTTTTCAGAAAAACGGCTTCAAAGTTTGGGAAACTCATGCAATCTTATGGAAACTCGTATAACGGAAATTGATATTTTAGGCTGCTGGGCAACAGATAGAGGACTAGGGTCGATGCAGTGAATAGAGGGACCGATAACAAGTTAAATGATCCATTAAAGTGAAAATGTCCAAAAATGCAGATTCGGGGTTTTGGCTTTGTTCCGACGATATATTCAACTGTAATATATCGCCTGTTTCTGTGTGATTTTATTATCATGAAGAGTTGATCACAACAAAAACATAAATACAAATAAATGTTCAAAAAAAAGCCAAGTTTTGCTGGCATAAAAAAACAATTTTGACTGTTTTCTTGACAAGTTTCTTTTTAATTACGGGGTTTTAAAGTTATTTGAAAACTTGCCAAGTGAACAATCAAAATTTTATTGATATAAATTTAAAACCAAACTTTAGAACTTGGTACACTTCTATATCTCAGTGTTTTTTGTGGCAGCATAGAATTTATTTATAAAATGTCTGTAGTTTTTGTAATCATCACCAAATTTGTTGAGCTGTGTTATCTTTAACACACGTGTATGTATGTTATCTATACATATATATTTATTCGGCCTTATCAAGAATTCCATTCGTATCGGAAATTTTCTACGATTCCCGAAAACAATAACAAAATCCGATCTTAGAGATGATTTTAATGTAATTTTCTATTATGAACGGATTCCGTGATTGCAAATTTCCGATACGAGAGGAATTCGTGATAAGACCGATTATTTAATGACGGCCAACTTCCTTCAAATAAACAGAAACCAAAAATAATCTTTTTTAAAATGGAATTATTGAATATTAGTTTATTTTATTTTTTTCTCAAAAAAAACATCTACACAAAACTCTTTTCATAATTGGCGAAATAATTAATTAAGACTTCTTTTTCACAAAGATTTGAGACAAAATTCGATTGAAAAACGATAAATTTAAATCTTGTTGAAAGCAGCAACATCAACACTTTGCACATAGTCTTCCAACTTTTCAATTTCCTCAGTGAGCCAGTCGATGGAAACCTTATCGTCTTCAACAACGCACGAGATGCTCAATTTTGTGATGCCAAAAGCAACTGGTGCAAATTTGGAAGCTCCCCACAACAAACCATCAGATGTTATTTTTCGTACTTCAGCTTCTAGAGCTTTCATATCGGTTTCATCATCCCATGGCTTGACGTCTAGTACAAGACTGGACTTGGCAATGAGAACGGGTTTCTTTGATTTCTTTGCTGCATAAGCGGCCAAACGTTCTTCACGGATTTTAGCTGCTTCAGCATCATCTTCATCTGAATCAGAGGCAAATAGATCAACACCATCATCATCGTCGTCTTTGTTCTTATTTGCAGGTGCGGCTGGTGCTGCTGCTTTGGTTGGTGTGGGTTCTCCACAGGTAACACTCAAGGAAGTCAATTTCTGTTCAAGTGACTCGACACGGCTCTGAGACACTAAACACAATTTCTTTAAAACCTCAATCAACTGACGTAATTCAGCATTGTCCTTTTCGACTGCTGCTAAACGATCAACGATATCAGGAGAGGCTGGTGTGGCGGCTAATGTTGCAATTCCATCCATCTAAATATAAAAAAAAAATTAATGAAAATTATTTTTTTATTTTTAAGCGGAGTGATTGAATGAATATACATAATTCAATTAAAAAGTTCAACACCATATCGTCGCTGTTAGAGAAAACCGGCATAACTAAACTAGGTTTCCAGAGGGCAAAAGTTGAAAAAATTATTAGCAGCATATGGGTGGTGGAAAAATTTAGGATAAATGGTATATAAAAGAGGAAACATAAATTGCCTACAAACAAATTGGGGGAAAAGGGGTGGGTTTTTCGTGGTTTTTTACGATTTCTTTCAAAAGTAGACCGCCTATCGAAAAAAGTTAAATACAAAAGTTGTAGATAATATAAAGATCTACAACATTTACTAAAAGCATTTTTTATATAACCTCAAAAATATTGATTTTTATCTTTTACAAAAATATTTGGATTTTCACAAAACCTAGTCAAAACTTACTTACTACTATTATGTTTTGTATCTTTTTAAATAATTTTTCAATCAAAAAAGTTACCGAAAAAATATTTGATTTTTGAAAGTTTGGAATGCCGTTATTTGACTAAAACTTGGATTTTAAGACTATTAAGAAAAACTACACTTTTATTCCACAAAGTATTGCGAAAAATTGAAAAACACAAAAAAAAACTATTTTTAGGACCGATTTTTCCGTAAATGGCAATAATATTGGCCAGAAATATTTTTCTCTGGAAAGCATATTATACTTTTCTGATGGCATTTGACCTTTTAAATTTGAATCTAGCATTAGAATGGCTCTAAGGTGCCAAGTTTTTGAGATATCTTTTTGTGCCAGTATACTGGTAACAATACATTCTTAATTTTTGTAAACTCAGTGTAAATTTAAAGGATTTGCTTCCTATCACACAGCTGATTCATTTGCTTCCTATCACACAGCTGATTCATTTTATAAAAATAGTATGGAAAATTGACAAACTTGGAAATTTAAAACAGCTTTTCTGAAGAATCAAGATTTTTGAGTTATGCCGGTTTTCTTTAACAGCGACGATATGCGTTTCGCCCAGGTATGACAGTGGGCTCATCAGTTAGATGCTATCAAACCCATACTAAGACGCAAAATGCTGGTCTATGATACAGATACTCTTATAAAAATCACAATCTGAATAGACTGTGAATTTTAATATTTTAGGGGAACAGTCTACTCAGGTTGTGATTTTTATAAGTGTGTGTATTCATGGACCAAAATTTTGCTTCTTAGTATGGGTGTGACAGCATCTAACTGATGTCATACCTGGGCGAAACGCATATGAAGTTTAGGTCACTTGAACTATTGAATAAAAAAAACTTTTACAATCTTAAAAACGGAATTCATAGTCATTACTCGAGCTAAGATTTTTCTCAACTCCAGGAAGTTGAGAAATATTTTAAGCAATCGCTGAAGGGAATTGAAAATAGGGCTGTCACTTGAGTAAAGAAAAAAACTTGTTCTAAGGAAATTTTTTTCTCAAACTCGAAAATGACTGAATTAACTGTCATCAAGAAAAATCATTTTTTTAATAATTCGCCATGCATCGGTTTGATTTGCCGCGATTAAACAATATTTAAAAATAAATAGATACAAACTATTTAAAATGTCCATCGTCGAAAAAAAAACTTCCTCAAGTAAAGAAGCCTACTTCGACGTTCACTTGAGAATATTGCATTTATTAAATGGAAAGCCAGTTTTATAAATAAACAAATAACAATAGAATTTTATTTTAGAGAAATATTAGCTCAGCTCATAACAAATTTTTTGATAAGAATAATTAATATTCAAAAAGTCTATAATAACAAGCCCTGTAACTGACGCAGTATATTAGAAAATCATGGACAAGGAAACGGCTTGCGATACATGGAATGCATTAAAGAATCAATTTGAAGCAGCTTCCAAAGATCAGTTATTCAAAATTTGTACCGACCTTTTCGGTTTTAACTGGAAGACCAGCCATGATGTGTCAACACACATTGCTCAGCTAAGAAACTCATTTAATGAGCTTAATAATGGTCTTATTGCCATAAAACATTTCCTCGTTAGAGAAAAAGTTATTGAAGGACAAATTATGGTTCAACAAATTTCAACAGAATATCAACTTGCAGATTTAATGGCAAAGCCATTACCAAGCCATTGTCTTTAAACATTATGCAAACAAATTGGACAAGATATTTAAATTTTACTTTCAAGTAACAAGGGAAAGTATTGAAGTTAATTATTTTACATCAGAAAATTAGTTTTCAATATTATTTATTCTTATCAAACTTTGTTATGAGCTGAACTAATATTTCTCTCTTAAATAAAATTCTTTTGTTATTTGTTTATTTATAAAACTGGCTTTCCATTTAATAAATGCAATAGAGAAAAATTTCGACCCCAGTAATGACTACGAATAAGGTTTCGCTTGGGCGAATGCTTAAGATATTTCTCAACTTGAGTGACGACTGCGAATTCCGCCCTAAATCATTTAACAAATGAAATAACAAATTTACCTTCTCGAGTGAATTTTTGATGTGCTGTCTGGCCTTGGCTATTTCTGATACTAAAGTGCACTGATTTGATGCCGGTCCCTGTTGAAAAAGAAATTATTATTTACATATCTGTATGTGGGTACTACTTTGAAAACAAAATTCTCTACACTAGTAACTAAAGAAAAAAAAAATAAATTTGTAGGTATAAAGAAAATAATTCAGAAAATACAACAGAAAACCTTAATTTTTCACAAATCGATCGAAAGAAAATAAAAAATCAAAAAGGGATAATTCTAAAAAAAAACAGAAAAAACTAAAGAACTATTTTTCTATTTTTGAGGTTTTTAAAGTCAAACCTTATGCTTGAGATTTTTGTTGGATTTCTTATTCGAATCCTGAAATTCAGTTTTAGTTTCAATCAATGTTTGGTTTGGTGGTATATTCTCTTGCTCTTCCGTTTGTTGTTTCTCTGCAGCAACAGCAACAACATCTTTGTTGGTGGTCTTTTTCTTCTTCTTTTTCTTTGTCTTAGTCTCCTCTACAACTTCCGAAGCTACTGGCAAAGCCTCCTTGGACATAGAAGTAGGCGAAAGATCTTTAGACAAACTATTCGAAGAAGAAGCTTCCGATTCAACTACTTTTGGTTTCTTTTGCTTTTTAGGTTTATTAACGACTGTTGTTGGCTTAGCAACCACAACTATTTCAGTAGTAGTTTCGGACATAACTTCTGGACTCTGTGACTTACGAGTAGTCTTCTTGTTTTTCTTAGCTTTAGGTTTTTCAGGACTTACAGACACAGCAGCGGCGGCTGTCACAGTTGCAGTTGGAAGAGAAGAAGAAGAAGATTCTTCTACAACTTTTTCAGTATTGCTTACTGTAACTGTTCCTTTTAGCAGCTTGTAATTTTTATATTTATTTTGTTATAATTTTAAACATTTTACAAGAGTATACAAAAAAAAGTCACAGACACGAGATTATATAAAAAGAAGAACTGTGGGCAATCAGTTTTCTTAAGTTCTTACCTTTGCCAAACGTTCATAGTATTCTCTTTCAGCATCATGGTAACGAGATTTTTCAACCCAAACACGTTCAGCTGCAAGTGGACAGGCCATTTTATGATCTAGAAAAGTTTTTTATGTGCTGTAGGTACACGTAAATTTTTAACTTTGCAAAAAAAATGAATATGTAGGTGGGTATAGGAAAAAATCTATAATTTTGCGTCTGCGTTTTAGAGAATCGCAATTGTGAGAAATGTGTTGTATATTTCTTTTTGGAAGAAATGAAAAAAAAAACGTGGCATGTGCAAAAGAGATGCGATTGATAATTTAGGTATTGCTAGAGATAGCTTTTTCCTATTTTCCTTTGTTTATGGGAAAGTAAAAATATAGGATGGAAGTTAATAGATGGTAGGACTTACGATTTTGTTTTATTTAGTTTGTTTTATGTAAAATACTAAAATAAAATTCAGAACTTTTTTAGTTATCTGAAATATTGCCGGCCAAGACAGAGAGATGAGAGATATCAAAACCAACTCAAGTACAAAAGTAAATTCCGGTTGGAATTTGTTGGAACTTGGAAGTTGGAAGTGGGAGAAAAAAAGAAAGGTTAGATCACAATAGTGTAGTGACATTCACAATAGTTATTTGAAAGTGCTACCAAAATATCTGAATTTTGATTTATCAATAGGGCCTCATTTAGACGGAGATTTTTTTAGCTCAGCAGAATCGAATAGATGAATTTATTTACCTCTTCATTTTTTTTTTTTTTTTCATTTCTTCAACTCTCTAATTGCGAGCAGATAAAAAACTTAATAGGAACGAAAAAATCTCATACAAGCTCATCCGAAGCTGTATCTCAAAAGCTTCGGTAGAACTTCGGTAAAGCTTCTTATAGACCTTATAAGTATATTCTTATAAAGGGTCAAACTTATATAACGTTCTCCTTTTTCCATGCCCAACAGCCTTACTAAAGTTTAAAAAAAAGCTGAAATGTAGCTTCTGTAATACCTTTATCAAAGCTGAAATCTTAGTTGGGTTTCGTTTTGGAAATCAATGACATGGAACTAGAAATATTAGCCTCTTTTTAATTTCGGAAGAGTCAGTTATTGAGTCAACGTGTAATTCGATCAATAATTTTATGAACAATTTGGTACCACTTGAATCACATTCTCGAAATTAGTTCTATTTCCCACCAATAGATGGTTATAGTGGCGACTTATTTCAAAAAAACATTTTCAAACATTTGACGTTTGTTTGCCTTTGCAAAATTTTGTGACCAACAAATAAATTTTGCACTGCAATTTGTATTTTTCCACAATAAATCCTAGAAAATAAATACAAGATCTTTGTTTGCATTTTTATCATCAATTAAATTAGAAAATACGTGAAAAAGGAAAATGTGGACAAATTTTTCACAATCTTCTGCAGAAGATGAAACAATTAGCAATGTGTTTTGTACAAACGGCATTTTCAAGATTTGGAGCGATGATCTTGTAAGAATTTTAAGAATTTTTCATCCTTATAATTTTTTAAAATTTAATCCCATTTAAAGGTATACAAAAGACCACAAGTTGGCGCAAGTGTACAAAATAGAAAAATGTTTATAGCCATTGATAAGACTGTTGTGCTTCTGGAAGATGAAAACATTGCCAAGTGTAGCTTTTTGAGTTTTAATTCTCAAATTGATATTGTTACTATATCCAATTCGGGAAATCTAATTGTCTGTGGCTTATCGGATGGAGAAATTCATGGAGTTTGTATCAATGGAATCCCTTTGTTTAATCTGTAATTATATTTTGTTTTGATGATTTTGTTATGATTTTTATTAAATGAATACGTTTTTTAGGAGCATTAATCAGGACGATGTTCAGAAAAAAACTACAATTGCCGGTATACGACAAGTTGGGAATAGCTACTACATATCCTGTACCAATGGGAGTATTTATAAGTAAGTGCCCACTTAAGAAATATATTTAAAATACATTTTATGAAAGCCTACCCTACACACTAATCTACAGCAAATTTAAACTTTTAAACCAAATCAAAGATCAGTTTTGGTCTTGTAGTGTTCAGAATTATAAATATTTGTTTGTATTATGTAGACTTCCTTTCTTCAAATTAGTTCCACACAAGTTTCTTTAATAGACTAAAAAAAAGTAATGTGAATAAATTAGACGATTTTCTTAAACTAGGTACCTACTCAAAAGTTTGAACTTTGGGTATACAGAACAAACTAAAAATCTAATCAAAATCGTTGGGCCAATTCAATGGAGTTTGATCATAAAGCCTAGTACGCAGTTGAATTAAAAAAAAATAAGTTTAAAATTTATTTTTTTTTCAAAATTTTGATTTTCAAAATTAATTTTTCAAAAACTGTGCCATAAAATGGCTTTATTTAAAATTGTTGTAATAGACTAGGTTTTTGGCTTTACAAAAAGCACGTTATTGTAGGTGTAACCTTTGATTTTTAACAATTTTTTTTTCCAAATTAAGTCATTTTTTTTTTTTTAAATCCCCGCTAAACGAAAGGGAGTAGACCCCCCTCCCTCACGATTTTTTTCTCAACCTACACGCTCTAGCTTTTTGGCACATTGCTCCTAAATCACCCTGTATATAAATTAAATAAAACTCGATTTGGATGAATTTTTCTAACTTTAAAATGCATCTATCTCAAAACGAACGTTTGAATCAATTTTGTATTTAAAAATTATTTTTTTAATTGCTCTCTAGGCCAAGTATTGGTTTTGTGTCGAAAAAAAAATTGAGGTTTTAATCAAAACCAACATGACGATGATGGAGAACTCCGAAAAAGTGGGTGTCGCAATTCCGTCCATCCGCCTGTGCGTCCATCTGTACACATTTCCACAGCCTAAACAGTTGTACAGATTTTCTTTAAATTTGGTACAGATGATTTTTATGGAATTTTGAAAGTTGTTTTTTTTTTTTTTTATCGCATAGAAAGTATATCTCATACAAATTTTTCATTTTATACCAAATAACTCGAAAACGGCTCAAACGATTTTGATTAAACTTTGCAGACGTAATATTCAAAGAGATTGCAATAAAACTGCATTTTTATTTTTTCCAAAAAAAGTCAAATACCTACAAAATTTTTTTTTTCATTTAACAAAATTTTGCCCTAAATGTCTCTTCCCCAAGTAAACTAACATAAAAGCGTTTTGAACTACACTTTATTTTTATTCACTCAGTTTGTTTATTTTTTTTTTAATACTTTCAGTAGTCTTTTGTATGAAAAAAATCTTATTTATTTAAAGAAAATAAACGAAAAAAATTAATACTCGTTTACTTGTTTTTTTTTTTTTTTTTAAAACGAGGAAAATATTGGTTGGATGCAAAATTGTTGAGAAACGGTTGTCCGCAGAAAAAAAAAGTTTTGGGACAAACTTAAACTGTAATAAATTCTTGATTGGTTTTAAAAAAAATCTTTCGAATCACACGTAGTTTGGCAAAGATAAAGCCAGTTAAGGGAAAAGAGAGCAAAAATCATAAAAACCGTAATAACTCGAAAACGAAAAAATTTAAGTTTTTCGACTCAGGAATTCATGGTTTTCGAGTTTTTGGTGAAACGTTTGTAAAACGCATCGAAATTGACTTATTCTTTTATTCGTAAAAGGAAAGAACGAAATCTGAAAACCTCTGAAACATGCAAATTTTCGCAAAAATTGAAAAAAAAAAAAACCATCTAGAAGACATAACTTTCTTTTAAAGTCAGTTAGTATTTACTACGTCCTTTAGAGATGTGAAAGACCCTTACTGAGGGGAAGTGACAACCAAAACTCACTAACTACATACAAAATCAATTCGAGACTACATAATTTAGTATGAAAAGTTGTTTATATTTATATTATATTGTATTATATTTAGGTCCGGATAATTTTTTAACCAATAGAAACATATATAAAATAATTCACTTGGGATCATTAGGTTATTTTAAGTAAAGTTGTAGTTGTCAACCGACGATATGAACATATCTTCAATATTAACACCAGGTTTATGGGATCTAAGAAAATCTTACTTTCCAATACTCTGACCCATGTAAACAGGATTTGCTTTCATATCTTCGTTTATAATTACACTAAAACATCCAAATAATACCAAGAACTATCAGGAACAAATTTCTATCTATTTCATTGATAATTCCTGGCAGACCAGGCAGACCATAAAAGGTGTACTGAAGAGGAGATGTTTTCATTGCCATGCATGATGACTTAAATTAACTCTAAATACTAAATAAAACATCGTATTGCTCAAATGTCTTTGCTATAAAATATTTCTTATATTTTGTATTTATATTAAGATAATACTTACCTATAAAAACAAAGAGCGTGTTTCCTATCATCATCTATCCCTGCCTACAGTGCCGAAAGGGTAGATGAAAATGTACCTCCTTGTTTGTTTTTCCGATTTTCCAGAAAATTACTTAAAATTATATTTCCAATGCTACAAATAGTTTTTATTTTTTTTTTTAAATATTATTGCAGACTCACAAATGTTGATGAAAGTCGCATTGAAACATGTCTTAACATATCGCTGAAAGAGAACGAAACTGTTCTACTCAATGATAGCATAATGGAAAATGTGGCTATTGAAAGAATGACTAACACAAAAAGTCTCAATGAAATAACTGCTGTCGAAATAATACCCCTAACAGGTAGAGATGAATATCTTTTCTTGAGCGGAACAAAATGTTTTCTTCGATTTCAAACATCTCAACAAGACACTAAGATCATCATATCCGATAATTATCAAGGCCTTAAAAATATTTATAATTTGGATAGCTACACGTAAGTTATAAACACGTTTTTTTTTAACTTGTTTATTGATTGTAACAAACAAAGATCGGTATCCTGAGTCTCACATTAATACTGCTTTTGTATTCAACAGCATTGCTTTGACGAACAGTGGCCATCTTCTTGAAATATGTCCATTCACGAAGTTAGTGTATCAAATTCCTTTTGAATTTGATTGCCTCATTGATGATTTGACTGTCATGGAAAATAATGAAAACACAGTTGAATTACTGATTCTAACGAAACCTGATGAAAATGGAGCTCGAGCCATGAAAGTTGTTGAGTTTCCATGTTAGTTGCAAAATTGTTGAAATGTTACTTAAAACCGCACTTATTGTTTTAATATTATAATTTCTTAGCTTTTAAGTGTATTTATCAATTTGAGATGCCCAAGGATACTTGGCTTGTGAATCAACCTAAGTGCTCGGTTAACTTATATTATTTAAGCGGAGAAAACATAAACGCACAAGGCTTACCTCAAGAAATTGAAATGAAATTGGTGTCTGAAACGCAGCCCGCAGAACGTCTTAAGAAACTAATTTATAAAGGTCATCTAGAAGAAGCGGAGGTTTGTTGGTTGTTTTCCTTTCAAATTTTAGTAATTTTGTTCAGTTTTTGTTATTTTTAGGAATTCGGAAAACAATTTGAATTGAGTCTGCAACCCATTTATGAAGCAAAAGCTAAAAAGCTCCTACTAGAAATGAGTAGTATAACAGAGGTATGATATTGTTCGACTACCAGTACAGTTTTAAATTTGGAATTGTTCGATCCTATTTCTTTTTTTCTTTTACTATGTCAACGAGTCAAGGTCCAATTTAATAGACAGTTTCAAATTTCACAATTTCGTTTTTCAATTTAATCAATCATCAAAGATGTGGGATTCATTTGTTTCAGTACTCTAAGGTCTGTCTTTGAAGAACATCGCAAATCGTCTAATACGTAACTTCCCGACAGTATTATGGAAAAGCTGGTCAGTTCTTGTGGAACGTCGATCTAAATCCTGATTTAGAAGCTGTTTGAAATAGTCTCTTAAGACGTATAACCTGCCTTTTTTATTCACTTTGATATTAGTTTTCTTGTGTCCACATAATGCTGGTGAAACGTTTCAAAGTTTCTCGCTACCGTTTAACTGTCGATACGAGTTAAATGACCATTCATTGTTTATAGAAAGTCATATCAATTAGAAAAAATTGAATTTCTCAAAAGATTTATGGAAACGTATTTTACTGAAGACTGAACCATATTTTTTCTCTATTTAAACAGGATAACATGGAACGCTTCGAAGAAATGTTCAAACAACTTACAAGTTTATTAAAGCTTATAGAGAACAAAGTGTTTTTTAAAACTATTCGATCATATGAAATTCCAAGTAGACGTATACTTCCTTTGTTTTTAGATGAAATCTTAATTCATCTTGATGAAGAGGTCTGTATCCTTAGTAAAAATAAATTTGTTTCGTTGATTAAAAAAAAGGATTATCTTCATTTAAAGATGGACGATGATTGTATCCGGGAAATCAAAGAACATCAACTACGTTTGAAAACCTTGGCTCTTATAGATCCATATGAATGTAATATGGATTGGCAACGTTTTGTTTATCATCCAAATATAGTACAACTATGTTCTTCATTTCTCAAGAGTGAAATCCTTATCGCTTGCCTTATATGGAGAAGACATTCAGCGACTATCATACCTCAAATTGATTTACCAAATATTCGCAAACTAATGAGCCTAATTCCAGCCAATGTTGAGCCATTTAATCTGGTACAATGGCTCCGACATTTTGTACCTACTACCGTCCATGCATACCCAAGCCTGATGCCGTATATCATCGATTGGAGTATTCAAAAAACACGTTCATTGCAATTGTCTAAACACTGGCCGGAAATAGGACTTGAATTTTCTACAAAAGTGTCTGAAATTTTTGATGATATACATTTTCTTCATTCGTAAGTTTAAACAAAAAAAAATATCTGGTCTTTAATAAATGTTTATTTTTATTTAAAGTGATGTAAGACGCCAGCATGAAAAAAATATCGAAAAGCTTAGAGACTTGGTTAATGCATTACAAGACTTGGCTGTTCTAAAGAAAAGTTATAACCTTGTATTTACTTTGGACAACTACATTAAAGACTCGTTAGATGAGACGGCATTCTGTATACTTCAAAGAGTACAAATTACTAACTTGAAAAGCCTTGTTAATGATTTCCTCTATCCAATTTATATGGAGCGCGGTCGTTCGCCGGTTAAAGCGATTCGAAAATACATATCTTTTCTTGTTGCTAGTCGGCAAAATTTAAGTTCCTGGCTAAATCGTGCCGTTACATCAATAGAACTTTTGCACAGTGAAGATGCTCGTTTGGAAAGTGCACTTTTGGTTTTGCAAGTATGTAGTTAAATCTGTTTATTATTTGACTTCGATCCTCTAATATGAGTAAACTCTTAAAGGCAGCTCCAGTACCGTGGCCTGTAACTGTAGGTCCACTCATTAAATTAGGTGAATCAACTCACCCATTGGCTCAAAAGATCAACACAGAATATGAGATTCAGATTATAAAAATCATGAAGGTTAAGTACGGATGGCCTGCTGATGGCACAGACTATAACATGAAACTGGTGTTTAGAATAGTCAAGACGGATTTACCAGAAATGATTGATGACATCAGAGATCTTACCAAAGCCACTCCTGAAATTCAAGGAAGTGCGAATTTCTATTGCTGCTACGAACTGGCGAGAAAGGGAAAAATTGATACTGCATTGAAATTTTTCAATAGCTTGGGAACTCAACAAAAAGCTGAATGTAGCGAAAAGATTATCAATATATTTTCTGTAAGCTTATTGCTTCTCTTAAGCTTAAATTCTTTTACCTGAAGTCCTATTTTAAATGAAAAACTCTCGGGTAAATGTTTATGGGAGATTTAAATTTCGGTCCCTTCTGATAAAGCCAAAGGAATGTGAAGCATTTCTCCCAAAAATATTTTTACGGAAATTTTCTTACAGAATTGGACTTTAAAAGCTAATATAAATTCTTATTATTTTGTAGGAAGTTCTTGAGGATCCAAATATTGATGAAATATCACACAGTAATTTGTTTGAGTTTTTCAAACTCATGACTCCACAATCAAACACAAGTGATCAAAATGTGTTGTTGAAAATTCAAAAATGCCACATTCTTCGAGTACGATTCCAGCTAAATGTCCTAACAGATGATTTAAGAAAACAAGATGTTCGCCGGGAGCTTTTAGAAAAAGGAGTATCTAATTTGGCACAAAAAATAAAACAGAACAAAATCAATGTAACTTCGCTTTGGAATGAAATTTGCGAACTCGCAACTGCACTGGAATTTGAAAAAGTTTTTGGAGTTTTGGAACTTTGTAAAGTGTTGAATAATGTTCATTTGTCATGTGCTTTAGCGTACTATACGTTAGAATTGATAAATTGCACAAAACAAAATTATGAAATATTTATTGATCTGGCAATTTTGGTTATCTCGCAACAAATCGTTTTATGTCAGAATAGTAAGTTTTTCATTTTGTTAAATGTTGATAGTCTAATAGTATTTTCATTTTTGTTTTCAGAACACGATAGAGATACTGCAATGGTCACTGATCCTTTAGCTTTTCCACTGTCTTATAAACTTCTTGTAACGGCTTTACAATCTGGAAAGACGTTTAAGCTTGAAATTATTGAGCTTCTTAAATGGGTCCGCATTGTAAACATATCATATGAACTCGAAGTGATACAAGAATGTTATGGTATTGAAAATGACGTCAACGATCGGGTAAATATTATTAAAATATGCACTTTCTATTGGATTTTATTAAACTTATTTTTACTAATTATGTACATAGTTTATTTAATATTAAAAATAAGAAAATTAAGGCTGTTCTAATATTCGTTCGAATTTGAAAACGGAAACGAAAATTGAATCCGTACGGATTAAAAACGGTTGTTCTGATTTCCATTCGTCTTTTTTGTTGCAGAACATTTTTTTCCGGTAGCATATTGCTACCCGGATTGAAAACGGCAAACATTTGTCGGATTTTTGATGCGTTCTTTTTTCGAAACACCTTTGATTCCGCAAAATGTGTTCGAATGCGGAATTCGGAACAAGCTAAAATTTGAAAACGGGAGAAAATAAAAGTTTTCATATCCTTAGAAGTCGTATTAGTCTAGGTGGCCGAGGTTCGCCGCCCGATATTGGAATTGTTTTTTTTTTTATGTCAATAATCGTCAATAAATAAACGACAGCTAAATAGGTCTCGTTTTCGGAGAATTTATTCGGTGCAATGTGTGAGGCAACTACTAGGTCACCTAGACTAATACGACTTCTAGGATATGAATTTATATAAACTTTTTAAGAAATATTGAATTAAGCATGATTTCAAATAGCTTTCAAGATTCGAGACGGCTATCGTCTTTTTGATAATTATCATTTTAACAATTACGGAATGACCCCCCGTTTCGTGGAAGAAGCAATCTAATTTTATGAAACTTGGGGAGTCTTAAAAAAACTTCACATCCTAAAAGTTTCACGAAGACTTATTATTAATCTTTATTAAATTAAAGAGGCCAACAAGACTGTTAATAAATTGATAAAAAGTCAATAAAACGCCTTATAGTCTTGTTTAATTTTAAATTTTTTATTGAGGACGCGTTTCGGCTAAACAGCCATCCTCATATCACAATCAAAGTCGATTGTGATACGAGAATGGCTGTTTAGCCGAAACGCGTCATCAATAAAAAATTTAAAATTAATCAAGACTATAAGGCGTTTTATTGACTTTTTATCAATTTATTATTAAAAGTAGCCAAATTATTCACAAACAAAGACGGTAACGGATAAGACCCGTACGATCATCTCCGTTACCGTCTTTGGCTGTAAATAACTTGACTATGTTTAATTATTAGTTTTTTATGATTATTAGTTTAATTTATTAGTTTTTTATGATGAGCTCTTAAGACTCACCAAAGTTCTAGAAAATAATATACAACGTCTTCAACGAAATATGTAAAATTAATGAAAAGCGTCTTTATGGCATCTCCGTTATTTTGAAAGACCATTCTTTCGATTCTACCAACCGTGAGTACAATTTTAGGCATACTGTTTTGTCATTTTCCCCAGTGTAATATTCTGAAAATGTACGAGTATGTTGGTGTTTTTAATCCCCTGCAATTTTGTTGTTCATATAAATTCAAAATTATAATGATACCGAAAATGGGGTTAATTTGCTGCTGCACCGCAAACCAAAAGTGATTGTTGTTTGTTTGAAATTGTACGTTTTAGATTAAGGACGTACCGCAATAAACACAATAAATTGTATAATTTACGACGGTATAAAGTCCTGGTCGTACCTGTTGTTGGTACCAAGCAGTTGATTTTTGAAATAGTGTCAAAAATTTGCTCTTTTTTAAAGTCAAAATAATTGAATATATTTTACATACATTTTTTTTAAAGAAATATGTTTCAAAAAAATCTTTTGCCGATGTGTTATAAACCTTTTGTTATCGAATTAGTTTTAAAACAAATCAACCTATTGTCAAACGCACCAAACCGAAGTTTTTGAGTGAAGCAAAGCTCTAATTTTCAACTCAAGAAAAATACACCATAAATAATTATACTTACATATTTACATTTCTTTATCTTGTATTTACTGTCTTATATTTTACGGTTATTACTTTATCAGATTTTTAAGCACTTTGAAGATATCGAAAACCCAAAACCAATGGATATTAAACCGCAACAAAATAAACGTAATTCTGTTTCTGTTTTCGATGAAATTGTGTGTGTACAAGAAGTTCGTAAGGAAAAAGTGAGTTTTTTTTCAAAAAGGATCTACAATTTATGTAATTTTAATTATTTTTCATTTTTATTACCAGACAGTAAGAGATCACTCACCAGTGGTTAATTGCGTTTCACTAGCACTGCTTTTAATTGTTTTGGAAATACAACCAGCTATATATTCCTTTAGCAAATTAAAAACTTTAACTTCGGAAAAATTGAAAGTTGATGCTGCCAGGTATACATATAATCTTAAATTTATTTTTCATTATCGTCGATTTTTTATGAAAACAAAATTATATTTTAGAATTAAAGGAGAATTTTTACACTCTATCGAATTATTGGTAAAATCAAAACAACATAACCCATGGTATTCTGTGGCGCAATACCTATTGGAGTATCAGAAAAATTCTGATAAAAAAATAATCCACTTAGATTTTGTATCAACGCAATTACGAAGGGTTTTGCGGCATTTACTTTCTCACAAAGAACCCAATTTCCTAGGTAATAACTTAAATCAGTTTTTAAGGCTATATACAATTTTCAAAAATACATTTTAAGATTTATTTGCAATGTTAATAACCGATTTGCAACCTCGACTTCAGTTGGAAAATCTTATGAACGATTTAAAATCTGATGTTCAAAGAGTTAATCTTCTTATATTAGCAGAAATGTATAACACACATATAGAAGATATGGTTAAGGTGAAAGAAATCAGAGAGAGGTAAATGATTAATATTTTACACATGAAACGTATTGTAAGTTAAATTTCTATTAAGAGTGGTTAAGGAGGAGAAAATAGTATTCAATAAGTTCAAATTAATTTAATGTTTTTTTTTTCTTTTTGCAGTCGCATTAAGCAATTCTATTTTACCGAGCTTTGCAAGCAAGATTCTAGTCTGAAGACTAAGCCCGACATTGATATTGTATCAATGGGACAGCTTATGAAAGAACTAAGAAATAAAATGCTAGATGTTCGTCTTTTAGAACGACTTAGTAAAGATTTTGGATGGGATTATCAACAAGTATTAGTTTCGCAAGTAATTTTTTTTACCAAAACATAATTGTGTTCTTATATAATTTTACTAATTGAATATTCCGATAAATAGGTTATAGCTGTTCTTCATTTGCAACAGCCCAACTTTGAAATTAAAGTCGACACTTTTGGAAAAGAGGAACTATGCATGAAAAATTCTGTCGAGGAAATAAGAAATCTCTGCCAGCCCTACATAAATGAAATAAAGAATACTGAGCTCTTGGCATCGAAACTATTGAATTTTATGTCAGAAGTATGATCATTTTACATTCTGCACCTCACACGAATTGAAAAAAGGATTTTTCTTTGAATCAATCAAAATTGTAAGCCTTCAAAAAACACTTGGCAAATTTTTGTCTTCTTCAAATCTCAAAACACTGGTTATGTTGAAAATATGTCTTTGTTTCTCTAACTTTTGACATTTTATTGCATGTTTTTAATTAAATAAATTTTAAACAATTGAATTATTCAAATATCCTTGTAATAACCGTTGGGAAATTTTCCTTACTTTAATCTCCAAAGCACTAGCCGTTTTGATCTTAAGAAAAAATCTTTTTTTCAATTCAAATGTAACTGCAACATTTCATTATCATATTTTAATTTTGAACATTCTTATTCCAGATAAATTACTATTTTTATGAACATTACTTATGTGTAATTGAAATTTTGAATTACATCAATGAATTACCCAAGGAAATGCAACTGTGGAACTGTATTTTAATATTTTTGAAACACAAAATGATCTCAAAACGTCGACATCGCCCATCACAAATGGAAACCGACTGGTGGTTAAAGTCTCATTCTGAAATTGGTGTTTTACCAAAAATTTCCAAATACCGATTGCCATTTATGCCAATTGTTCAACAGCCTCTAAAAGATATTTTAGGTATTTTTTAAGATTTTTTTTAAATATCAAATAAGATAATGAAAGTTTTTATCCATTAACAGATAACGAAATCAATATCGACAACTGTGAGAGTTGGTTTCCATTAATTAAGATGCATACCGTTTTGCAAGCAACTGCCACACAATCAGAAATTCTAAAAATGCAAGATTATTTCTGTATGTCGGCTGTGAAAAATTCCATTTCCGATTATAAGTCAAACGTGGATTCAGATACATGGAATTTGCAACCTACAAACAATGCCTTTTTGCAATCTGTAAGTGATTTAATTACGAGTTAAGAATTTAGGCATATTAAAATCAATTTTCTTTTCGGTTTTCACAAAGATTCTAAGATTAGTACAGCATGTATCCAATACATCAAAAGTATTACTCATACTTTACTTTGTTGTCAGCCATGCCCCTGATGGAGCAGATCAAGTTGAAGCTTCTTACGAGTGCTACAAATATACATTGAAACACGAACAAGAATTATTAAATCAAGAAAAGTCTGTAGAAACTGTTCGAAAAGCCAAAAGAAAGTATCCAATTTTTAAAACCCAACATTTACTGCATGTGTATGGACTTGTAGAAGACAAACTGTTACAGTTGGTTGAAAATCCAAAAGATCTCATTTATTCATTATACCATCACGAAATGATTTTGAAACCCAATAAACCTGATATAAATAAAGTTTGTAAGGAAATCGCTGAACTTCATGACTTGGATATAGATATGATGCAATTCAATTTGCTTCAAAAATGGTTATCTTTTGCAACGATGTCTTCAGAAGTAACCACATTAGAAGAGACCTTCTATGAAGACATAAATAGTTCAATAAGCGTTCAAGAAGAAAATGATGGTGAAAACGTTATGAGGTTATTTAAAGACTACCTGTTAAAATTCAAATACTAAAAATGTTTCTTTTCAGAGCTCATTATATTCTAAAAAGTTGGGAAACAGACAAAGCTATACAATTTCTTGTTGGTCATATATTCCCAGCTGATGGGTAAATTCCTCATAAAAATACTTAACTGTTAACTCTATTTTTTCTTATAAAATAAAAATATTTCAGATCAGTAAATACAAGCAAGCAGCTTCAGATGTTTGAATGCTTTTCTCAGCTCAACGATGGCAGTTCAAGCTACAACGATGTGCTGTCCCAACAAAAATACATAATAATTAAATGTGTTCATAATTTAAAACAACTTGGCTATAATTTTAGTCTGGATAAATTTGCAGACTATGATAAAATAACAATTTTGAAAAAAATCTGGCAGAGCCATGCTAATAATCAATTTGCCATGGAAGTTATTGCTAACATTTGTCTTGGTTTTAAAATTTACATTCCTAAAATATGGAATGGTGTTTTGAGGCAAATGGTTAAGTTTAATATGATTCGAGAATTGAATTCACTCGTTGATGTGTTATCGTGTAATTCACATATCTTACATACAACGGGGTTAGTTCAAGCTTGGGATTGTGTCTTAAAGTTGCCATTTAAGAAGGCCAATAAGACTAGATCGTTTGAGCAAGAAGAGATTTTGATGAAGACACTCTTTAGAATACAGGTACGAGTTTTTAGCTTTTAAGTTGAGTTTAAAATTGTTATATAATAAAAACTTATTTAGGGATGTCCTGTAGTTAGTGAAATAAATTTGATTGAGATTGCAGAAGATTGTATACGCATAGACCGAACTCATATGGCTGCGATTTTAATTGTGTTCTGCTGTTCACCGAAAGATCGAGACATAATCAAAAAAGTAAGTGACAGTTTGTTTTAGATTCAAAACAAACAATTGCATACATTTTTTAACAAGTTACTTATAACTTACTTTTGTATTTCTAGCTCATTACATCACGAATGAATCCAAATGTACGTAAGGATATTCTTGAATTAGAAGAATCAGGAATAATGCCTAATATAATTAATTTTGTTTTGAAAGAACTTAACATTTAAGATTTTCTTCGTTTTGGAAAATAAAGTGCATAAAATAATTGAAATCACAGGTAATTTCTTAAATTGTCTGAAGTAGCTTCTTTGATTTTTTTTTTTCAAATGCCAATTCCAATTCAAAACCCGGCTTTTTAATCACAAAGACAGATTTTTAAACAAATACGATCTTGGTTGCCCTCTCCAAACATTGAATGTCATTTTCTCTATGTCGGTGTTCGAGGTTTTTTTTTGGAGCGATACTTTAATCTTAACTCGCAATAGAAACCGTTTTTAATTGGTATGATCTATTCGTAAAAAGAAGTGAAGTTTCCGATTTTCTTTTTCATTTTTCGTGAAGGTGATCATTAGCTTTATTTTTCATTTTATGCCTTTACAGACAAATTAGCGTTATATCAATAAATAGAAATATTTCATTCAATTAATTTATTTAACTTCATTTATTAAAAGCAAAACCAAATTCTTAAAAACATTGAGTAAAAAAAGTCAATTGTAGAAATCAGGGTGAAAAGCTTTGTGAATACATTATTAAGTTATAGTATAACATCACTAAAATAACCACAGCTATACGACATCATTTCTTCTTGGCATCCTTCAACCCAGCACCAGCATTAAACTTAAAGAAAATAATGTCGCCATCTTCAACAACATAATTGCGACCTTGCTGTCTATATTTGCCAGCTGCTTTTGCAGCTGCCTCAGAACCTTCTTCTTTGAAATCTTTAAAATGCATTACTTCAGCCATGATAAAACCTTTTTCGAAATCTGTATGAATGCGTCCAGCAGCTTGGGGAGCTTTGGTTCCTTTCTGAATTGTCCATGCTTTAACTTCATCTGGACCAGCAGTAAAGAAGTATTCCAATTGCAATGCCTTGTAACCAGTTACAATGATTTTATCCAAAACTGATTTGCATTTGGTTTCTTCTTCATATGCCTTGCGTTCAGATTCTTCTTTTTCAGAAAGAGTATGTTCAAAATGCCCAGAGAATGGAATAATTATTGCTCCAGGATCATTTTTGTCAACCCATTCCTTGATTTTAGCCAGCCACTTGTTCTTCTTTCGAATGAAATCTTTATCAGAAAGATTAACAAGATAAATACAAGGTTTCGTTGTAAGGAACATGTATTTGTTCAGTGTTTCGATCTATATGAAAAAGATTTTCAATTAAGTCATTGAATTTTGTTTGTGTCAACAATTACTTACATCATGCAAAGTCCAGTCAGCAAACCGCAAATGTTTTTTCTCGTCACACAAAATGGTTTTGACCTTTAACATGGAGTCATATTCTGGCTTAAGTTTCTTATCTCCACCACGTGCAACAACTTTCTCCAGTTTGTCCAAGTTTTGAAGGAGTTTTTCTTCGTCCTTTAAACGAAGTTCCTCAGAAATGATGTCTAAATCACGAACAGGATCAACTTCTCCCTCGACATGAGTTACATCGGGGTCTTCGAAAGCTCCTAAAATTTTATTTATTTTTTGTTTTAGTTAAATTTTAAAAACAATTTAAAAAACATACGGCAAAGATGGAATATAGCATCACAGGCACTTATATGTGAAAGGAAGGCATTTCCCAATCCTTGACCTTCTGCAGCTCCTTTGACAAGTCCTGCAATATCGACCACATTCAAAAAAGCAGGAACCTTGCTGTGTTTATAAATTTGTATTTTAATTAATGATTCTAAAGCACATACAAGATAATAGCCTCTTACCTAAGTGGTTTATGATATTCGCAGAGATAATCAAATCTTTCGTCCGGAACGGGTACCCTATGTGCTGAAGATAAAAAAATAAAATTATAAGCATTTTTTTATTGTAAATAAAAATTATATTTATTAATAAGTTTTCTAATTTAGTTTAAATATTTGTTTCATTTGGATCGTCTTTTAAACGATTCAGGTTTTGCTGATATTTCTTCATTTCTTCGTTAAGTTTCTTGCAATCCCTTGAAAAATTGTGAACCAAAGTGTGCCAAAAGTCACTGTACTTGGGGCAAGAATTCAGAAATTGTAGCTTTAAAGCTATAAAAGTTGTAGCAGACAGTCGGCCATCTAACGCAAAATGCATCGGCCTTAAATTTGATACTTCAAGAAGAGTATTTCCTATTATATCCTCACTCAATCCCCGAAATATTCCATTTTGTTGGGTATGAGAGCATAGATCAAATTTTATGTTGCGATATTTCTCAGGGAATGTCAGAAATTCATGAGTATTTTCAATGTTTGCCATAAGATAAACCTACAATGAGAACAAATAGAGGACACAATAATACGAATTCCGCTACCACTTTTTACCTTTTTACGATAAAACACGGACAAGTTCATAGATCCTTTTACAAGTTTTCCATTTTCATATTCAACTGGGCAATAACCTTGAAAAGCCACAAATTCTTTTGTATAACCAATAACCAAAAATGGAACATACAAAGGTTTAAGCTTCTCTGAATCCTTAAAATACTGCGGGGTATTGAGCATGAAGTTAATTGTGTGATCATTGCAAGCCCAGTAAAATATGTGTATGTATTGAAACATACACATAACATTTTTAGTTTGTGTTGTAAGTGGTTCAATTAATTCATTGGCTTCGAATGGCTTGCTAAAATTGTAAATCTTATAGATTTCATCGTTCGTATAGCCATACGGTTGGTTGAGTAAGTTTTGGCATTTTTCAGAGTAGAATTCAGGTCCTACATTGATATAGAAATACTTGAAAGCTTTCAATTTGCCTAGAGATAGGCATGCTTGACAGTAAAAATGGTTGATTTCTCGTTTGAATACCAATGAATCATAGAACATATTTAAATAACCAAGATTTGCACATCGATTTTTTATTAGTTTTATTTTGTAGCTGGTAATGCAGCGAGTTGTCTTAATTATTTCATTTCTTATTTTGTCCCACATTGTCCAACTATTTACATCGCCGTCTATAAAGTGTATGTTTAGCAATGATGTTGCATTTGATGCTCGAAGGCATTTTAATGCTTTCAATGTTTCACAAAAACTCTTATGAATTTTCGAAATCGATACACTTGGGGAGTTTTTCAAATTTTTATTCTGAATTGACCAATTTTCTAATACTTTGTGAAAACTAGTGACAAGTATAAACACAACACTTATGTCCACTGTACTTATAGCGGCTTCTTGCAAGAGTGTCGGAGTTAAGGGAACATTGTCCAAGATTATTCCATTTGGAGTCGATGACTTTTCCATTTTAAGTAGATCAATAACAGCTGAATCAGTGTGGTCCCTTAAATGCTTTGGACTAAGTATCTTTAATCCAAATTCGTTTGCCGCGGTGTGGCAAATTGTTGAGACATCTGATTTTGAAGCTCCAAACACAGCAATTCTAATTGGATCTTGTAGCTGGGGTGGATTGCAGGTATTTATAAATGCAAGAGGATTCCATTTGAAATCTTTCAGATTCTTTTTTCCACAAATAAAATAAATAAAGTCCAGATAAATGCAAGGATAAACTTTGCCTTGCAACCGCAATCCTTCGAATTGATTAAGTGTCATTAGCCGACTTACATCTACTGGACAAGAGTATTTGAAACGACTGAATCGATAATAACCAGAATTTAATAAAACTTCACTCTCATGCATTGTGATCTCTTTGACGCTTTCAAATAATGCTTCACGATGACGATGATTATTTATTGTTTCAACCAATGAATGAACTTGTTTTGATAGTTTATAAGTCTTGGGAACTTTTAGGATAGGTATGCCTAGTTTAAGACATTGCTCTTCTATTTTGAGAATATCTTGTTGAAATAGCTGCATTAAGTGGTAGGATTTCAATTCAATATCAAGCTTTTGTTTTTGTGGCAGTGAATCAATGTAAGACGTTATACTTGACGCTCGTACATTTGGAGAGGACTCTTCATTCAGATCCACCCCAGTGCCACTGTTTGAATAAAAATGATAACTTTAAAATCATTTTTTTACTAACAACTGTCTGTGTTTACTTCGGATATCTTCAGTCCAAATAAAATTAGAGTTTGAAAATAAACTGGTAAACTTTAGTAAAAAAAAGAGGAGGAAGTAATGTAAATGATTACCGCATTCTCGGACTCGATGAGTCAACTATAGTTGCTTAACACCTACATACAAGGGCAAGGTGAAAATTTCTCTGCCTTACATAGTTATAGCGATCTAAACAGCGAAAATTTATAAATCTTAAAATGGGCTGGAAGCATCTTACACAAATAAAAATAGCCATAAAAAAGCTTTGTGCAAGGTGGATGCCGCATTTGCTTAATGCTGATTAAAAACAAGCTCACAAAAGAATTTCAGAGGAATGTTGGGACCGTTTAAAGAAGAATCCCATTGATTTTCTGCAGCGGTTTGTAACTATGGACGAAACTTGGGTACACAACTATACGTCAAAACAAAATAACAGTGGAAGTGGTGGATGGAAGCTTGTGATCCCGCTTTATAAACAGCAAAGCCGATCGTCTCTGCCGGATATGTTATGGCCAGTCATTTTTGCATTTTTGGGATGCGAAAAGGACTCTGCTGGTCGATTAACTTGAGAAGGGTAGAACAATGGGCCCAATGAAGAAGTGGATAGGTCCCTAAATAAATATTTTGATAGTTTTTCAGACTCTGTTGGATAAAGGCTGAACCAAGTGTGTCTGGGTCCAAGAAAATTATGTAGACAAATAAAAACCATTTTTAAACTGAAAATAACTGCCGATCATTGTCAGGCTGAGAAATTTTCAACTTGCCCTCGTATATTGAAAATTCTTATAATATTTGAATCGAAAGTTCTATAAAAAGGTGATATTATCTAAACCAGAAAATTTGCTGGCGGTTGGAAATAGGATAGCCATATGTTCGAAAGTAAGTTAAGTTTTATCAAATTATCAACACAAAACAAGCCTCGATTAAAAAAAAAATAAAAACATTTTTCAAAAAAGTACCTCAAAACTTGCATCATTTGAAATCTTCCAAAATAACGATAAAATGCTTGTAATGTTTCTTCTTTATCATCAAACATCAAAACACATTCCGGATGAAGATTATTTTCAATTAAATCATTAAATTGTTCCAAAAGAAAAGGAAATCCAAAGACAACAACTCCTTTCTCATAATTTCCCCTTAGTTCTTCCAAAAATTGGTCCTTGATTTTATTATAATATTTTCTAAAATGTTGAATTGGAAATTCTCCACTATCCATAGCATTAAATGGCATCGTTGTTAGATTTTGTTTATAAGAGAAACTTTCAACATTCAAACTAGAGGCTAAATTTTCTGCAAAATTATTCTTGTTTCGATGATTTAGTCCAATAATGAATATTCTCGGTGGTGGAACTGAGAAATTGCTTCGTGCATACAACATTGGATTTGAAAGAAATTCACTTAAATCAGCTCTTGAATGCATGATGTATATTTTATTCATGTATTGGGCACTGTAGATTGGATTGCCTTTTTTAAGAATTTTGTATTTACACAAAGAAACTGGACACCAATCTAGACAACTGCCATAGTTGTAATTGTAATTTGTGACAGGATAATGACTTTCTGTGGATTCTTCGTCCGTTTCAATACTCGAATACAGTGAAGCAGATTCGCAAAATGCTTCCATTTCATTGTCAAAAATATAGTTTTCTGATTCCGCTTTCGGTTGATAGATTGACATGTATTCAATAAGAGCATTCAGTATTGATTGAGTCCATGTTTGTTTCGAAATATCAACATCGATGCATTTGATATTATTTGATTGAAGAAACATTTTTATTTCTTCATATTTTTCAATAAATTTCATTGCATTTTTATGTCTTTTTTCGATCAAAAAATTGCTGTTTATTTGAACAGACTCCAGGTTAAAGCTATTTTTGGGATTATTATCTTCAAAACTTGCATTGAAAACATTTTTAAAGTCTAAAAACTTAGAGCATAGGGTATTATAGATATGGTTTTCATTAACACAACATATGTTGTGCTTTAAACTATAAATATCGAAAAATTTCTTAATGGAAGAGATTTTTAAGAAGAAAACGCAGTCTGGCAATTCATCTTGTCTAAGCAAATTCATCCAAAAATCGATATCTAAAGGAGCAGAATCAATTACGTAATATGGATACAAGAGTTCTGTTTTTGTTTTTGATTCAAGCCAACTTAAAAAGCTCTCCGAGGTAATATTTTCCAGGCTTTTTTCAAAAATCATATCTTCAAGTACAAGGTTTTTTGTATATTCATCTGACGTTTTACTCGTTTGTGTGTTTTGAAAATACTGATCAGCTTTTTTTGAAATAAACAAATCAAAGTTTGGGTTTCTCTGAGTTTCCTCTAAAGCTTTTGATACAATATCATTTAGGATATTTAGTACATTTGCACTCCACTCTTGTATTTTATTTTGCTTTAATCTTGAACTTTCTCGCACGAATTCATCATTCAAATCTTTAATTTTTTCGGTTAAATCAAAATTCTTGTAAATCTCATGTGATTTCTGTATATGACTTTTATAAATATCCGCTTTTAAAAATTTAGCTAGAAATCGGGATAAAGTCGATTTGCCACTTTTATGAGGACCAATCACTGCAATACGACATTTAGGTCTTAGATTCATGTATTTTCCAGGATTTTCAACAAACTGTGTTCGATTCTCTTGAGATAAACATAAAAATATGTTACTTAAGTAGCGAACCGGAAACTTACTATCACACAATCGTAACCTTCCGTGGTATAAATTAACAGGACAGATTTGTCCAAATTTTGAAATCCACCACCTATAGTTTGGTAAAACTTTTTCGGTATCACATAGCTCTTCTAAGCTCATTGTGTCTTTTTCACATTCATTCATAACGAAACACTCATAGTTAAGTTTGTAATTTATATATTTAAAGCGATTTTTGATCGAACTAAAAGTGGCATCAGCTCCAATTCGAGAATCTATTCGAATAACATTTTCTCGAAAATAGAAAAGAATGAACTTTTGAAAAACTTCAATTGTTTGAGTGAATTTTTTGGTATAATTGTTAGTGTCTAGATAAATTATATAATCTGGGCGACAGCATAAACTTCGAATGAAATCTAATTGCTTTTGGACACAATTTTTAAGAATTTCATCTTCACTTCCTTCTGAAAATATAAATTCTTGACCATTTAGTTCCCTTTGTAGATCATAAACATCAGAATTTGTATTTAAATTAGAAACTATTGGAAAACCTGTTAAAATGAAACCTTTGGTGGAATACTTTTCTTTTTCTAATTCAACTTCGAGTAATTTCATGACAATCCAAGCGGGTACTGCTTTTCTCATGTTTAAAATATCATTTAACCATACACCAATATTGGATTTCCGAATTATTTCCTGCTGAATCAATTCTTCCGGAGTGATGAGAAATGTTTTAAACTCTTTTGCTAGTAACTGGCCAATTTCACAAAATGAAGAATTTGTATCCCCGGTAATCATAATGCGTATAGGCTTAAATTCTATAAATTGTTTTAAATTGTCTTCACTATCACGACAGTCTTTTGGAAATATTGGTTCATTTAAAATGGTTCTCTCGCTACGGACTTTGTATATTGTTTCCATTGCTTTTGCAATGGTGAACTTATGAATGAACGGATATTGCGTTATAATCGATCCCCACGGTTGTAACTCATCGAATATTTTGGCAGGTAATTTATTCAGCAAGTCGGCTATGATATCTTCTATCCATAGATTCTTTGGTAAAGCACATGTAAAATGGATGTCGTTAGGACTCATATCAATTGTTTTTATTTGTTTAGTATTTTACAGATATTTTTTTATTAGATTTAATGACAGATTGGAAAACTAATTTTGTTTTTTTTTTACTTTAAAAAGAACTTAAGATATTTATTAATCAGTTAAGTGGTAAGAAAAGTTTCACGAGTCGGAAGTGCTTATGCCGAGTATTAAAATGAAATTTTGATCTATGCCATCATGAAACGGGTTTCCACGCTACAAATTACCTCGCAACAAAAACGTGTTCCAATGAAAACACCGCAAGCCTTACTGGTTCCAAACATGTCAAACTGTTTGGGGAAGTTTGACATAATGAAGGCTATCGCGAATATTTTCCTAGTTTCAAACATAATAATGTTTACAGGTCTGCTAGGAACAATTTTAAAGTCTTAAAAGTCGTGACACATCGGGTAACAAAAAACATGAAATCTTAAAAAAATAAAAAGAATTATTTGTCAATTCGAAACTTTTCTAATTTTTTAAGATATAGAATGGTGAGGACTCCCATACAAAAAAAAAAAAATAGCATACGCCTTGACTGAAAAAATGCAAATTTGTTGTACCTTCAAACGAAAGTGCCATTTTCGTCTTTTTATACCCTTCCTTTACGCAAAATTTCTAGTTGATGATATCAACACATATTTTTTTTACAGTGAAAACCCACTGTAAACTATATTATCTTAGGGGAATTTGATTAAATTCACAAACCTAAAAGAGAATTAATTCATCTCTCAGAAACTCTTCATTGTCTCATGTAAATCTAAATGGTGAGTTCATAGTTGTTGCCAAAAAAATCTCTCTTAGAGAGATTTTGGATCGATTTGAATGACTTCAGAATACTTGTTTTTGATCCATTGGGTGATGGCTTAAAGGCGAACAGCTGTGCTCGCGGCTATAAAAAAATCTATGGGTGGGACATCGAAAGATATATCAGAAAGTGGCGCGATAGTTTGCATAAGTTCTATTATAGCTTGGAGATGTTTTTTTGATACAGTAACTCTGAATGCGTCTACTTATTTCTAGAATGACTAGGCGCGACTGTAAAAGACTATAATTTTGTTTCTTCAAAGAATAACGAACCTTAAAAATCACATAATAACGAAATGAAGATTAAAATGGTTTCTCGTAATATTAAGTCATTGAAGATGTAAAATCTGTTGGTCTATGGTTCTTCTTTTAGATCTTATTCTAGAATCTAAGGTCCATTTTCTATACTCGGAGTTGAACATAACTTGAGAATTTTTAATATAAAAATTCTCAAGTTTTGTTCAACTCCGAGTGAAGAAAATGGACCTAAATCCTTTATATTGAAAACTTGGTATGGCTAAGCAAACAAATTCTACGGGACGTTCCTTGAACAACCTTTCACAAGCAAATTTGACTAAAATTGTACTTTTTTTGACATGATTCTTTTTTGTGTTTATTGCGTTATTTTCAAATAAGTTCCCATTTTTTTTCAATTTAAAGTCTTAATACCCGATTGAACAACAAGACAACAGAAAACTGCGATCATAAAAATAATCGTTTTCTATTTTCCCATCTGAAGGACTTGAGTAAAAAAAAAACAACTTTTCAGACTATTTTTACAAATCAGACAATTTTCTAGCAAATTTTCAGAAGAACTTTGCATAATATGCCTCCAGCGATAATTGTTATGATGCGACTGCAGATGGAAGTTTATAAAAAATTGTGCATAGGTATTATTCTTTATGGAAAATCATTATTAAAATCCTTAGCACAATTTTCAATAATTTCATACCAGCCTCAAGTAGCCTCAAGCTTTTTTTTGAAAGAAGCAACAAACAAAATAAAAAAAGAGTATCTCTTCAACTTGACTGACCAACTAGGTTGCAGAAAGACGTAATTTTACAAATTTTTTAGAGTATATTATTTTTTTGTTCCTTTTTTCAAAGAGTTCAAAAAGTTTGCCACGCCTCTTAGTTTAAATTTGAAAATAAAAAAGAAAAAAAAAACATATAATTTACCGATTAAAGGAAGGAAAAGAAGAAGTTTTTTTTTGCCATCAGCAAAGAGCTTAACTTTTGCCTCCAAACAAAGAAGCCAGCGAAAAAAAGAAAATTAAAATAATTCGACCAAGCAAACAGTTTTGCATATTTCCTTCAGCTCTGCGAATAAAGAAGGATATCTATACACTACTTAACTTAGTAATCATTATAATAATCATAAAATAAAAGTATAAAATTGTTTAGGTAAAGCTTGAAGAGCAGAATCAATGCATAAACAGGGAGTAAGGCCAAACTATGGCAAAAGAAGAGAAAAATGTTGTCAGAAAAATAACATAGTAAAAAAAATACTTATTTTCATTGGGATCAATGGTGCAGAAAGGGAAGTTCTCGGCTGGCGCAGCGCTCTTGGTCAAAACGTTGAAGAAGGTCGACTTGCCAACATTCGGCACTCCGACGATTCCAACTCGCAAATTGGTACCCACGCGACCAATCAGTGGCTTCTTCTCGGGTTCCTCGGCTTTTTTAGGTGGCATTTTAAAAAGATGGTTCTGAAAGGATTAATTAAAAAAAAGAAAAAAAAACATAAATAGTCGTCATCTCACACAGACAGTGGATAGAATACAAAAAGTTTGGTTATGTATACAAAGACTATGGGTAAATAAGATAACTTTTTTTTCTTTCTTTTTAACAAATAATGAAAACAATTGTTTAGCAACTTGCTTATTTCGGATAAATATTATAGATTGTAATTTTGTTTATTGTTAAATTCAATTAATATAATTTTTCTTTTTTTCATTTCCTTTCATGGGTACATTTGCATTCTCCACCAAAGTTAACCTCACAATATGGAATTTGTTTGTAAAGTTTTTGATATGGATTTTATTAATATCTTTATATTGTGATGTGTTTTTAAACAAATTAATATTAAATTACCTAAAGTATTATGAATTAATTCACTTTTATTTAAAAAACACTGGCACTGGGACCGGAATTAAAAGCGGTGACGATGAAAAAACCAAACGTGGAAATCGTCGGCACAAGCACAAAAAAGAACTGTCAAATGTCAAAAGTGATATGGATCTATGGATGTCAAAAATTGAGTTCCACAATTTTTTTATAATCCACAAAGTGTGAGAGCAGGGATGGTGTTGTTATATTTATATCTGTTTTGTTTTTGTGTTAAATTTTGCAGCTCAAGCTCCCATACAAATTATCGAAAAAAATTGCCGAGCTAAAATAATGTATCTCATACAAATTATCGATAACTTGTATAGGAATTGTATCTCGGCTAAAATTTAACTCGATCTGCTTACCAGGCCTCACAGTCACAGTGCATATTTTTTATTGATTTTTAATTGTACGAAAGTGGCAGCATTATCGATAAATTGTATGAACGCTTGTTGTTTTAGGTTAGGTTAGGTTAGGTTAGGTTAGGTTAGGTTAGGTTAGGTTAGGTTAGGTTAGGTTAGGTTAGGTTAGGTTAGGTTAGGTTAGGTTAGGTTAGGTTAGGTTAGGTTAGGTTAGGTTAGGTTAGGTTAGGTTAGGTTAGGTTAGGTTAGGTTAGGTTAGGTTAGGTTAGGTTAGGTTAGGTTAGGTTAGGTTAGGTTAGGTTAGGTTAGGTTAGGTTAGGTTAGGTTAGGTTAGGTTAGGTTAGGTTAGGTTAGGTTAGGTTAGGTTAGGTTAGGTTAGGTTAGGTTAGGTTAGGTTAGGTTAGGTTAGGTTAGGTTAGGTTAGGTTAGGTTAGGTTAGGTTAGGTTAGGTTAGGTTAGGTTAGGTTAGGTTAGGTTAGGTTAGGTTAGGTTAGGTTAGGTTAGGTTAGGTTAGGTTAGGTTAGGTTAGGTTAGGTTAGGTTAGGTTAGGTTAGGTTAAGTTAGGTTAGGTAAGGTTAGGTAAGGATAGGTTAAGTTAGGTTACTTTAGGTAAGATCTTGTAAGCAGATTGAGATAAATTTTAGCTCCTATACAAATTATCAAAAGAATGTAGCCGATTTTTTGATAATTTGTATGGGAGCTAACATTTAGCTTTTTCTGCGTATACTAGGCTTTTGGCTTGAACCTAGCTCTTTGGGCTGACATTTTTTCTTCGTTTTTGTAAATTTTTTTTCGCAAAAAAAAATCTAACAGTTGAAGTTCATTCCATCAAATAATCCGGTATTGCAATGCATTAAATAAATTGTTTGTTGTTTAAACCCTGGTACGCTGCTCACGCTAAATTTTAGCCAATATAAAATTCCCATACAAGTTATCGATAATTTGTATGGGATCCATTTTAGCCCAGATAAAATTTTTCGATAATTATTGTATGGGAGCTAAAATTTAGCGCGAGCAGCGTACCAGGCTTAAGCTTTCAGAGCTTAACTTAAATTCTTTCAGACCAAAACCATATTTGAAAACAGTGGTACCTACAACAGTAATAGAATCTGTACGAATCTTTTATATTCCTTATGTACAATGTACAAAGCAAATTATAGGTAATAATAGGGGCGCTTTCATAAATGCATGGTTGCGCAAGTCTGACGAATGCAAAGCTTTCATTAATGCAAATGACAAATGTCAGGTGTTCATAAATGTAAAACGCAAATATTTGCAGCGCAAATGTGCAAATGAAAAAATTCTCATGCGCAATGAATTTAAACTTAAAGAAAGAAGGAACATGACGTAAAAGATGATACAGCTTTTCTTTGTTTTCCAATTTTGTCAAAATATTAATTGAAAATTCTAAGTTCAAGTCAAAATAACAAAAATAGCCGCGAATTTCTTGGATATAATAAATCTGTAAATATTGACAGAAATGTTTTAAAAAAAGTTTTTTTTTCTTAAAGGATGGAATTAAGATAATATATTGTTATTTTGGAGAAGAGGCTGAATTGCAACTTAAAAAATTTGACAAATGACGCAAATCAGAAAAAGTGTTCATAAATTCAAAGTAAAATACATGCGCAAATAGTTTTTCTGACATTAGTCTGATCGCAAATGACCGCATGTAAACAAAGCAACCATGCAATTATGAAAGCACCCTAGGTATTAAAACGGCGTCAACAGAGACTGAAAAACCTTTTTTTTACATTTTTTTTTTTGCATTTTAAAGAATGTTGGGTTTGTGTTCGAAAACTTAGGATGTTTGTTCATTGCATTTTATTGAATTTTAGATATGTTGCATTATGAAACTTTTTACATTATGATAGTCTGATTTACATAAATATATTGCCAAAAAAGTGAAGATATTTGTAAGAAATTGAATGAAGACTTGAAGAGCAAAATGGATGTGTAGCTGAAATTGAACAAGTTTAAGGTAAAATTAATATTAACATTAAAAAATTTATGAAGTTTGGAATGAATGATGAAATTGAACTAAGAATAGATAATGAATCTCTAAATTGTGTTTGAAGCTTTAAATACCTAGATAGTGTCATAGATAGACAATGGAATCTTAGTGAACATGCTAATCATACATACATATATGCAAAATTTTCAAAAACACATTTATTATTTATTATATTGATTGGATATATGTATGTAGCTACTTAAACTCAAACCTGGCATATTAATTTTAATTTTTTTTACCTATTTTATATTATTACACAGAGTGTCTCGTAATGAATGTATGAGCCTGAAATGGCTGATAGCTACACTTATGACTGCTCTAAAATCAAATAAAAAAAAATTCTATCGTAACCAGTTTAGAAAATACTAGCTTTTTTTTGACAGTGTATTTTAAATTTCATCACCTTACTTTTTCGTTCTACACAACCACGAATAAATGAATTTTATAAATTTCTTTTTTTTTAATTAATTTTCTACAATAACTACCTCAGCCATTTCAGGCTCATCCACCGGACACCCTCTTAATAACAGTTCAAACTTAGTTTTCTCGGAAATTTGTAGAGACTCTTTATTAATGCTGCACATCACTGGAAAGCTTAGGAGCTTTGCTTTGCTTGTCCGTTATTTTTTTTATGTAGAATAATTTATAAAAGAAAAGTTATTGGAGATTTTTCTTTTTTATTAAAAATTAGGGTAAAACTCCAAAAATCAAAACGGCTCAGTCAAATAAAAATGCAAACCAGGAATTTAAATATAATAATTTCTGTAAATTACTTTGTTCTAAATATTTAATAAATTATAACTAACGTCTCAAACCCGAATTTTATTTGAAACATAACTTGTTCAAAACCAAAATTATTGATTGCTTTTAGAATTTCTTAGCTTAATAGTGTTTCATCCAGGAAAAACATTGATTGTACTCAGGTTCATTTTAACTTTTTTGTCTATTACTATTACTATTGTAGTAAGTAATTTACTTTTAGTTTTAAGTAAGCTTTAAGGGGGGAAATCCCTCTGGACGACAGCTTTTTCAATATTTTTTTTGGTAAACCGAAAGCATTTATTGAAATTTGGAAAAGTATATGATATTATTGACATTATGAAGTAATGATACAATTTTTTTGAAGTAAAAAAAAAAACAAAATGGCGGCTCTACAGCTCTTTAAAGTTGACGCCTCGAGTTTGCGCCGTGCAATGCCCACGTCCAGAAAATTATTTATAATCAAAAAAGAAATTTTTTTCCAATTAAGTATATTTATACGCATTGCACGAACCTAAATTAAGAAAAAGAAAGTGTAAAATAAAAAAACGAAAAAACACAAGGTTTCTTTATAAACAAATTGTTAAAAAAAATATTTGTTGTAAAAATTTTATTGAACTTTTATTTTTATGCAATGGCCAATTAGTTAACGAGTAAATTGCATTTTATTTTAAGTCGATAGCTTCATTAGTTTTTGAGATATGTTGCACGGCGCGGAAAAAAACGCGTTTCGAGAAAAATGAGTTTAAAGTTTTCGTTTTCGTACTGTGGTAGATTTGCAGCGCATAGGTTTCAGGACTATCTAGGGACTTTTAAGGTTTCATTTGAGGCTTAAACCACTGAAAATAGTTTCTACCGTTGATAAATGAATTTATTAGGCAAAGAAAATAATGCAAAAATAAATAAAATGCACGACTGGGGTCGCACGTACTTGCTCTTGCAGTTCAAAGCACTTTTATGTTAGTTTACTTGTAGATTTTACGAGCTGCCTCTATATAAATTTTAAAGAAATTTTGTTGAGGTTGGGGAAGAGCCGACATTCAGGGCAAATTTTTTTATATGAACAACAAAAATTTTTATTTGACTTTTTTTTGGAAAAAATAAAAATGCATTTTTATTGCAATAGCTTTGAATATAACGTCTGCAAAGTTTAATCAAAATCGTTAGAGCCGTTTTCGAGTTATTTGGTTTAAATTGAAAAATTTGTATGGGAGGTACACTTTCTAAGCGAGCTATAAAAAAACAAAAAAAAAACCAACTTTCAAAATTCCATAAAAATCATCTGTACCAAATTTGAAGAAAATCCCTCCACGCGTTTAGGCTATGGAAATGTGTACAGATGGACGCACACCCGCACAGACGCACAGACGCACGGACGGAATTGCGCGACCCACTTTTTCGGAGTTCTCCATCATCGTAATGTTGGTTTTGATTAAAACCTCAACTTTTTTTTCGACACTAAACCAATACTTGCCCTATAGAGCAAGTAAAAATTCCAGAGGGATTTCCCCCTTAAACTTCGAAAAGAAATACTAAACAAAAGAGCTGATCAGCGAACTTGGCCAAATTTGTATCGTCCTTTTCAAATAAATTATTGTTTGATTTAAAAATGCCCTGCGACTTTAAGGTAGTTAACTTCATGAAGCAATAATCCACACCATTTTCACGTGTCTTTGAATATCTTTTCCACATTTCATTCTTACAAAATTCACTATAAAATTAAAGGAGATGGCACATTTTTCTATGGAGCTTGGGCCCAGTGTGTTCACTAACGAAATTGGTATCAAATGAAAGGTGACGGTAAGCACATTACGTGGGTAAAATATTTTCAAATTCGTTAGTGGGGTTTTGGAGATATTTGAGTTTGAAGTTTCGGATTTCACAATCAAGATTTCAGCTAATTTTTCGAACAATTAATCGTAGAATGCGTAATAATGGGTGTACAGAAATAATATTGGTATCAAATAAAAGGTATTTCTCTTGTCTATAAATCTGTATCAAAAGTTTTTTTCTTTGTTAAAAAAAATAATACATATTAGGTATTTACTTCTCAAAAGGTGATTTTTTTAAGCGAGGCATTTGGCACATCGAAATATCAAAATATTCAGTGGTGACATGCACTTTTTTTTTGTAATTTTTTGATAGCTTAATGTGTTACCTTTAATTCTATATATAAAATAGTTCTATAAAACATACAAAAACCTTATAATAAGCAAAATACACAAAAACGCGCTGAAATATGCCTATTAAATAATAAGAATAGAAACTATAGTTCAGTCAATGGGGAAAAATCTGGAAAAAGCTATGACGTGAGCTAAGTTTGAATGCAGTATTGAAGAGGGGTTTATCCCAAGTACAAATCTCAGATTGCGTATTGTTTGGTCTTGTGGGGCGACCGCCATTTTGAAAAACGCATTTGTCTCAATATCTCGAGAACGACTGGTCGGACAGAAAACTAGAGAGGACTTTTTAGATTGGAAATTAGTTAATCTTTCTTTTTCTAGTACATCATTTTTCTCTAGGAGTTATAATTTCAGAGTTACACTACCGAAAATTGTGTGTTTTTTGATATTTTAAATATTTTAAACAACCCTTAGAGTTAAGTGCGGAATTACTGAGAATGAGATACTTTGCGGTTCTGTTACTCTGAAAGTATAACTCCTAGAGAAAAATGATGTACTAGAAAAAGAAAGATTAACTAATTTCCAATCTAAAAAGTCCTTTCTACGCATTCTACGATTAATTGATCGCAAAAATAGCTGAAATCTTGATTTTGAAATCCGAAACTTCAAACTCAAATATCTCCAAAACCCCACTAACGAATTTGAAAATATTTTACCCACGTAATGTGCTTACCGTCACCTTTCATTTGATACCCATTTCGTAAGTGAACACACTGGGCCCAAAAATGTGCCATCTCCTTTGCTTAGAGTAAAATAAAACCTAATAAAATATTTCGGAGAAAGCATTTTGGTTCGTTTAAATTCTTTATAATTTCTCAAAATGTACGGTACCTACATTTATGGATACTCCACACATAGATACAAACCTACGTGCTGAGAAATTAATACACCAATCAAATTTAATAGGCTTCAAATTATAGTTTGGCTATTTATCAGTCGCATAGTGAATTAGTTCAGTTTCAGTGGTTGTTTCATGGCACAATGAGCACCCAATTCAATAAATAATTGCTATAATTTTCGAAAATTTTCTGTACGTGATTTTGCGTCACAGGAATTTACCTATTGGGCTATACAACGGTTCGTCCTTGAGAGAACAGAGAGATGATGCAAATGCTAAGCTAAGAGAAGATATAAAAATAAATTGGAGTTTATGCGTGGGAGTCAATTAAATAAGAAGTTAACATTTTTTAAGACTTTAATTTTTGATTTTAAGTAGAATAACCGTTAGAGTTTTTACGTGTGTCTTGGGTCAACTATTAAGATTAAAGTAAAAATGTTATCTTAAGAGTGTGCACATATCGGAGAAGTCAATCTCAATGAGGTATGTGTGACTTCCATTCAAAATTCTTCTTCCATTAATCAGTGCGAGTGTTTATAGAATTGGTAAGTACGATAACGATTAGGAGGTGGGAAATTGTAAACGATTCATTACCATTTTCAAAAGACGGAATATAAGTTTTGTAAGTAACTTTATTTTGAACATTTTATAACATTCCTAAGGTTTGAAACTTGAAAGGCAAAAGAATGTAAAATTGAAGAAAACTATTTAATTCAAACCATGTGGCACATTAAGGGTGTTTCTTAGAGAACGACGAATCTAAAGAGATCGAACTAACACTATTCGGCAACCATAACTAAATTCATAGCCCTTTTATCATTTCGACTTATGATTTCAGAGTAACAGTTAAATTATCACCATACAATGATAGCAACTTGGCAAGAATATTTGATTTATTGAATGACCAAAAATAATCAAGAATGATTAAGCTTATTATAAAATATTATTTGTTTCTCGTAGACTGAGTTTAAATGAAACCAATAGTCCCTAATAAAAGAACAAAAGATCAAACCAAGCTTTTATTCAAAGATTAACAAAACATTACAAAATTAATTAATTTTCGGCTTACAAATTCTGAAAAAAAAACGAATTTGTTCATATCAAAATTTAATACTTGCTTCCAGATTTTTTTTTTTTTTTGTTTAACAGCCTTTCAGAGAAAAAAGCTGATTTAATACTGATTTTCTTGATTGTATCTTCTCTTTAACCCTTTCGAACCCAAGCTATGAAAATCAATATTAAAAAATGTTTTTTTCGGTATTATCGGGTCAAAAACATCACAACTAAGAACTATGAATAGCAAAAAGTTATTTTCCAAAATAATAAATAGCAAAACTAGTGTGTTATTCTCATGTTACATGTAAGTAACATGCACAGCTTATGACCACCAAAAAAAGTCGGAGAACTGAGAAAATAACTTTTTATGAAACTATAATGTATGCTACTTCTTCTAAGCAAAAAAACAAAACACTTTCTGCATTAACATTTTGTATATCTTTTTTTCAAAATTATGACCATATATAAAAAAAAAATTTTTGCAAAAAAAAAAATGTGAATTTCAGTCTCTTTTTCGATTAAAAAAAACTAAAGGTATGACATTAGACTAACTTTTTGTAATATGCCAGTAACTAGGCATTTTTATCTTTCAATTAAGCCATCGAAACCTTAAAAATTGTTTAATTTAATATTTTTTACGAATTTTTAAAAAAATGTTACATGAGAGTAACTCTGGGTCCGAAAGGGTTAAGAATGTAATTTATTAATTTCATATAGTTTCATATAAGAAAGTTAGTAAGTTTTATTAGACCTTAAATACAATTAATTTTTTTTTTTTAGTTGACACCTTTCAGCCTCGAAAATAACACTATAATGTTATATTTTCAAATACAAAAGAGCTGATCAGCGAACTTGGATAAACTATTTTCTTATTTTAAAACTGTTTTCTTTCATTTTTTTCTTTGTTAAGAGTCTTATAAAAATAGAATACATCTTCTTAAGACAAATTCAATGAACCCAAGTCCTTAAATCATCTTAAATGTCAAAATGTTTAGCCCCCAAAAACTTTCATTCGATTTATAATTTTTTTTTCGGCCAGTTTGATTTTGCACTTACAATTTCAATAAGTCATTACATAAAATTATTTTACTGCAATGAGTAGGTGATATACGTTTTGAATTATTAACAAATCTAATTTGATTTTGATCAGGTAAAACGCCCAGAAACGCAATATTATCATCTTTGAAAGAGCAATTAGAAGATCCTTAAATTAATTTTAATTTTAACGATAATTGGTTTGTAGCTAACTGAAAGTACGGTTTTTCTTGCCTAAAATAAATCTCAACAACTGTCTGTCTGAATACTTAACTGTTTTTACTATACTTGAAGGATGTCGATAATATTTTGTTTTTTTTTTTCCAAAACGGAAGTGTGTACAATGAGGGATAGACTGAATCTATGAGTTTGTAAATTCTATGGCATGCGACACGATGATTTTTCAATCCCTGATTCATTCAATTAGAATTGTTCACCCTTCAGAAAATGTCTAATCCGAATGAGCAGACACTCCCACCTTGATCCACCTACAAAAAAAAAACATGAATTGGAAAAAAGGGATGTTAAGAACCATTTACCCAATGAAAGAGAATAACTGTGTTGTGAACGTTATTAAATGCTAATTCCTATAAATTCCTGTTAAGGACAATTATTTTATTTTTATTTGAAACATTTTATTATTGTGCCACGCGAGTCCTTTCATTGAAATCCAATACAAGCACTCATTTATAGAAATATGTATAGGACTCAACATCTGCACTTTAATTATATACTGAGTGTTCTTTCGTGCACTCCCAAAATATTTATACGACCTTAGTATGGATTAGTATGTATATCTGGTTAGAATTTGATCAACATTTTTTAGTTTTGAAATTGTCCGTTAATCAAAATAAATAGGTTATATTTTCTTGTATAGAATAGAAAGCTAAGTTTTGCCATCATTTTGTTTTTATAATTATTTGTGCACTCTAGCTCAGTATGTAATTATGAACAGTAAAAAAAAAAAAAAAAACAAATTAAATGTTGGATACATGACATGGTGGTCCTTACACCTGCCTTATATTATAAGTATGCTAATTTGTTCTTTATTGCCCTTTACAAAAATACTAAAATATGATAATCAGTGTTCCAAAATGAAATAACTATGCTAGACTACCTTCTTTGATTATCATGTATTGTGTTTTTGGGTTTAATGATGTATTTATTGTAAATTATAATTTGTAATTATAGCTTTATCTAACATTTAAAAAGATTTATTACACAATTTAAGTTAAATTTTGTTTATATCAAACCACCTTTAATCTGATTAAAAGCATGTAAGTTTATGCGTCAGTACGTTTTAGTATAAAACAATGAAATGTTAAAGCTTAGTGTTCGATTTACATTTTGAACAAAATGTTTCATATAACAATCCCTGAATAATTATAAACTATGTATTACTAGTTTAAAGATACATTTTAGAAACTAGGATTTAGATGAATACATAGTTTCATTTATTAAAGTTTTTTTTTTCAATTATCATTTTAAAAAAGTAGATATGATTGAAGTCATCCATAAAAGATTTGAGGCACCACAAATTCTGAATGTAGATATCGAGCGGTAATGGTCGAAATATGGAAATCAATTAGGATAGAGGATTTGAGCTTTTAATAAGTGGAGAGAAAGAGTGCGTGTTCAACAATCAACTTCTTCGTAAAGAAAAAGTGTCATATATTCACATTAATTTTCAAGTCAGTTGTTCAAATCTACATGTGACCAGAGAATTAGATGCAGAAGTTCACAACGAATCTCAATCTTAATCGAATATTGGAATGTATGATTGAAACCCAATTTCAAAGTCTATACACAAAAAGGTAAATTTTTATTTAGTTGAGACTAATTGATAACGTCCTAGTAATTAAGATTAAAAATGTGATTCATGGCATGTTGAAGCTATTAAACTTTTCGAGATTTTTTTTTAAATACAAATTTCAGTTTTAAGTTTGTATTAAAATATTTATATTTAACTCAAATATTATTTATATTCAGAGAGTGTAGTACCTACTATGTATGTACAACATTTCGTTATTTTTTTATCTTTCTATTATCAAATTGCTTCAAACTAGAAAATTAAACAATAATTATTTAAGTTTATTGTGTGTTTTCAAAGCTAGTGCCAAACAACTTGGATTATAATTTTTGTTTTTAAGTTTTCCCGATTTAATTTAGAATTTAATAGAAAGAATGTATCAATTTTTTGCTACAAAATTTCAGTGAGAGAAAAAGTGCATTTTTCAATGTTTTTATTTATAAAATTGTAAGAATTAATTTTTTGTAGGTTAAAGCCTAAAAATGGTTAAACTTTATTTCTTCAAAAAAGTTTTCTTCCTCGCTAACGCTCGCAATTTATATCAACCAACTCATCACTCTTCGTACCAATTTAAAAAAGAGATGCCGCTGAGTAATCGGCCATTTTATATTCGGTACACTTTTAAAATCGTATACGGTAAGCAGAACTTTTTTAAACTTTTAACTACGAATTTCTCTCCTAAAAAATACTTAAAAAGGATATTGGCAAATTTTTCGCTTCGACACAGTTCTAACGACCTGCAAAGACGACGAAAAATCGACTGCAGTTACATATAGTTGATACAAAGTATTGTGATTCCTAAAAAAAAAAAGAAGAATATGGGCATCTTGGACGTTGGGCGGCCATTAATGAAATTGGTATCAAATGAAAGAACTATAACTTAGGAAAAACTGTTGCTATGGAGGTTTGGCTCTATTGCTTTTGTTAATGTATCGTTCAGTGTTTGAAGGCCAAATTGTATTATATTTTAATTTTAAATAGTTTATGAAGCTTATGAAATTATCGGTGGTATTGAGAAAAATATCAAAAAATACATAACCATGAAAATATTGTTAGCACAAAAAAAAAACCGTACAAAAAAGAAAATTATATTTCCTACAACTTTGGCCTGCAGTTAACCAACGATTTAACCAACAATTTTGTAGAGTCGTACTTCCTGGTAACCAGTTGTTCCGAAGAATGCCTATTTGCTAATGATTTTCCTGTACTATTAAAGATATTGAAATTTTTAAATAGAAATTTTCCTATCTTCGTGACCTTTCTTGAATCGATGAATACAATTCTAAGTATTATACTTGTATTTCCCCAAGACAACTTAGAATTGTATTTATTTTTAAATAAAATTCAAATGGCAAAATTCATTCATTTTCAAAATTCACGGAGGTGGAAAATTTGATGTCCAGGGATTTTTTTAAATCAAAATAACATTTATTTAAAGTTTTTTTCTCATTTACCAATTAAAATACGAATATACGCATATACGAATATATTTGTTTCGGTTAGAAAAGTTTAAATTTCTTTTTTATTCCATTTTATATACCCAAAAATAGCGTTCCCGGACATGTCCATAACTCAAAAACTGATATTCAAATGACCTAAAAACACATAAATGTCAATTATTTTTAAGTATTTCTTTTCTAAATACTACATATAAACAATACTTTTTATAAATTGGTACATCTCTTACAAAAAAATTAAGTTTTTTGTTTTTTTTATACATTAATAAAAGTTGTCCCAAGAAAAATCGTACATCAATTAACCGTCATTCCGGGAACGCTTGTTTTGGGGTATAGTTAGATTGAAATTTTAATTTTTTGGTGAAAATCGAGTCCACTGCAATATCTCAAACATATTTCGTTTAACTTTGTGACATAAAAAATAAAAATAAATTAAGGTCAAAACGTCATTTCCGGGAACGTCATTTCCGTGAATCTGAATAAATAATGTAGTCTAACACTCATAATTTTGAATTTTTTGGGAATTTTTACTTAGTAGTCTATCTAAGTATGGCTGTAATATACACTTTTATCAAAAAAGTTACAAGAAAACAAAAGAAAAAATTACTTATGTCCTAAGTGTTTCGGACGTGCATAAAAGCATTTTTTTGTAGAAATCGGTCTCTGTCCCAAGAAATAAAGTTATATTTCATTTATTTATGACCTACTACCTTAATATAATAGTATATCATTCACATTGATACTATTTCTAGACCCCTAAAGTCGTTTTGAAGAGATTACCATCATTTCCGGGAACGTTTTTCTAGTGCTAATTTTTTGGGTTTTGCGGTAAATTGAAAAATATACATTTTTGTGCCCGTTCATGAACCGACAAATTATGGCTAAAGCGAACATTTGAGCATGAAATTTTTATCATAAAACAAAGTTGATTTTTTAAGAATTCGGTCATCGAAATTTCCCACCTCCATGATTTTGAACCATATGAGCTGCACCGCAGTGCATTTTTGCTAAATAGTACCTATGATTTAGCCTGTCCAGATTGAAATTGATTTAGTCTGATTTACTGATATTCGCACATTTGACTTGCCGAAAATACTTCAACCTCAGCCCACCAACAATGTATGCATTACGAAAGCTCATGCAATATTATTCCATTTTGTTCATTAGGTACATTAATACATTAATTATATAATGTACACACTGCAAATATTATTTACATATGTACATTGTACGTAATACAATGTATACATAAAAAAACACATGTTATAGATTTCGTGCAACATTCAGTAATATTTATTCCTTGGGATTTAATTTCATCGAATATAATTTCCCAAAGGGTTGACCGTTTCATTTCTGTTCCATTTGCAGTACGCAAAACATTATATTATTAAAATCAATTAGAGAAGCCATTGAACGGTGAGAGCCACCGTTTTCATTTCTGTTATTGAAATTTAAAATAATTGAAAAATAATACACAAAACATGGCAACAAAAATGTAATATTATAACTAAAATATTAGGTTTTCATATCTACTGTCCACCGCAAAATTGAAGTTAAAATGCCGTGACATCAAATATTATTTTTTTTTAAATTTTATTTATATTTTTTTTTTTCCTTTATAAGAAGTAAGCACGAATTACACGATCCCATCAACCATTACAACAATGCTTTATATGCATTCTGCGAATGTAGAAATAATGATACATCTGTTTTTAACTATTGTGAAACCTCCTAGAAGTATATTATTAACCCTTCCGCATAATTATAATATGTATTATATATGTACCTTGGTAGGAGGATAGCTAAGTCAACCCCTAAGGCCTTTAAGATTTAAGTATGTCTCTTCTAACTGAATTTTAACAATTTTATGTAAAAAAAAACCATACAAAATGTATATAATACAATTTATTTGTTATATCAATGCTGTATTAAACCAATAGTTAGGTAACTGCAATTCATGCGTATAACTTAAATTGATACAAATCTGTGGATATTTGAATTGAGAAATATAAAATATATATTTTTATAATATGTATATCTGAAATCGAATGCAAATCTTCTAGTAAGTGTAAGTAAGTGGTAAGAAAAGTAAAAAATTTCCAAATGGAAAACAGGGTGTCCCAAAAGTCAACGTCGAAACGAAAACGGTAGAAAGGGTAGGTGGTGAGAGTTATCAGAAAAATATTTACAAAAATCGCAGCCATATATTTTGTGAGTTATGGGCATTTGAAAAAAAGTCGAAAAAATGGTCACCCTGTGACGGTTTTTCATGTGCCGTGACTACAAATCTTAATTTTTCTCATTTTTTTCTTTTGTTACGGAACCTTGAATAACCCTGCTACCAAATGCATTCAAAAATTTTAACTCAGCTGCATCAGTTTTAAAGCAAATATTACTTTTTTGCCCAACTAAGTACTAAAAATTTTTACATGACTCTAATTCAATGAACCGTAGTGTACAAAAAAATACACTATGATGTTTCGGCAAGTTACTTTAAAAGTTGGTGTGTTACATTCTCTTTTCAAAATGGTATAACATTGTTGAGAATATTCCATAAATAACCTAGATAAAATTTATTTTCTTAAGAAATCCGACTTTTTTATTAGGTAATTTTTCCATATTATTTAAGTATTGTACCCTTTCAGAACCTTTCAGAATACAAAAACTTAAATATTATGGAAAAATTACCTAATAACAAAGTCGGATTTCTTAAGAAAATATAAATTGTGGTAACAAAAATGTCTTTTCGAATCGGTAAGTCATAGAGAGTTTAATTTTTTTAATCGAGAGACATGACAGAAGTGTTGAAAAAATTCTAAAAAATTGTTATTACGAGTTCTGAACATTTTTTTAAAGAATTTTAAGGTCCTAGGTTTCTACATGATGAAACATAAACTAGGGATATTTTCGAGTGTTTTATATATTTTTAGGAATTTTTTAAAGCTTGCGAAATACTCGTAGGCATATCATTGGCTTCTTACATTAGAATATGCTTCATGACAAAATTTCCAAATTATCACTCAGTGGTCGATATTACCTTTAATTGGAATCAATATCGTCTTTTAGTTCTATTAGATGAGCAATGTACTTTGCGACTCCAATCGTAACTACTGATTGTCATCTCTCACTTCCAATTTAATGAGCACAGCGTTTCTGCAGTTACTGCCTGTTCTATTTGTATTTTACACCCAATGTCAACAAATTTTCAAAAATAAAAACAAAATTTCTTCAACTTCTTCTTATTGAAGTTGTGATTTATTGTGTTTATCTGAGATATAAAAATTAAAATTTTTATCGAACTTCATAAAAATTAATTTTTATTTCATCAAAAATAAAATAAAATGTTCTCGATATTTAAACCTATTTTAGAAATATTAACTTTTAGTCATGTCCACTTTGCGTTTTTCTCGGGATGAGTTGGAAAATAGTTGTACTATTTTCCCCTGGACCCTTCAAATGTATAAACCCATAATTTTTGGGTCGTCTCGTATTGTCACATGATAAAAAGAACTACCCTTAAATTATTTATTTTTACTAAATTTAATTTATTTTAAAGCTCCTTTGGGTTTTGAAAAAATTGTTGACAAAAAATTATTTGACCTTTTTATGGTAGGTATATCATATTTTTACAATATTTTCTCTAACTTTTAATTTTTTTACTAGAACTATTCTGTTAATAATGAAAAAAAAGTGCTGAAATAATTTTGTTCTAGCTACGCGAATATTTCTTTAAGCGTAAATCAATTTTGTATTTGTACATATTAAAGAAGTTACTGTTAAAAAGATTATTTTGTGTTGTTATTTATTTTTCGATGGGCATCACCACATGGTTAATTAATTAAACAGACATCAATCATATATTAGGTGAAGCTTCATTTAAGCCAATAAAGTTCTAATCTTTGAACTACTTAAGCTTTATATAAATTAGACATAGCTATAACTAAATAATTATCCCAAAATGAAAATAATAGGTTTTTTAAGATACGCCTATACTAAAGTAATATGCGGTTTAGATAAGTCTTGAAAGTATCCGAGTTTATACATAGATTTAGATTCTCCCATTCAAATCTATGTAAAATGTACATACAAATGTTTTAAACTTTCATTTTTGTTTGGTTTTCAAGCATTGATGCAAAAAAACAAAAGAGCTGAGTATCAAACTTGATTTAAGATCTAAAATTCTCATTGTTTTTGCGTTTCATAATTATATTTGAATTCTAGAACTATTCACTTTTAATCATTACAGAAAAACATAAAAATGGATAATTATTTGAAGCCGTTGAATGTGGCTTTGTACAAAATTCTTGATATTTCTTTATCTAATGACTTATGATTTAGTATTTTTTTACACTTTCTGTAAAAAGTTAAGTACCTACCACTCTACAAACATTATCTCTTAAATCCAGATTTTCAGTGCAATTCTGTTAAGTTGTAATTTTGATCATGGGCTTTGCTAAAGACATTTGATGAGTTCACTATAAATCAATTAAAATGATATTTCGAATAAAAAACGTATCAAAAGCTGTTAATGTACGAGGTTAGTATTATTTTTAGATAAAACATACTTACCTCCTGTAATTAAGTTAAAAATGAGTGTCTTCATATAAAAAATAACAAAAGTGGTGCAATTCAAAACAAAAACCTATGATTTTCATAATAAAAATAATATTAAGTATGAATGGGAAAGACTACAGTCTCTCAGCTTGAGTTTTTTTTACAATAACTCTGTGTTTAGCTACACCATTATTAACAATTAGTTATACAAATAAATATTTTTTTATTTTTCTGATGGTTGGCATTCTTGAATTAATCTTATCATAAGTATCTAAAAAATTTCACTTAAACAATAAAACCAACGGATTAATGAAATTTAGTGTTTTATAACGAAGAAAAAAAAATAATAAAACAATATTAAAATTATTTTTATTTTAAGTATGTTGTAACATGCAAGTATTAAGTGCACTTAATTTTTGTTTTCTAAAATAAAATGAAGTTCTAGTCGAGTCAAATTAGACATAAAATTTGTAAAATCTCGGAATCCAGGGAAAGTCGATGCATCTGAAAAACGAGTATAGGACTGCATTATAAAAGGGTCAAATAAGAAAGTTAAAAAAAAAAATTTCACCGCTCTCGATTACAACAGTTTTTATGGACCGTTTACTGTCATTCCGTATGCAAGCGTCAATCGGAATTGCTGTCTCATTTTAGATTTTGCTCAAACTTTGTAGGGATTCTCTCTAGGACTTTGAACTTAAAATTTTTGCATAAGGAGTACAGCCATCGAGTTCATTTTAGATGTAATTTGTTGAAAAATATCTATATTTAATATTTGGTAAGTATAAGCTTCCTAATTATAATAGCCAAGGTTCTGGAGCCAGTCAAAAACCATGAGAAATCAGCAAAATTACCAGTTTTTCAAAAATTATTTTTAATTCAGGGATAATTATTACGTAATTTTTTAATATGTATTCAAAAATTACTATTCTTAAGCTTTAAAATGGCGTTTCAAACAAAAAGATATCTTTAGTAGACGCAAAGTTATAATAACATAAAAATGACCTTCTGAAAAAGTTCGAATGCTGGTAGCGGGGAAACCACGCAACTTAAAATTAAATCATCATGGATTTGCTTCCTTACAGTCCTAGAGAACATCCCTACAAAGTTTGAGCAAAATCTAAAATGAGACAGCAATTCCGATTGACGCTTGCATACGGAATGACAGTAAACGGTCCATAAAAACTGTTGTAATCGAGAGCGGTGAAATTTTTTTTTTTAACTTTCTTATTTGACCCTTTTATAATGCAGTCCTATACTCGTTTTTCAGATGCATCGACTTTCCCTGGATTCCGAGGTATAAAGCTAATTTGACTCCACTATTCGTTTTCTTTTGTTTTCTTATACATATATTGTTGCATTTCTCCTATAGAATAAACTTACAGAACAATCTAATATGTTGATACCTGATTAAATTCGAAATGGCGTATAGGCTGATTCTTCTGATAAAGAAGGTAAAATAGAATAATTTTAATATTTTTAAATACCTATTGAAGTTTTAAATTTGAGTTTAAGTATTTTACTACGTACGTATACAATATATAACTGCTGAAGAAGTAAATTTAATTGCAGTTTCTAAGGATTCCACGAGCTACTACAACTGTAATGAAATGTATTCCATTAATATATTTAATGTTTTAAAAAATTATGTAAATAAGATTTGAGTTTGGGTGCAAAGTTTTTTGCTTTTGTGTAGTAAATTTTACGACAGTGAAGTAGTTTGAAAAGTCTTAGGATTTAAAGTTAAAGATTTTATTATATTTAACCTTTTTGTTTAGATACCTTAAAAAGCATAGTTTCAGGTCCTTGATAGTTGGTCATTACAAATCACATGAAGCCAAGTTATGATCGGATTCATACAACCATTTAACTTGTTCAATATCTACTTATATACATCCTTAAGTACGTATATGTGTTAAAGTAAATGCTCTTAAACTATATTCATTACAGTATTTGTGCTATAATTCATACTTATATCGAAGAATTTTATAAAACGCAATTTAGAAAAACTTAAGGAACGCCATAAAACTTGACTGCATGTATAAGAGCTACCAATTAACCACAGTTCCACAAAACTTGTTTAAATAAATTCAACAAATTTGTAATGCATTTAATTGGAGCAATTACCGCATTCTATGCAGCAAAAAAAAATAAAATAAAAACAAGACCAGGCCGACCAGCCCGCATTCATTAAATCTATAAATGCTAATAAAGAAAATTATTTGATACAGCCATAATTGCAGCAAAACATCAAGCACTCTAGCTGCAGCAGTAGGTACCAGTAGCGGTAGTAGCAAAGCTATATAGCTTGATGGAAAACGAGAAAAAAAGAAACAATTTTAAAATAATTTCCTTCGAAGAATATACACTCCTTTCTTTAGCAAAACGACCAGCAAAACAACCAACGACTTCCTTTTAAGCCACCATTTTGAAATGAAATTTTGAACTTTTTGTTTGTATGCAATTATAACTTATTCCGTTGGCGGCGGCGGCGACGACGACCAGTTTCCTCCCAAATTTAAAACATTGCATACAAAAAAAAAATGAAAAAATAAAAAACTCGTATTGCATATTTAGGTATTATTTGAACACTTCATCCCCTCTGCAGTCTGCAGAAACCAGAATCTACGTATGCATATATTCTACAGATACAGATACTTACATAGCAAATGCTCTTGGCATAAATTAGCGTTTTACTGACAGGCAATCTAACAATTTACCTTCTGAGCAGCAGCTACCACCAAGCACCAAGACCATCAGCCACCACCTTAAAAACCCTCAACAAAACGAAACACACAAATGGACACAAAAAAACACTCCGTGGCTGCTACAAAATGGCAACAGAGCTCGATAGCCAACTTCTTTACCATTGGAGGACGCCTGGCCGACACCGCCTTTCGATGCTTATTACCTGGTGGCACGCCATGCGTATTATTTTTCCAAAGCATGCAAAGTGGTGAGCCATGCAACTGGGGACCAGAGACGGAGACCAAGATATATCCAACCATCGACCAACCAACCAACCATCTAACCAACTTGCTGAATGCTGATCGGATTGGGATTGGAATGGCAATGGCAACCTTTTGCCAAAGATAAAAACAAGTGCATATCTTAAGTGGACGATCGGAGGAGCCTGCATGATGTGAACAGCAACAGAGAACTGGATACCTTTCTATATAAAATGGCAAATCTACAATGGAATGGAACTGGTTCTTCATTTATGTTTTATCCAGCCAACGGCCGATCCCCACTGGCTTCATTTAAAAGCAGGATGGGTAAATATAGTGTACATAATGATCAGTAGCTCCAATTCAATGTACTTAAAGTGGTTAGAATTGGAATTGTTAAGCGGCGTCCACGGAATCGGAATGGCAATCCGATTCAGAATCGGGAAAGGACAAAGGCTTATACTTCTTCTGTCTAAGTTGTTAGGTAATTTAATAACAGTAGGCGCAAATGGGTTACAAAAAGTACGTATAAATTTCCTGCGTAGTTGTTGTTACAAATAAAGGACCTGCAATTATATACCTTTTGACATGCATATAGCCAGGTGATGACTTCAACTGTTGTGTATATGTACGCTGCCGCCGCCGCCGGTCGCCGTGTCGTTGTCGAGCCTAAGGGTTAATAGGTTTTTCAATTTGACGAAAGGCGACAGGATTTCGCTCTATAATGTTATTTTTTCCGGCATGAGGTCTCTTCATTCTAATATATGTTCAATAGCACAGTGATTTTATAATTTGGGTGCAAAATGCTATGGGTGCTGTGCTGGGCTGTCAAAAAAAAAAATCCATTCTTTTGCAAGGACCCATACCAATTGCAGGATACCTATGGCGATAATTGGTGTAGGAACATATAGCTCGTGCTGTAGGACTTTTCTTTTTATTCAAACTGCGTCATTGAGGATAATTGTCTATTATAAGAAATTAACGGTCGTTGTAATGTATTTGCACGTGTTTGTTAATCTATTTATCAAAAACAAGCTACTGCTTAGATTTTGGACCATTGCACAGTGGGTCACCTCCCATACAAAGTGCGGTCAAAAATATAATGACCATTTTTTTTTAAATGAAACACCTGTATTATCATTTTATATGATTTATTATTGCAAAAAAATGCATCAAGTCAGTTTTTTAAAATTTTGGTTATTTTCAAGAAAAATAAAAAAAGGTAAAAAAAATTTTTTTTTTTGAAAATAAAAAAAAAAATGTTTAATGCCGGAAATGGACCTGCCTGTCAGTCGAGCACTTTACCCTTACCCTCTAGTTCAGTCTTTAATAAAAATAATAGTGCCAAAAAGGAATTTTTTTAGTTTTACGTTGTATTTTTTTTTTCCGTGTATCGTCATTTAAACTCGTATTACTCGAAAAAGGGAAAAAAGGGGAAAAAACGGTGCTATTATTTCGAAAGGTAGAACGGTATTCTTCATTTGAGAACTTAAATTGTAGAGGGCACTCGAAGGCAAACCAACTAAATCTCTAATTTAATGAAAATTGAGCTAAATAAAAATGGTTAAAATTGCTTCGCTAACGAGCCCCATTACAATTAGCCTTAATGTTATTTAACAATATAATTTATGTTTTTAGAAAGTATTAACCTTCTCGTTTAATATCCATAACAATTTAATACTGTTCACAATTTTTAACACCCGCTATCACTATCGCAAGTTCACACCTTATAATTGCAGCGATAAAAAAACTGTACCTTTTTTTATATACCGACTTTGAATGGCTATTAAGAAAAAAGGGTAACCGTCAATTTTTTTTTGGTTTTGGTTCGATGGGAGATTGTAGAACGTTGTTTAATCATTGGATTTTAAAAAATTGACATTTACTTTTTTTATTTTTGACCTATGGCGGGACCCACTGTGCATTGGAAAAATTGGAATTAAAAAGTTAAATGGATGAAAATGTTAAAATTAAAAGGAGCAATTCATTTCTAAGGAAACCATTTTGAACTTTTGAAATAATTATATTTATGATATTTACTTGCTTAATAATAAAATAATTCCTAGATTAATTTGTTTCTTTTAAATTATTCTATGTGATGAGGATCATTATGTTCTGGCTCCGGAAATTTAAGAATACCTATTATAGAAGAAAAAAAAGTATTTTTTTACATCTTAATACAGTTTGGTAAGGTTTTTGAGTTATAGTTTCATTGGGCACCTCCCGGTTGGTCCTTAAAAATCACATAAACTTTATTTATTACAATTTTGGAAAACTTTTTCGATTCTTTGAAGTTTCCAAGCATATATGTAAATAAGTTGCATTATTTTCGAATAAATTTGGAAAAATGCTTTTTTATGCATTCTTAATACAAAATGATAAATCATGTGCATTCAATATATTAAAAAAATAAGACTATACTTGTCGCCCGCAAAATGTAAAAAAAAACCTCCATCGGTCTTCTTTGACCGCTCTTCTTTCTGAGAGAATGTTGTCTCCAGTCTTTAAAATTTCATAGAAATTTAAAATAAGTGTACAAAAAGACTAGAGCAAACCTTCAGTTCTAATTTTTAGTGTTAACGAAAATGCTCAAATAGAAGATTTTTTAACTGATGTTTAAATTAACAGTTATTCCTTATTTTGTGACCTTTGTTGAATTAAATATGCAATTCTTTTGGGCTTGAGGTCAAGCCCACATAGAATAATTACATGTTTAAATTATCGTTCCAGAAAAGTTTTGCCTGACAATAATAATTCAATAAATTTTGTTTAAGGAGAATCATTCATTGATAAAAGCAGTTTATTGTTTCATTTGAAAAACAAAAATAAAGAAGCAGTAGGGTATGCTGTACGCAGTATTTTTTTGAGGGCCTAAGATTTACCGTTCATTAATTTGTTTTGAAGTAAAAGCTAATTGAATGCACTGTTCAGCAACATTATTTTTAACAAAAATTTAAATGAGTTATTCTGGATCTGTGTTTGTGTTTTGGTCATGATTTTTTGAAGGACAAAAGGACAACGCAAGTTAATTTACTTTGTATTTTTAAAAATTTCCATTATGAAATCATTTTTAAAATCACGAAAAACACTTAATAGTATATACTTATACTTACCTTTTATACGTATGTATCAAAGTACCTACAGTTTATTTAAGTATTAGTTTAAATGCAAAAATAAATTAATGTTCACGTCTTTTAGTTTAAATGTCTTTTAGGCTCGATTGCAAGCTTGCTTCTACTTTACTTTTTTCTTTTTTCTAAACACCTTTGAAGATAGTTTCAGAACTAACATTCCAGCTTTGGTAAAGGTAGCACAGAAGCTACATTTCAGCTTCTTTTTAACTTTAGCAAGGTTGTAAGGCATGTAAAAAGGAGAACGTTATACAATTTATAAGAACGTACTTATAAGGTATATAAGAAGCTTAAACGAAGCTTTACGGAAGCTTTGGGATTTTACAGATAGCTTCGGAAGAGCTTGTAAAGTATTTTACTACAGGTCTTATCGAAAATAAAATAAATAAACAACTACAAAAACAAAAAAGAATTTTCTTTTTTAAATGGTTTTGATTTGATTTTAGATCATGAATTTTATCTTTTAATCTGAAATTATATATGTGCATATAACATTCCATGAGTTTTTAATATATCTATTGATAATAATTTTAAAAGTATATAATTTTCTTACAACACCCACTAATCGAAATTCGTATCTGCTTGGTGGTAGTCCACCACTCCACCCACTTGGTCATCCTTGTATATTCATTAATGAAATCAAAAACTTAATCAGTTCAAAACAAAAAAATGTCCGAGCTAAATTATTCAATGTCAAAACCAAAAAATGTCCGAGCTTGATCAATATCAAAACAAAAAATCTAATATACAAAATTATTAATTTCTGTAAAGCTTCTATAATTTCATTAACCATGCTTATCCGAAAACAAGTTTTTTTCGGTTAAGTTTCTTTAACAGTATTTAAAGTACAAGCTGTATACAAAGTAGTACCTGCGAGATTTCAATTTACAGAAGCTGTTGTGTTAGTTAGGATAGATTTATATTTATTCAAACACTTTTTCAACTAGATTACGTTTCCAAAATTTTTGGAATTCTTTTCCAAACTCATACTTCTTGTCGTCACTAGTGACACCATATTAGAAGCTAAGAAAAATTCAGTATTTATATCCTCCTCAATAATTTAAAGTAACGAACGAGCCCGTAGTAGAATTAGTCCCAAGATCAGCTGTACAGATTTATTTGATGTTTAATTCGATGAGTTATATAAAATATATTCATTCTCTTCTAAAAAAACAGCTTCTTAACTAAAGTAAATCATTTCCAGAGTTAACTAACTCGGAGTAAATTATTTTTCAAAAACCAGACATCCACTGGTTTACATGTACACTGTACATATTAAGAATATAAAGCAGGATGTTGTTATTTTCCGCAAATTTGTTGTTGTATTATTTTTTAAACTATTATTTTAACCGGTTTTTGGAAAGGATAAGCTCGTGTTTCTTATTGGTAGTAAAATATGTTCATCATTCCAAAGTGTAATTTATAAAAAACTTTGCATGTTTTATTTTTCAAAATATTTCCACCCTAAATTTCTAACAGATAAGATATCCTCGAATACAATACAAAATACAAAAAATACCCTTAACATTTCATAAAACATCCAACAGATACATATTTACTCTACTATTTAACTGGAGATAATTTATATCTACTTATAGGTACACCTAACACCTAAGAAAGGATATTTTCATAAAGAGACTTTTTTACAAAAAGAAAATGTTAATTCAAATCTGAACAATTGAACTACGAATGTAGCTTCTATTTAAATCTACCTATATAATATATCCATATGTGTGATATACATCTGGCGGATGGCATCACGTTCCAATGTGGCGCGTTGCATTCACACAACCAGGTTTTCAAATAATGATGATAAATTCAAACATGAATGGAAAAAAAGGCGAAAAAAAAATGAATTGAAAAAGGTGCGTGCAACCGTATCCCTACAGAGGCGTGTCCTACCTATTTTTCTGTCATACAATACATCCTGCCCAGCCCACTAGGATCACTACCCCATTCATTTATTTCATAATAGCATTTATATAATACAAAAATCATACAAAAAAATAAAACGATAATAAATTCAGGAAACATTATTTTCTTCTTTCTCTTCCTTCCTTTAGGTGTATACTTCCTTATCATCTTTTGAATATGGATATGTTTAAACGGAATTAGTTGTGATGCTATTAATTCTTTTATTTTTGATCTCTTTACGGTGGCGTTTTATCAATTACAATAACCGATTAAGGTTTCTTTTCTTGTGCGTTTTTCGTTCTATTTCTTACACCGTCTTACAAAGATATGATAGATAAAGTCGAATTAACATTCAGATATGTTTTTTTTTGTAAATTTAGATCCTGGATTGAATTGCCATTAAAAAAAACTATGAGCCAAATCAGTCACCTTAATAAATAAAGCTTATTACTTTTAATATTCATGTTTCGACTTAAAGAACTCAAAATTAACTTGAAAAGAACCGCTATGGTCCGTTCACTAGCTCGAGTTTCGATTAAACAAAAACTACCGTCACATACACAGCTATTTTGAAAGACTAAAAGTTTGTTTTTTATAAAAAAAAATTAATCGGAACGTATGCTATTTTTCTTGACCTTGCAATTTTTGAAAAAGTGTAACTTTTGCAGTTATCAATATATTTAACCGAAATAAAAAGAAATAAAAAGCTCAACTCAAATATTAAAAGAAGAATAAAATTTTACTTTTTGAAAAAAATAATTAAATTAATATTTCCGAAAAAAAGTAAAAATAAAAAAATGCATTGTGAACATTTTTCTTTTTTTGATAACTTAAAGGTTAATATTTTTTCTTGAAAAAAAAATTAAGATGGTAATATTTGAGTTGAGCTTCTTATTACTTTTTATTTCGATGAATTATATTGATGCATGCAGAAGTTACACCTGTTCAAACATTGCAAGGTCAAGAACAAAGCATAAGTTCCGATTACATTTTTCTATAAAAAACGAAGTTTTAGTTTTTCAAAATAACTTTACTCCTTAGTTTGATTCAATCTCAATCCAAAATAGAATTTAGAAAAATATTTAGTCTGAGTAAGGAACAAACATAAAACAAAATGGGCGTACTAAAACAACGACCAATTGCTCAAATTTAGAAATTACTTTTAAAGCCTTGTTTATTAACTAAATAATAAAATTTATTTCATTCATTTATCTTTACAAATGTGAAAGTTATACACCAATTTATAAACGTTGAGCCGTTTAATAACGAAGAAAAAAATAACAAAAATAATAAAAAACTATTATAATTATTTTAATTTTAAGTGGAGTGATTGAATATAATTCAATATAAGTTCAAGTGACCTCAACTTTAAAAATTTTTGGAGTTGAGGTCACTTGAACTTATATTGAGTTGAGCCGTTTATGTAACGGTGCACCCCTTAACCACCGTGAATAACAATTAAAATTTTGACAATTGTAACCCATTAACCAATTTTTTGAATAAAAATATTTGTCAACAGACAATTTTTAACATAACAATATTTTTATAGAATATCATTGTCAGACAAACAATGAAAAAGGAAATTTTAGAGACATTTTTATGAAATTAAAACTGTTTTACTCTTTTTATGAAAAATCCATTTGCAATTTGAAATTCCCTAATCCCACGTAAGTATCTCGAAAGTCGAAATACATACATACATTGTAAAAGTCTGTGGTATTTTTGTTAAAAACCTTCTTACGAGTACGTATTTAAGAAATAAAAAAAAAAAAAAACTTTTAACAAAAATTAAATACAATGATAGCTAATGACATTCTTAAGGCAAGGATGCCTAAATATCACCACAATCTATTATTTTACTCCAGTCAAAGCCACATTTGACTTGCGCGCAGACGTAATGTCAGTTTCGATAGGGTCTTGTTTAAAAGGCTGAAATCCAATTTCTCACCACCTAGCTGAGTATTTATTTTTATTAAAAAGCATTTTGTAATGTATTTTGCTTCAAAGCGAATATGTAATCTCCCGTATGTTGTAGACCAAAACATTAAGATATATTGTAATATTTTCTATCATTTTAGTGTAATTTCATTGTTAGGTTAGGCCCTTTTTTCCGACCCTTTGACTAGTAATATAATACACACCTACATAACAAGACTTGTAAAATTCTTTGAGAGAAAAAAAAACCAAAAACGTTTAAAGAAAACCACATGATAAATAAATTCACAAACAACATCTGTTCCAACATTTATAAACTGAAAACCACAAACGATTAAATGCAACTTATATGTGAAAATTCAATTAACCAGAAATAGTTTTATTGAAGTTGAATTGTTAAGGTCAATTCAAGTGTCCCTTGCATTTTTACAAGTTGTCCTTGAAAATTGACTTTACCACAAGTTATAATAATACCTATAGTGTTATGTGTTATAAACGACAAATTTTTGAATTGTCATTTTTTTGTTTTGGACTTTTCTTCGAAAATGTGTTGCTGACCACAATTTAAAAGAAATAATAATTGAAACCACAAACCGATTAATTTTATTTAAGAGTTTCTGTTGAGTCTTTGATGAACAATTGTTTGTATTGAATTTTTATGAGTTATTATTCATCTTATTTTGTCTTATCTTTTGTTTGCAACTAGACGTAATATAATGCCTGTTTAAAAAAAAAATTTTATGCACAAGAAATCAATATAGTACCAAGATTTTTCCCAAAACTTTTATAGTTTAAAGGCAATATGTTGCAGGTACTGATACAAGTCAGTCTTGTAATAAATGAAGTTAAGGTATTGCATCGATAAGTCCCAACATTTCCGTCCATTGTTTTGGGTGTTGCAACGTATTTATGGAAATTAAATTTTGGAAACAAACTTCAATTTTTAACAAAAAGATGGAATGTCTAGATTGTCGTTCAACATAAATACAAATTGTATAAGCATCTCTTAAACACCAAGTTTAAGGTTGATTTAACCAAAAGTTTGTACGATGATTTCACTCCCTTCAAAAACAGAATTGCACTTCTTCGTAACTCTACTGCTTTTTTTCAGAAAATGTTATTGGTTCTTTAAAATCTCACTGAATTTTTGTGAGCATTCTGTTCTTCACACATATCTAATGAATTGATCAAAGATAAAAAAGCAAAGATGTAGAGAAAAGTTTAAAATGACGATTAAGAAACAGAGAAGTTCTATTTGAATTACCATTGTTTCAGTGCAGCCGTTCTAGTAGTTATTTCTTGTAAAAAAAAAACTTGCAGCATACTCTCAACTTATTTTGTATTCCATATTTTCTATCATATTTAAAATCAGGAAGAAATTTAAAGGTTTGACGCTTTAACTGCTATTTAAAGAGTGATTAAATAGCAGCTATTAATCGCTGCTATTTTATAATCTGCTCACTGCCCTTTAAAAATTTATTTCTAGCACACCCCTAAATAGAACGTTCAATGGAACGCCCGAATTTTCGGCTTAAAAATTTCATGAAATTTAATGTTTAAAAATAATTTCTTGCGTACCTATATGAAATCATTTGTATTTATTTAATATTTCAGCTTTGAATCTAGCAAAATATAGTAATAATATAAGTTTACCAAATATTTTGCATATTGGTAATTATTATTGTTGTTTTGCTTGTATGCAAACAATCCATTCGATTGGCAGCATTCTGATTGTAAAGCAATTAACATCCACTGTTTTCTTTTCATAAAGATTCTTTTGAGCCACAACACAATTTAATGGCTTCACTCTGTTTTACTATAATAAACACTAAAACAATGCCTACTAACAAAACTAATTTTTTTTGTTTTTATTTTAATTTGCATACAAACAAAAAAATTCACGTCCACAATTTATTATCATAAATGGAAAACGCTTTTCAAAACTATAAAAGGCAATTTAAATAACAAAAGAATATTAATCTGCATAAACAGCGCAGAGTAATTAATTTAGGCAGATCGATTGAAGTTCACTCAATCGAAAGACCAAACCTTCAATCCTAAAAACAAATGCAATTTGACGTCACATTCACGGTCGGTTCCGTGTACACTCAATTAAAAAGTTTTGCAAACAAGAACTTTGTCATTCAGATGCGACCAACTGGAAGAAATCATTTGAATTTCACGCGCAAAAGGTGAAAGGAATCGGGCGCGATTTTATAATTGCATAAACGTTCTTTAGACAAAAAAAAAAAACCGTTTGTGTTCAATTACAATGGAACCCGTGCTATTAATTAATTTTCACTGCACAAAACAAATACGGTCAGTGTGCTCGAATAAAAGAACCATATATATTCCGCAATCCCACCTCAATTGATTGCAATTTTCCCACAAACCATTCATTTATGGGAAGTGATTCTGTAAGTAAGTATGTGTGTACATTGGCGACTATACAAAAATCGACAATCACTTTGGGGAAGCTGCATTTCAATGCTCACCATTATGTCTTATATTAGTGGCATCAATTTGTCATTTATAAAAGTGGTCTTTGTTTCCTCTTCTCAGAGAAATTCGCTTGACAGAAAGATACCAAATCCAAGAGTGATATATGCGAAACTCATGCTGTGATCCTCACAGAGCCCTTTAGAGGTGACCACAAAAAAAACAAATTCAATGTGATGCTTCTGTTGAATAATAAACTTAACGATACAACAACAGAAAAATGCTACCCTCTATCTACAGTCAAAAATAGCATTAGAACGGTGTGCAATTGTTATTGTTTCCTGTTTGTTCTATTCAATGTACGTGTACTTTTATACGTTGTACGGCAAGCGGTAAGCGGTATAAGAAGTGCAACCCTCTTCTGTTTGGCGCAATGAATCTGTTTCCAGTCGTACACTCGTTTATCGGAAAATTGCCAGTAGTCATTCAGCATGGAAACAATGGGACTTTGGTTTGAAATAAACATTTTCATTGCTTTCGGAACGCTGCTCCTTACAAGAGTGCGCAACAAATCTGTTTCTGTTCCACAATAGGTTGACATAAATACATTATGTCCTTTTGGGATACACTGAATGTATAAAAAAAAAAGAAGAGAAAAATAAATACAATTTTAGGGTGACAATTGCTTGGCAAACATTTTTGGACCATTGTGTTAGGGTTTTTATACAATAAAGGGACGAGTATGACAACGCAAAGAAAGATACCTCGAATATTGGTGATCATTGAACTTAATGTTTTTATGTAGGTATGCAGTTGACTTTACGTAGGTATGTTCATTCAATTTGTTATTTTTTTTTTTTTTTTCAAATTATTTAAAACCAAAATTGATAATTATGACTTGTTATATTGATAAACACGGTTTAAGACGAAATTTAGTTTGTGCCTAGCTTAACGGGCGTTTCAAAATATCTACTAGCAACGTCTTCTTAAAAATTCAATATTTTAATAAAATACTGATATAGCTATTTGTATAGTAAAAAAAAATAATGTTTTTCATACCCAATCAAAACTATAAGTAGCTGGTATAGAAAACAAAAGAGTTGACCAAAAAACTTGATTTAGAATCAAATCGAAAATGCATTTAACTATCATTTAATTGTGCTACTAACCAAAAAATGGTTAAGAATATTAGTTTTAAATCTTATGTAATGTTTCAATTTTTTATTAGCTTCACTTTTAACTGACAAACTAAGTAAATTTGTAACTAACTAGCAATGTAATAAAATCTTGGAAGTCATATTTGATCCACTTCCAATTATCGTATCGAGGTGAAGCTTGGAACATATTTATTGTTAGGATTACAACACAATATTGTGGTGGTCCGGACTCAGGGCAGGCGCATTGGGGGTCAAAACACCCCAAATCCATTTTAGCCTACGTCCAATTATTATCGTATCGAACTAAATCTTTGTACGTTTATGTATATACGAGTAGTTCAGATGGCAACACAATATTTTGGAGACTCGAAACCAGGGGAGGGGCAATTGGGGGTCAAAACACCCCAAATAAAATTAAAGCCTGTTATGTTAGATAAATTTAAACTATGATTTCCGGGGCAAGAGTTTGGCTTTGGAGCTCATACCACACAAGTCAATTTTCACCTCCTTTCAATTATAATAACACTAAAAACTTAAAATTAAAATAAATAGTTTAAAAAACTAAAAATACGCTAGTGGTGATGGCACTAAAAATGGTTATAGATTAAAAAGGGTAGGGCGCTCTTTGGTTGTGTATTCTTTTATGAAGGTTGAACAAAGCGCTCCCCGATATTTGAGCTATCTATTTATTTTATTATACTCGGCGGGCACTTGAGGAGTTATGACAATTTTTAATACGTTAAACACAATGCGAGAATTAAACGTTAAAAAAAAGTTTTCTTAATTTAAGTAAAATTAGTTATTAGACTCACAGAGGAAAAATATTTAAAATTTAATAATTAAAATTTAATAAAAGCGACTCTCGAAAAGAAGTTGTATGAGCTCTGAGCTCAGCCATTTCAATGGAATTTGGAAGAAAAACATTAACTTAGTTAACTTGTATTCATAAAATTGTTGAGTAGAAGAAAAATAAGTATATAATTTTTTTGACATTTTTTTTCCTCATTTTATTCATTAATTTCATTTCATTTATTTTTCAGCAACATGGGTAAGTTTTTATTCCTACTAAATATCTTTTGTGGCATGAATTTGTACTTCTTAAACTGAAATTTGCCAATTGCATATTTGCTGAAGAACTGAGTTAGTTTTGAAAAATATTTCTAACTTTTACAACTTTTGTTGTAAAGCTAAATACGGCGGATTTAAGAAAATTACAAGAACATGGTATGGGTATCTTAGCTTCCATTTTTGTATAGTGCATAAGCAGAAACACTGTTTTAATACAAGCGAGCGAACATATTGTGAATATTTTAAAATATCATTTGAATAGTGCTGTTTTATTTCTTGTTTATGTTAAATTATATAATTTGATTATCTTTAAATGTCTGTCGTTTAAGGATAAAAAAATCCTGGCATTTATAATGTAGCTGCATAGTTGACTGGAGTACGTGTTTTATTGGTAATTATACATACGTGGGTCAACAAACATTTTTATTTATTTATTTCATACAGGGTGTCCCAAAAATAGTCTATCAAACGAAATATGCTGATAGGCCAACTTTAGGGCTCTCAGAATTTGTTAACTTGTTCATCCCAAGTCCTTACGGTTTTCGATTTAATGCAGTTTTTGTGAAATTTCGAAAAATCCCGAATTTGCAACAGTATTTTGCTTCTTCCGCTCATAATTGATTTTTGTTTTCACAATTCTTTCACTACAACATTGCCTAATAAATATTTTTTATATATTTTTTATTTCATACGCCATTTTGCTGCAAATTAATTTACAGTTCCATGTTTTATAAAAACTCAATTTCTTACTTTTATTTCAGAACAACACCCTGAAAAAAATTGAAAACTTGCCGTGCTATTGCAGTTTTTTTTCTAAGCCAATTTTGAAGTGATTTTCATAAAAAATACATCGATCAATTGGGAAATAGATATAGTTTTAGAATATCTTATATATAAAAATGAGTTCGTTTAGTGTGTGTGGCCGATAAACTCGCGTTTGGTTGGTCCGATTTTGGTAATTTTTTTTTGTTTGAAAGGTATTAATATGTAGATGGTTTGTATCAAAAAAAATAATACCTTTTCTCGCATCTTTACATAGCTGTCAATTTGTACGAGTAAAAAAACACTCTCGCTTTTTAAAAATTTTAACTTAGCTTAATTTGTAAACAAATTTATTAAGACAAACTTTCAAAATAATTATTAGTAAAACAAATAATTTTCAAAATTTACCTACATACATACGTACAGGTTCGCAGAAATGAGCTTAGTCATACTTTGTTGTGCCGGAGATTGTTTAATCAATATGCTGTGGATATTTATGCAAAATATCCTCTGCAGGCTTTATTTCCTTTTAAAAGAGGCAATAACACCCACTTCAAAAAGGCATTAAGCCTTACGGTTGTTTTTTTTTATCTGAATTTGAATAATAGGTAATCACTTTCACTTGGAATAAGACACCCACCCTAAATACTATAGTGTGCCCAAGCAGGGGGGTTGCAGGGGGGCAGCATGTCCCCCATATTTTCCTCAAAGTGAAATTGCAATTTCTTTGGTTTTCGATCTTATAAAGTGGGTCAATTAAAACTGGGAAAAATAAGAAAAGGTTATAACACACACGGGTGAAATTGGCATATTAAAAAGGAAATAAAGCCTGCAGGGATAGAAATTAAAGATCATTTGTTGCCTGGATCGCCGGCTTATAGGCATGATATAATGATATAATAGCGCATGTTTAAGATGAAATTAAAATCATTAATGGATTTTATCATTAAACATAAAGGTTTAGGAAAAGTACAATGCTGGATGTACTCAGTAGAGTGGGGTTACCGCATGCGCGCATTTTGATTTGGCTGGTGAATATAATTGAATCATTTATTTTCAAAACATGATAAGTCCATGATTTTAAATTTTGCAGGAGAAGAAAAAAACGTTCTATTTTCTTTTGATGTGTGTAGCAAAATTTATAAAAAATATATTCTGTAGAACTTTTGCCTAGGTACAAAATGCCGTTTCGATTTTAATTTTTGGAGAGATAGTTCAAAAGATAAAAAATAAAAACGCTTTTGGACTTATCATACTTTGAAAATAAACGGATGTGAAATTAGTTTTAAAATGGGTACACAATTTTGCTTTCATCCCCAGTCTATCACAAAATTGTATTTGAGATTTAAATATAATGTCCGGAGTGCTTCTTTAACTTTAAAGACTCTTTAAACTTAAGATTTTCAGCCAGTACCTTAATATAGCATTTACACATAAAAAAGCTGTTGTTTATTTTCAAAAGATGATAAGTCCGGGACTTATCCTGTTTTTGATACAAAAAAAAATATTTCGCTTAGCTGTAAAATCGGATATAGATGGAGTAGATACTTCATTATTTTGAGGATAGACGTGATTATCCCTAGAGTAACAATTTAGTCAAAAAAACGAATTTTGAAAAAAAGTGGACTTATTATGTTTTGAAAATAAATTAGAGCGGGCGGCCACTGCAGAAATGCTCAACTCATCGAGCTAAAGAAAATTTCAAATGGGAAGTGAAAGAGGGCTGTTAGTAGTTACGAAAACCACAGGTCTTCCCGTTCGCATCCTGGCACGATTGGCGTGGTAAAGTGCATTGTGCATCTCATAGAGTTAAAAGACAATATTGGTGTCAAATTAAAGGTGATATTATCAGCTATCAAAATTTAGAGGTCTTCCGGGTGAAAGTCTGGAAGTTTTGTCATGCAGCCCGTTTTAAGATAAGAAGCGATGAAAGTGAGTTTTTTCATAAAGTCTGGTTTTTTGGTATGGTGGTCGATGACTTAAGGAACTTTTTCACTATAAAATAAAAATAAGAGTTATTAGCATTTAAATACAAAACGGTTTTTTGGAAAAAGCTTCATAGATTCTTAACAATGACCCAAAGTATATGCAAAACTACGAATAATTCGCGAAAAAGTCTCAAATAATACGCTGCGCCCCTTACAACTTACCGAATTAAAAGGCGAATTTAATTTCAAATTAAAGCTAATAATGTCTTTTTTTGAAAACCAGAGGTCTTCTAAGCCACATTTTGACATTTCACCCCCCAGCCTGGGGGAACGTTATAAGTGAATAACGCTCCTAACCTTAAAACAAGGTGCGTGACCTAACTTCCAATTTTTGGCTTGGAAGACCTCTGGTTTTCAAAAAAAGACATTATTAGCTTTAATTTGAAATTAAATTCGCCTTTTAATTCGGTAAGTTGTAAGGGGCGCAGCCTACTATTTGAGACTTTTTCGCGAATTATTCGTAGTTTTGCATATACTTTGGGTCATTGTTAAGAATCTATGAAGCTTTTTCCAAAAAACCGTTTTGTATTTAAATGCTAATAACTCTTATTTTTATTTTATAGTGAAAAAGTTCCTTAAGTCATCGACCACCATACCAAAAAACCAGACTTTATGAAAAAACTCACTTTCATAGCTTCTTATCTTAAAACCGACTGCATGACAAAACTGCCAGACTTTCACCCGGAAGACCTCTAAATTTTGATAGCTGATAATATCACCTTTAATTTGACACCAATATTGTCTTTTAACTCTATGAGATGCACAATGCACTTTACCACGCCAATCGTGCCAGGATGCGAACGGGAAGACCTGTGGTTTTCGTAACTACTAACAGCCCTCTTTCACTTCCCATTTGAAATTTTCTTTAGCTCGATGAGTTGAGCGTTTCTGCAGTGGCCGCCCGGTCTAAATGATTCAATTGCAGAAGATAATATAGTTGATATCATATCAGCGGAGCTTCCTGACATTACGATTGATCCAGAATTGTTCGCGATTGTTGTAAAAATGTGATTCATGGAGTATGTGGAGCAAAAGGTAAATATATGTAGACCGAGAGCAAAAAACAAACTCAAATTTAAACAGAAAAGTCTCCAAAACAATGCCGCTAAAACAACTTATATCTTGAGTTCCATAGATCGCATCGTCAAGGTTGGTGCCTTCAGGCTTAGGGGAAATGACAGAACATCAGTGTTTGTATTCAGAATGTGAATTTGTGTTAATTTAGCCTACTCACATTAATTGGAAAACTCGCGATATCTAATCTCCCGAAATCCATATAAGGCCGCGACTAAAAGCTGCCAGACTTTTGAATTCGTTATAAGGCTATAAATCTGCATACTCACATTTTGGTTATCACTCTATTCCCAAAATTTGCTGTAGGCTCTTAGACTAATAGTAATTCCCATGTGGTTGATGCAAAATGTTCGAAACGTTATCCAAGAGCTTTGATATCAGAAACAGTTACTGGAAATGATGGATACCCTTTATATCATAGGCGTTCCACTCAAGAAAATGGGAAATCAATGATCGTGAAAGTGTGAAAAATGTGAATATTGTGAATGTTGTGCCATATTCACCGATATTATACAAGGCATTCAAAGCCAACATAAATTCGAGTATTGTAATTCTGTGAAGTCCATCAAATACATATGCAAATATGTGATAAAGTGCGCGATAAAGCTTGCGTTACATTAGAATCTGTTGAAAGAAATGATGAAATCAGTATGTATCAAATAGAACGCTACATAAGCATTAACGAAGCAGTTTGGCGAATTTTTTCGTTTCAAATACATTAAATTTATCCAGCGCAGCGGTTCTTCATTGAGCAGTGCATTTGGAGAATGTATATTTTACATCTGAAAATTCTGCTTCAAGACTTCAAGACAAGACAAGACCACATGTAATTTTAACCGCATTTTTTTCGTTATGCAAGAAATGTTGTATATCAAAAAGCATTAGGTTCTATAAATTGGTTTCAAATTATTTTCAAACAGGTTCAATTTTTACAAAAGTGCACTCAGCGAAGCGGGTGGGGGTTAGCTAGTATTTTTTAAATAGCATGTTGTTTTGAAAACATATACTTTAAATTGATGCCGAAAATGGGCAAATGACAAAAAAAATTGAATTTTTGAACTTTGACATCTTATAAATTCTAAGTGGTTTAACCGAGTTACATGTTTTATACATTGTTAAAAAGGTATATTTATCTTCTATCAGAAACTATAAAAAAATAAAAAATGGGTAAAAAATTGTCGAAGCTAGAATTTTTTCAATGGGTGAAGGCCCAAAAAACCGTTTTTTGCCCGTAACTCCAGATTTTGGGGGTGTTAGGGGATTTTCAAATACCGTTTCGTATTCAGTGCGACTAGCTCTACAAAACCTGATAGGTCTCCGCCCGCGTATATTTTGAGTGTTACACCGTGTAATTTATAAATTCGTAAAATATAGACTTTTTTTAGTTTCTAAACTTATTATTTTGTTGTTGTTAATAAAAACCTCGTCATAAGACAACTTTTTTGTTTTTTTTTCTATAAAAACATATTAATACGATTGAGCGACTTTTTCGAAAAAAAGCAAATTTTTTCAATTTTTCTGATTTGCGACCTTTTTGTTTTGAAATCGACTACATATTTTAGCGACATTTATTATAGCGACCTTTCAAAAATGTACAACGGTAACGCTGATTCGAATGCGTTCAATGCATTCTTTAGGTAGGCGAGACAAATTCAGTTCTATGCATATTCGAAAAAAGCTCACACTAAAGCATTGCGGGTTTTCTGTTGCTTATTTCTGAAAAAAAAATTAAGGAATACAAAAAAAGAAAAGGCTCTAAGGACAAATACTAAACAGAATTTCCCTAACAACACATATTTAGGTAAAACCAATGAATAATTACAACTATTATTCAATTATTTAATACTAAAACAATATTTTGCAGTTGCAACTTACTTAGAACTAACTATTTTTTCAAAATATAATACTTGTTTATAATGTACTACTAATTAATAAGGTTATAAAGGCTTTGATAGTTTTAATAGTTGTTGTATACTTTGAAACTACTTTTTATCTGTAAATAATAAAATAAACTAATAATTGTAGGTGTCCAGCATGAGGCATTGGCGTGGCTTTGAGAGTCGTGAATGCATATTAAACATGCGGTTTGTTTCAAATATTTATATAAAAAAAAAAAAAAACAAGGAATCAATTATAGTTTCATGCATGTATTTGTGTAGGTAAGAAGTATCTGTGGTTTGAAAAAAGAAAATAGTTAAATAAAAAGTTGCATGTGTGTTTCAGTTATGATTTACGCTGTCAATAAGTTCACGTCCATTTTTATTAAATTGCCCTGGTCTAAGGGATGGATTTCTCCATTTATTCCATTGTTAGGAAGATAAGAACTTTAAGGGTTTTATTTTTTTATTTATAAGTAGCGGTAGAGTATATTTTGCTTACATTATTAAAAACAATGTATATATAGAGTTACATATACACATACACTTTGTTTAAAGTAAAAAAAGGTGTATCGAATGGTTTCGTATTTGCAATTTTTACAATGAACTGTAGGTACAATTTACTAATATTAACTATTTTATTCGACAGCCCACAAATTGAGAAAAAAAATTCGTTTGTGTTAGACCAAACAAAATAACAGATCATTCCAAAAAATGAAAATTAGAACTTAAATTCAATTTAAGTAATTAATGAGTACCTGTTTTGTAATAATGAATTGATTCTGCCATGACATATGTTCAAAATGAATCCTTTTTACATCTAAATAATAAATCATCCATAACCCATTCACCATCAAATATTCTTTAATCTTTTGATGAAATTTGTGGGAATATTTAAATTTTAAATGATTATTTTCCACTCTGATATCAATTGGATGATTGAACTACAAATTGACTCATTTAAGTAATTTCTAGTTTTTGGTTTTGAAAACGATTGGATACGAATGAAAATTTAATGAGGAGCGGAAAGTGTCGTCAATATCAATCCTTTTATAATAGAAATATTCTTCTTTGTTAGAAATTGTATTGGAACATGGGACACTCGTATGAACTATGGCCACACTCCTAACCGCAATGAATACAAAATAAGTGTGTCAAGAATGTACCTATAATTTTAAGAACATAACCAAACGATTATTAATGTATATTAATGAATGCTCCTATTGGCTACAACTATAATGCAGCACTTGTACTTAAGTGCCGTTTATTAAGATGATTGAAATGATTTTTAATAGGTACTGTTAGATATAACAATAATCTTAATGTACAGCGTAATTTGCGTAAGATCATACAAAAAAAGGTTTGCTATATGTTTGCAGATATGTAGGTGCATATAAATGTTTTAATTTTTTGGCATTTTTGTGGAAATCGAAAATTATAAAAACTACTTTGTCTAGTATTTATTATTATTTTTATTAGGTACTACACTTTTCATCTTATACAAAATGATAGATAGGTTAAATTTCATACAAATGTAAAAAAAAAAAAAAAAAAAACAAAAATTAAAATTGCATGTGGCGTTCTGCAGCGTCATGAACATACACAAGATTAAAATAAGTAAAAAGATATTTAAATTGCACACTAATCAAGCCTAGTGCGCAGCTGAAGCGAAACAAAAAATTACCAAGTCTCCAAAGTGGACAACGAAATTGCCTACGAAAAAATATCATCGATAACATTCTTAAAGTCAAAGTAAAGAAATACAAAACGAATTAAATTTAGAAAAAAAAATCATCAGAAAATAATTTTTTAAAACAAAAAAAAATTACATAATTAAAATAATACCAAGATCAAGAAACAGTGGAAAACGACTGAAAACTCTCCAATTTTTCTTTAGAGCTACGTACTGAAAAACAAAAAGCAAAACGGAATTTTTCGTTCAAAATTTCGTTATTGTGATATTTTTTTAAGTAGGGTAACTTCGGGCATTATGGCGCACCGGGCATTATGGCGCACCTCTCAACTACCATACTTCCAATACTCACTTTTAAATAAAACCAATGCAGAAACTTTGGCCTTCGTCGAACACTAGCCTTGTGACGATCGCAGGTCAGTGCTATTATTTTTGTGCCAAACAAAAAAGAAAACAAAAAAAAAATACCGGTTCTGGGTTCCAATATAATAAATCTTTGTTTTTGTTTGTGTGTATCTCGGTAAGTATACAGTGCACGTGTTTGTTGTAAAGAGTGAAACGCAGAGTACAGTTTTGGTTTGGTTATATCACTTGTTATATTTTAACTGAAGTAAGAATTGTGTTTAGTTTTTGGAGTTTTGTGAATATGTGTATATTTTGCAATATGGCGCAGATGCAATAAGGGCATTATGGCGCTATATTATACCCGACTGCGCCATAATGCCCTTATGTAAAACTAATTTCAAAAGTAACTCTGCATTTTTTTTAATTTGAAAATAACCTCAATTTAACGTTAATTTTATGAAACTTATTAACAATTATATTTCAGAAATGCTGAATATACGTAAAAAAAGTAAAGGGTTCCGAAGTAAATGGGGTTCGCCATATTGCCCGTACATAGGGCAATATGGTTTTTTTTGGACTATTTTTTAATTAATTTATTTTTTGTTAAAAAGCTTGAATTTTTATTCTTAAATAATTTATTTATGTTACGTTTTTATGAAATTTAATTAAAAAAAATGATTGAAGTAAAAATTGTAGTCCGTAGTAAAGATATTTGAGTTTGTGCTTAGGTATGCCATAATGCCCTAATTTACCCTATTTCAAATTTCGTTTCGCTTCAGGTCGCGTACTAGTCTTCAGGTAAGAACTGCGTTTGATAAGCTGAGTACCTACTGTGAAGCTACAGTACCTTGCCATATTATTAGGCCCAAGCGAAAAAAATACAATTTTTCGGTGCAGTTTTTGCTTAGTTTTTAAAGTTTTTGTCGAAATATCTTGAATTTTTTTGTCCCATTTACTTGCACATGTCATGTAGATACGGATTGACTTGAAACATGTTTAAAAATTCATACTTTTTGATAAAACTAACGTACAAAAGGGGATAAGCTCCAAAAAACGTACCCTGTGGAATTCACGTCCGGATAATTACCAGACCGGTCCAATACTTAATTTCTTGTACCGAGGAATAACGTGACATTCTTAACTTTATATCAAGGACCCAATCTTGCATAAATATAGAAGCTTAGAGCCTCGAGCCTATTCCGAAATCGTAGAATCAAAACGTTCCCAAGCTCCTTTTTGTGTTGGTCCGGAGTTATGGCGTTTTCCACAATATAAAAAGAACTTCATCCTTTCCCTGAGATAGTACAACAGCCAATAATGACCAGAGTATATTTTTTTATTGGAATAATGTACTTTAAATAGCGGTGCTCGCTAAAAATAGCGGGCCTAATAATATGGCAAGATACTGTAGTTAAGTAGATACACTGAACCAAATCCTTACGTAAATACAACGAAAAAATTCGGTGAGCCAACGAAAATTTAATCAATTTTCAGCCGATGAAAAATTTAATTGGCTCAATGAAATGGCTTTCATACGTTAACGGAGAACTTCATCAATTAACGAAAACTGTTGTATTTTAATGAAATTTTTCATAAAAATTTTTGATCGAGACTTAATGAATTTTTACCTCACTTTACGAATTTTTTTCATCAATTAACGTAAACTTTCGTAAGCTAACGAATTTTTTAATAAATTTTATGAATATTTTAATTAAATTACGAAAAAATATTCGTTAGGTAACGAAACTTTTCGTTGCATTAATTATTCTTTTAGTAGATTATAGTTACTTTATTTTCGTAATCCTACGAATTTTTTCAGGGATTTGTTGTCATCTCTTATGCCAATCAGGAATGGTTATTGTCCTTTAATTTTAAGTTGGTTTTTAGTTAAGTTCATTTTAATTAAGTTGACCCATCCATAAGGTAGATTAGGATGACATCTTTGGAATCTGAAAGAAAAAAGAAATAGAAAAACAAAACAAAAAGTTAGAATACTTCAAAAAACAAAAATATTTTTTATAAGATATAGGAAGCAATAATCGAATGGTACTTACTTTCCAATATCTCATAGTTCATCCACTCATCCAAGACATACATTTGAAGAGTTTTTTAAAGGTGACGATCTAAATTTGAAAAGTTTGGTAAAGGTGACGATCTATTGCTCGTGGTCGGACCTTGAGCAGATGTAGAACAGAAGATGTAGAAGAATGTCTGTTTTCAATATCCTGGCCTTTTTCGAAATAAAATCCGATTGAGTCTCTCCATTTTGTTCAGCATACATTCGAAAACTAAGTTGTCTCCGGTGGGGATAGTGTTAAAATACAGGTGAATGTGTTCCTTTTCCATAGTTTTGAGAACCTTGACGCACACCTTTTGTTTTTTTTTTATTGAAAAGATGGTAGTATAATGTTGGAGTTAATTGCCCAAGTTCTAGCTAAAAAGAAGTTTATTTTAACTCCTCTTGGTTAGGATCACCTTCCTGGGTGCTTGCAATTATAATCACCACTTATTTTTCTTACTTGGTCTTTTTATTGATTTTTATTTAACACTTTAATAATTTCTTTTGTTTTTTAATGTATTTATTATTGTAACGTATTTTCAACTTTTTCAGCACACAATATTTTTTTTATTTATTACGCGTGATAAGTCTTCCCACTTTCGGGGAAACACTTCGACAGAAATGCACACAACAAACGAAAATAAAGCGTGCTCTGTATGCATTTTCTCGTTAGTCTACGTTTTTTGGGTAAGGCAACTTTTTATTTTTGTTAATGGATGTAATTTTTCGTAAGTCGATGTAAAATTTCATTAGTCTATAAAGGATTTTCATAAGCCAATTATTGATTTTCATAAAATGATGAAGATTTTCGTTAGTTAATGTTGAATTTCATAAGTTAATGAATTTTTACGTCACTAATTAAAACTTTGATAAAGTAAGGACAAAATTCTTATTTTTATTCTTTAAAATGAGTATGAAATTTTTCGTTAAGTTATGAATCTTTTCATTAAATAAGATTTTTTGGCACTAAAAAGGGAGAAAAAGTGTATGAAACGTTTTCATTAATTGATGAAGGTTTTCATATTACGAAGAATTACATATTTTCTTCGAGCCAACGAAAATGTAGTGTATGAAACGATTTTCGTAACTTTACGAAATTTATTATTTTCAGTGTATGTAAAAGACACATTACAAGACAAGCTTGTTTTATTGAAATATGAATGCGCTTCTAAAGAATTAAACATTAAAATGTGTTGCATGGAAATTTTGCACATTCTGAGAGAAAATATCGTGGGTGAATATTTCGAAAATTGTGAATTAAAGCAAAAACATTGGGTACAGTAGCAATGATTAAAACTATTTCCTACGAGTACTAGGTATATATGTAGGACCTTCTTATTTAAATTGAAAATCTAATTTCTTTAGAAGAAGAATCTGGCAAAAAATTCTGAAGTTTGACTTAATTTTGAAAAAATGAGTAATTCCCATGAGCTCAATAACCATCTAATCGTATTTCTGCATATCCACAAAATAATAAATTGTACTAAAAAAATAAAATAGGGAAGGAGAAATAATGTATCTTTATTAATTGACCAAAGAACCCAACCGAATACTCTTTTATTCTCTATCCAATGTTGTTTCATTGTTGCTGTTATTGTATCGTTAACACAATATTAATTCTAAAACATTACCTTGAACACAAGATAAAACGGAATACTTACTTGATTCACCTGGAATTTGATTCCGTTTAATATAATTAAACTTGTCGAACCATAATTACCAATATCTCAAGTGCTTTGTACTATACAATCGTCAACAGTGCGTGCTACTTACCTCCTTATAATTTAAATTGTTGGTTTTTTTTTTTCTATTGTAATTACCTTCAATGTGCTGAAAGCCTTTAATTAATTTGTTTCAATTCATTTCGAAACAATTGTTTAATTCTAATATGGACAGAAATGAATATCTAAGTTCTATGTGAGTTGAATTAAGTCGTACTTTTGAGAACCCTTTATTCATGGTACAACAATTATTATTTTTTTTTTTAGAAATAAAGGGTTGAGCAGTAATCCTTCCATGTGTTCTTAGAACCACAACAGAAAAAATTGTTTAAATTCTCTAATATCGTGTAAGTAATGCATCTCCCGTGAGACTTATTAAATGCAATTATTTACCAATCCCAACACGATATACTTTTTCTTCTTGAAATGTCATTCAGCTGATGTATCCTTAAGATTGTGTTTTTATTTGTATGGTTTAAAAAAAAATCGGGGGCGCCAAAAATTTAACAATGCAAAATGAATAGTCCAACAAAGGGTTTTTTTTTGGATTCGGGTATCATGCAATTTTACAATTGCTCTCCTAGTAGTCCACTTAAAATCAAATTATCGTAGGTTAAACCGATGGTACACATGTTGCATGATAAGCAATCCAGACAAAAATAATAATGAAACAAAGAAGTAGGTAACAATACTTTCATTCAGTTTAATGATAGACAATGGCACCAAAGGGTAACTTCCTATAAAATATGTTCGGTTCGCAGACCACCATTTTCATCATCACATCATCCCCGAGACCGAGGCGAGGCGAAGGTTCCCTGAATAATACATATTCCTTGTTATAATGCAGACCCAATTCATCTCACGTATCAAATCGGTTCAATAGACACCCAAAGGAAGCGAATGGCAGGTTGCCCTGCCAACGAACGCACCTTATATATCAGACAGCCGTGCGATGGGATAAATACGATAGCAAGTGATTATCCTTATTATCCTTTTTGAAGTGGTGTCATATTCCCAACGGACTATAGAGAGTTTCGCATGGCGCAATCGCTCCCACGATGTGAAGTGAATAGTTTCAAATGATTTCAAAACTTTGACATCGTATTCTGACATCGGAGTTGAATTGAAGCACCTTGGCAAGTGAAATTGTAAAATAAGTAAGTACATGGGTATTTGGGCAGGAAGTGGCATTTTTTTGTGAGGGTAGACAATAAAGCAAAGGTTTTCATTGATACGCTGACAAAATTAGCTCACTATTATTTGATTGTATGAATGAAAAGTAGTCTTCTAGAATTTCCAGTAAAAAAGATGTGTGTTTTGTCAAATGGTTATAGATACATATATACATTTTTTTGTGGATGTGAAAGGTCTCTTGTATTATCTTTAAAATCAATATTTCAAATTTGGTTTTTAAATGGAATTGCTCGGCTTTTTTTCAAAAAAAAAGTTATTGAATTAAACATAAAATTCACACGCCAACAGTAAATTTTATGACTGAAGGTAAAATCAAAATTTGAGTACCCATTTTTTAGATAGGTGTATGGGTTTTGATATAATTTTGAAGTGAGGGAGATATTTTTACCCATTTTTTAGATAGGTGTATGGGTTTTGATATAATTTTGAAGTGAGGGAGATATTTTTAGCGACATGCGACAGTGTATGGTTTCTTAGCTTGAATATTTCAACGAGCTAACTGTGCTGTCTTTATGAAAATTCAACATTGCTTCACTTTTCTCAGCGTAAGCAACACTGGTCAACAAGATTTTTGCCACAAAACCATTTGATCTTTTTTTTCTTGATCTTGGTTACTCACGTGCATCTCTTAAAAGTCTTTAAAGATTTTTCGTTCCGGATAAATACTCATAGATGTTGTATATTTTTTTGTTAATTTATTTTTTGAAAAACATCAGAACAAATTAGTTTATTTTTGATTGTTACCCAATATGTCTTCTGAAATATTATAAGCTTATATTTTAAATATACATATATGCAGTTGAGTAATTCACATATATACACAATAATAGTTTACACAATGTGGCGCAAGCCTGTGTTATGTTTTTTTCTATTAAAGATTAAATGATTAAATAAAAAAAATGTTACGCATACACCACAGTGACCAGTTTAGTTTAGGTTCTTACCCTTGCTAAGCATGTGGGGTTTTCTTGGTCAATTTTAACTGTAGCCTATCTTATGTAAATGGCATTAGTCACCGTTTTGTAAAATAGGGATACAAACATTTTCTTGGCTCTTATCCCATTCAAAACTAATGGCTGTTTTCACGAAGGGCTTTTAAACAATTAACATGCTTTTAAATCTTAAAATGGGATTTTTTAAAACTAAATGCCTTTTTTTTGGCTCACTAAAATTTAAAAGTGTCATTGAAAAGTGATCAGATAGTCAGAACAAGTAAAGAAGTGAATGTAATAGCTATTTTTTTTATTTTGTAACATTTTAATTTTTAATTTTTATAGATACACAGAAAAGTTATTGTAATTTTTTGTTTTGATTATATTTTATTTTGTTAAATTAAAAGTGTATTGCTGATGATGATGAGTCGAAGCAAGCTCGAAATGCATTTAAAATAAAATTAAAAAAGTTTAAACATTGTTTTGTTTTTAATTTTTTTAAATTGTTGTGATCTTTTGCGGTTTTATCTACTTGTATTTATAATTTTCTTCATCAAATTCAGGTACCGCTACATTTTGACAAAGGTGGATTGTTTTAATGAGATTTTATGGTGATTGGTGGAGGAGATACAACAACGAACTGTAGATGATATTAGCTATCCATATGAGTAAAGGTGCACCAGAATGACTGGCTAGGTCATGTGTAGCGCACATGAAGAACATTTTTCCAGCTCGGAAACTCTTTGAATCCGGAGGTGCTGTGTAGTAGAAGAAGACCACCTTTTAGAAGGTGCACTGAAATGAAAATCCAACTGAATAAACTTGGAAGCTGACTGGCTTGTTGGCTTGTAGCAATGTAGCTCCCCAATCAGGCTCATGGAAATTAATTATATGTAAGTAATCCATGTATCTTAAAATATGAAAACCACTTCTAACACGTTAGTATTTTAATCCTTATTAATACTAATTACGAAAATTTCTTCTATGACTTAGTAAGGCTTTAAAAAAAATGCTAAACAACAGTGGCAAAAAGCTTCTTAGTTTGTAAATAAAATAACCAAAATAGCAATTAAATTCCCCGCGAAAGTAAAGAGGCCTAGCCTAAATAGGTATTTTCCCTGAACAGCGTTCAATTAAAGATAAAAATGTATATTTTTTCTCATTATTGGCTGCTTGTATACCTATTCTATTTTTGGCTGTGTTTGAATAAAAAAAGATAAAAACAAATAACCACATACAAAAATGCGTTTATTTTCAATTAAAAGCAAATTAAAGAAAAATGAGATATTTCTAAATAAAGAGACAAAACATTAATATCATCACTTATTATTTTCGAATCTATTTACATAAGTTACAGCTGTAAAAAGGAACATTAATCCTATACATCGATTCCCAGATGTCTGAATTGAACGCACCTTTGACTATATCACAACTGATTCTACCCCCGATCGTTCCTCACACTCTCTTACTCGACGATGCTCCGTCAAAAACCAACTTTAAATAATTAACCAAAAAATACTTAATTGATTAATTAATTTTCCAAAAAGCCGAAAAAAAACCCATGTTTACAATATGTGAATCCATTGTGAGTCTTTAGAGAGAGAAAGAAACCCAAGTCGATGAGGCACTTTATCGTCATTATCATCTGGTGTTGATGTTTTAATTATGTGACACATTGTTTTATTTTTTGTCGATCTTCTGCCACGCATTCTAAACCCAGATGTACGTTTGTACGTATACAAATACACATTCTGTCGACTCCCTGGTGTTTGGTGAATGGTATTTAACTCTTCAAGATACCAGAAATTTCAAGGGGACATAAATAACGTGATAGCAATAAATCTGATGGGTGAAAATAACCTGAATAACGTTATCTACAGCATTCAAGGACCGCAAGCATAAAAAAGAAATGAGCATTTCCGGGACCGAAATTGTGTTGTGTGATGCCTCTATTCTCCTTATGGTGTTTTTGGTATCATTAATCAGACCCGTCCTTACCATGCGAGCAAAAAATTTATACTTACGTATTTATATTTTTCTCAACAAATGCCAAAAATGTTGTCAGGACATAGTTTTTCTCATTGAGTTTTTCATTTGAGCGAGACTCGAGTGTGCGGTTTGGGTATAAAACAGCGGGTGTTTATGTAACCATGACACCCACAAACATTTTCTTATTCCATTGTTGTGTCTTTTTAAGCAATAAATTTAATTTTCATTAAAATATTTATCAGCATCCATGCGGAGTGTTCGGAGGCAGTGCGGATAATTAAACGTGTTTGCAATAAGCTTAAAAGAAAGACAACAATAAAGTTGTTTAACTGCACCCATAGAGCTTATTAACTATACCTAGAACCCAAATTACCTTAACCAGTTATAATCACCCTAAACAGGTGTTAACCTTCAATGGTGCAGTTATTTCAATTCTTACCAACTTTTGACGTTTAATACTTCACCTTTACTTAAGGTGATTTAAAAGTCAAATAAAGACAAGCCCCCAAGTGAGGAATTCCGCATCAGTCAGAAAACCAAAAAAGAGGGTTATTTTGAACAACACCCCAGTGATTCACCCTCGTCACAATAAATTCGCAAAGCGTATAAACAAATCCCAGTAATGAAATCTAAATCCAGTCGGCGGCGTTACAATTTAGTCGCTTAAATAACTTCCACTCCACAGTTCGTATATACGTCTACATCGTAATTCGAAGCATATTTCACGAGACCACCCTCTTTCTAAGAGTTTTGATGTTCGATGTGTTCATCACATTCACCCTCAAATAATGGTTTGCCAGATGAAAGATTGTGGGTGGCTGCCTGGGCACGGGGGTATATTTTGAATTGCCGCAAAATTTCAATTCTTATGGGGCTATCAAAAAAAATCATATCCTTAAATCGTCTCGGAGGGATGAAATGCAATTTCTTGTTTATCATTAGGAAGAATAAATATTTAATTGAAGACAGATTGAACGATAAAATCCAACAGGGGGTGGTTTGTTTGACAGTTTTGCGTCGTCACAAAACACAAAAAAAAAACATCGATGGGAGCAGAACATTTTCACGACATGACATAAGCACGTACCTAAGTAAATTTGTGATTCGGGGATTGGTGATTTATCTTTCGATTATTGAGTGAATTGTGGGACTTTGACTTTCTGCCCTTTTCTCATTTGAAAATTGAAAGTTGTTATTTAGATGGAATGCGGTGAATGAAATCAAGAGGAAGTCATTTACTTAAATAAATTTTCGTTTTATCGAATTCAAATTCAATTTAATGATTTTTGGAATTTAATTTAATAATTACTAATTTTCATAACGTGATGGACAACTAGTCAAACGAGGGGTTCAATTTATTGACTATTATTTTGATTTTATGAGCTCAAATTATTGAGTTGATTAAAAAACGAAAAGCTTCAGTAATACTAAAAAAATGACGACAAAAAGACCAAATACACATCAAATTTTATTTGCAAAATGAGGTAAAAAACCTGTTTTTAAATTTGGGAACTTTTTCAATTTATACTAAGTGCATTGTGAAGAACTCCAAGTTTGTTATTGCTATAACTTTCGTTGCACATGTTAAGGCTAGTGACTGAGACGAAAATTCTGGGTAGCAGAAATATGGTCGAAGGGCCATTCCCTGTGATATCTTTCGACATCTAAAAAAAACATTCAAGCTGAAGGAATAAACAAAATGCCAGATGTTGAAATTTCATATATTATTACCAAATTGATTTATAAACCGAATGACTAAGTCGTAGAATTCCATAAATCATACAGAATTTAATAAAAGTATTTGAACACAAAGTCAAATAAGCTTTTGTTTTCGTTAAAAATACATAATGAGACGTTCAGAATGATAATGGATCAAGTCCATTTGAAATTTGTGTTTCGAACAGAACATTAAAAAGCTCTTTCTCAGGAATTAAAGGAACTTTTGAAAAAATTGTTTCTTTCATTCTATATAAGATAAAACGAAACACTTAATTTTTTAAACCTTAAAACATGCAACTTGTAGAGGAGTGGCCTTGGCCCATTATTAGTCTGAACTCTTCATATGTATCTCAAATGTACGTTTTTTCATATACATAGGTCTTTGTAGTTTTCGGTGACGATTGGTCTTGAGAGTTGTTCTCAGAAATTAGACTTTTCATAGATATATATAATCGATCTCGAGATTTTCCTAGCAAAACTACTTTTTAGCAGGCATGTTAAAGAAACTCCACAACTGTTCGGTTGCATTTTTATTTTAAAACGCAGAGGAAGGTTTTGTGTCTCAAAAACTTGGATTTTGTAAAAATATATTTAAAGTGAATATGTTCATATCATATTCTGATATTCATATTTATTAAATATATTATTAACATTTTTTGCATTTAAAAAAAAGTTTATACGTGTCAGTTCCTTTTTCCTTACATTCTCATCATATTTTTTGATACAAAGAGTTTGTGTCGAAAATAGCAGCTATGAGTTGCGATTTCAAGGTATTTTTTCAATTAAAAACTACTCAGCCGGGAATAAACTATTTTCAGACACTACCTACAGTTCAGTACTGAAAACCTAGGTGTCATTCATTGTTATCAACTACCTTTCATAAATAAGGAGCAATGAAAAAATTCAAAAATTAAAGATCCATTCGAAAAACCAAATTAATCCACTTTTTCCCGAAACATAGTTTTTGATGCAGAAATTACGAGACAAAAATACGTTTTCCTTCTTAAAATTTAAAAGCCACATATGTGACGATGCTAGGAAAATCGCAATTGTGTTGCACAACGGTTTTTGCCTAGATTTTAAAGATTTGCAAACATTTCCATTTTTATTCCCATAAAAATATAAGGTGTAATATACCAATTTGACAAACCAGTTAACCAGTTATCACTAAAAGGAGCTTAAAATTCGTACTGTGATGAAGTCTATTTCTACTTCCATGAAATAAGGTGCAAGCACCAGAAAACATACGAAATAATTTATTAGTAAAACAGCGAGTAATAAAATAAGTGATATTTTAAAAATGATTCATATTTTAGAAAATACATAATATTGGTTTCCAAAGACAGTTTTTCGTTTTTTTTTTTAATCTTAAATGGTAGTTATCAAGTTTAGCGGACTTCTCATGCACTAAAATACTTTCACGTAGATCATAGATTGTAGAAATATTTCTAAATCGAAAATTTGTTTTCACAAAGTGCTTACAAAAATTCGAGTAGAACTTTAGGAATAATAACTTAAATTCATTTATATGAATTTTGGAGTAGTAACTTGTCTCAGTTACTCTCAAATTCATCAAAAGTTCTTGTTTCTATTTGAAGTAACAGAGGAAAGTCAGATTTTTGAACAAAGTGCAGTCAGTGAAGGATTTCAATTCCAAATTTTGTAAAGTTCATTTGATAAAACATTTAGTCCCAAATTTATTCACACTCCATTAAATTTAAAGTCGCCATTTAAAAAGGCATATTTTAAAACTTGTATGCAGCCTTAGTTTGGCCTTAGTTGTTTTTATATTTGCATATTTTTTTTTTTAATTTCAATAAGTAAAGTTTGATGATTGCAAATAAATAAGAATCAAAAATAAAAATTCAAAGCCTTATCTTGTCCCGATTAAGTTTTTTTTTAACTTGAGGTAAAATGGAACAAAATCTATGTAAACACAAAATAAGTTTTAGTCCATCACTCTCTCACTATTGTGCAAGCCATCCATTTAAAAAATTTTTTTTTTAAATAATTTTGATGAAATGATTTTCAACTCCAACATATTGAAACGTTTTCCTAAGTTTTCAGCTTTCAGAAAAATTTGAATTGCAATTGTAAAATATAAATAGTTGAGACTTAAGACCGTCAAACAAATCATATAAGCCAGCATTTGAAATTCATTACCCCAGCTAAAGTAAATCATTAAATCGGTCATTTCAAAACCCTCCATAAGTCTTGAGATCAGAATTCTTAAGAAAACAATAAAAACACAAATAAGTATGACTTTTTTTAGCTGAATATTGCAATATTTCAAAATCTCATAATTTAACGAGGATTAGGATTCCAATATAAGGTATATTCAGCTCTTGTGACTCATTTAATATTACCAGATCAATGCGAGATAATTTTTTTACGAAATCACTTAGGTGCCTACAAAAAATGTTATCCTCTACAACCGCAATGTTCGTACAATACCTAGAATAAAAAATAAAATACAGCTCAGCCCAAACATGCAAATCATATTTCAAAAAAAAAATTGTATTCAATTATGGAAGAAAAATATTTATGTAAGATAATAACCTTTTTCATTTTATTTGTTTTGTTCAACATTATGCACAATAAAGAATTTTAATAATTACACTTATTCAATTTATTCTACTTATCTTGGGATAAAAATGAATTTTGTTATATTTTTATTTCTTCTTCACTTTGTCTTCTTATTCGCTCAACATTTAATCGTTTACTTATCTTTTCTATAACAATCAGCTAAAAAAAAAACATCAAATGCATTTTCATTCAAGATAAAATTTGACGTTCATTATACTCTTGTACTTAATTATGATCAAACGCTATTAAATAAATATTTATTTTTTTTTATAATAATTTTAGTGTTCTAGAAAAAAATGTTGTTTATTATTATTTTATTATCTTTGCGTTAATTATTATTTTTTTCAATTAATTATTATTTACACAAGGACTTTGTTTTATAATTAAAAATTTTAAATAATAAAATATAGCTAAATTTAAAATTATATTTGTTTAAAAATTTATAATTTGAGATAATTTAAGAACAGAGCCTTTGTATAAATAGATGATGTTTATTTTACAATATTTTTTATATTTACAATTATTAAAACCCATTAAAATTTTTTATTTAAATAAAAATTTTGGTTTAGCTAAATGATATTGACATTTATATTGAAATTTTTTTTATTTAATATAATTAATTATTTATTTACATAGGCAGACAAAAAAAATACCTATTTTTCATCTTTTTTTTTAAATACCCTGAATTTTTGTAATTTGTGTGTGTGTTTGTGATTTTGGGATGGGGAAAATTACGATTTGTGATTTCTTATGCTAGATTAAGGATATAGGGCATTCGAAAGAAGCCACTTTAAAAGGACCCTACTCCACTACTTTGGTTGGCAGCAAAGATGAAGGGCCCAATTGAACCTCAAGCCATGGGAGGTGGTGGCTTAACATCCATCTGATTGTGATGATCCATATTGGGACTTGGTGCATGGTGGTGATGTTGAGACTGATGCTGTTGCATGACTGGCGAGCCACCCATATGATGAGACATCCCAGTGTTCATGGTTTGATGGGTGGGGGTGCCTGGATGACTGCTATGGTGCATTACTTCAGATTGGTTGGTCTCTTCTGAGTCACTACAGGATTCTGAAGAGCCTTTTTTTATGTTATTATTTGGACCGTTGTGTGTCTTAACATGCTTTGCGAGATGATCGCTACGCATAAACCGTTTGTTGCACACGGGACAAGCAAATCGTTTCTCACCTGTATGTGTCCGAAGATGACGTTGCAGCTCATCGGACCTCGTGAATCTTTTTCCACAGAACAGCCAATTGCACACGAATGGCCGTTCGCCAGTGTGCCACCTCAAATGTGCTTTTAAATGACTAGTTTTACCGTAGACTTTGCCACATCCGGGAATATGACATGAATGGATATTCTTCTTGCGTAGGTGGACGCCAGCGGGACCGAGGCGTTCGGCTTCCTGGCAGTTGGGACAGTCGCATGTGGCGCGGCCGGCATATCTTCGTTGTGAACGTGGTGAGGGGGTTGATGGGGTGGCCGCCTGACCGGAAGCAGTGGCTGGCGATGAATGAGGTAGAGTAAAACCACCAACTCCTTGACCAGGTAGCATGCTTTTGTATGTATCTTGTAGCAAATGCTGACCAGAGCCCAAGAGGTGAGCTGTATTTGAAAGCGAATGTGTCAACGATGAGTAGTCCGAACCTGCGGTTGCATAATTTGCCATGGTGGAATGCATGCCAGCACCACCCATATCCAACCAACTGCCAGCTGCACTATGCATATCCCACCAGCCTGTATTAACGCCCTCACTGGCAGCTTTATGCGATGCAGTGACCGCATTAAATGGCCAATCATATGGATGCCTCGAATAAACGGATCCGAAAGTAGTGCCTTCGACTTTGCCGAGTAATCCCTGATGCATGTGATGGTTTTCGGCCACACTGGGTGAAGTGGTAGCACTAGGAAAGTATAGATCACTCCCGTAGGAGGGGTTTGTTACTGCTGAACAGGACGATGTTATCGGTCGACTATAAGGATAAAGGCTGAAATTAATTTTCCGATTTGTAACCGGGACCAATTGAATTTGAAAATTTTGCAGAGAAATTTTACCTGGCTGTAATATTGACCATTGTGTTGATGGTGCTGGACGGGAGGCTTCTGGCAACAGATGTTCCTATACTTGAGGTTACTGTTGGTGATGTGGAGATGCTGCATGGTGAGTGCTGGCCAGTTCCGATGCTTGGGGTGTTGCCTCCTCCACCGCCTGATGATGAGGTAGGGCTTTTTTTCCATGGATGAAATCCTTTACCGACTGCAGCGTCAGCTAGTGGTGGAGGTGATTTGTTTGACAGTTTATTACACTGCGCAGCCAACATGGCGAGAGGTGTTCCTCGTAATCCGGGATGATCCTTAAATATAAATAAAAATATGATCAGTTAAGAAATTGCACACACAAAATTGAGATGAAATTTGTTGTTTGTTTATTTATAAACTTTCTGGGTAGGAGTTTTAGAAAAATATTTAAAGATGAGAGAAATAAAGTCAGCAATAAGTTTGATCTCATAACGTGGATCATAGTGGCTTACAACACTTTTGTTTGTAAGTGATTAGATGAGAAAAAGTTAAGGGGTCGTACAATTTTCTACTTCTGGCGTAACGGTGTATCTAACTATAACCATGGGATATGAAATAAAAGAAAGTCTATTTTATTTTTTTGCGTTTTAATTAGTACGGAAGCACCCTGTTAAATATTATATAAAATTCAGCTTGAGTGTTGCATTAGGCATCTAAGCCGAAAGGTTGTTTTTTTTTTTCAAATGAATAATTTAGGTTTTACAACTTATCTATATTTTATTTTGGAATAATGGAGGTATTTTATGCATCATTTCATAGCAATTCATTTTCATTGTAACGATTTTTATGGAGACTTCTAAGTTTTGATTTTCACGATAAATTTTACATTCTTACCAAATTTCATAAAAGTAGTCTTTTTTTGAAAAATATTATTGTTCATATATTTATTTCTTCAACAATAAAAACACAAATATAGGAATTCGCATGAACTCTTTTGATTCATTATTTTCTTGACAAGTAAAATACTCATGCTAAATTGTATCACCGTGCAGTTATTTTAACTCTTTATATTACCATGTGAAATTTTTGTAAGAAGCCAAAAAAGATCCAACAAAAAACATACGAACCTTGTAAATTTCTTTTCTCTTTTACAATTTAATTTTAAAATGTTGTTTTATCGAAATACTACAAAATATTTCACAGAAAAAGTGTTACAAGTATTTTATTGGCAATTTATTTTGAAAGTTTGGTTTTCTTGAAAATATGTTTCCATGCCCACAAAAATTAGAAATTCGGAAAATATATTTTTTCTCTCTAATCTCTTTTCTTTTTAGACTTTCGGAAAGGGCATAAAAATAAAATAGTTTTTTATTTGAATTTTTGCATTTTTGTACTTGAAAACATCAATTTGCACTTTTTATTTTGATTTCTAAATGTCAAAAAAAAAAAAAAATGACTAAAAAATAGAAATATTAGGTCTGTTCCATTCCAGACTTTTTGTGCACTCAATTTGGAAATTTGTCAAATTAATGAGAGTTGGGAGAAAATTCTCTCAGTAGGAAATAAAACTACAAAAGACTGCCAAAAAGTCTGGAACAAGTTGAACACCATTATACAACACAATTTCATATTTTATGCTTAATTCTATAAACATTAACACTTTTTTTAAGCAAAAAAACACGTAAACGCGATTCAATTTAAAAATCATTAGAATTCGATTTGTTTTCTTCTTTATTTATTTGTTTGACATACGTCAACTTTTCATTTGACAGAACTCAAATTTCTGCCGGAAGAAATTCTTTGTTCTAAAGGAGAATGGGCATATTGGACGTTTGGCGGCCAGTAATGAAATTGGTATCAAATGAAAGAACTATAACGTAGGAAAAATTTTACTATGGCCGTTTCGTTGTATAGCATTTGGAATGGAAGATATTGCAATATTAGTGTTGTTAATGCATCGAGCAATATGCGAAGGGCAAATTGAATTACTATTTTAATTAAATTATGAAATATGATTTTATGTCATTTTTTCTATGATTTAAAACCTCAATCTTGAATATCCGACCAATGGAACTCAAAATATAATCTTTTTAAGCCAACCACTTCAAGATTTTGTTTTTGAGTTTTCAAAAGGAAAAAACAAATAAAAAATTGAGAAAAAAGTCTTAAAATAGACTCGAAATTGATGTTTTAAAAGGCCAATATTTTGGGTTCTATTGGTTGGATATCCAAGATAAAGGTCTTCAGGCTCAGGGAAAATGACAGATTATCATATCTTGCACTTAAAATACACGTTCAATTTTAAACATTGAGACAATTTGCATTAACTTTTAAATGCAAAAATGCATTTTATCGGTTTGTGAAGAGGGTTAGAAGGATAAAACTTCTGCACAATGTATGTAAGACTTAACTTCATCAAAAAATAACAAAATCGTTCTTGGCCGCTGAACGTCCAAGTTCCATACAAAATTGCCCATTCTCCTTTGTCAATTTTTGAAGTTGGGAACAGAGTTTGACCAGAAATAACCAAATATTACTAAATTCGGCGGTTTCAAACTGAGTGTGGAACGGACCTATTGATTATTTAAAAAATACGTGTTTTATATTTATTCAAGGCAAGTTTTTAATTTTAAAATATACGATCTTGACATATAAAGAGTTAAAAGAGTTGACGGTTATGTTTCATTAAATACTGAAAACAACAGATGATATTTAATTAAAAAATGGAAATACATATGTAACTTTTTTCAGGAAAGTCAAAATGGTTTCATTTAAATGACATTTAAAGTACCTAAAAATCGTATGCTATGGCATGGCCTTAAAAAGTACCAAAATGTAACAAAAAACGTTTATTTTAGTTTGAAATTCTGAAAGACTTCAGATTCACATTCAGCACCTCAAAATTACATCAAAAACTTTTTCTTCAAAACATAATCTGACTAAAAAACTAGGTAATAGCATTTTTCTTGTTCTATCTGTTATTAGGAAAAGCCAACTTTGTTGACATTTTACAACACTTTGTAATTTTTAATTTAGAAAACCAGAAGGCTTTCTTAACGTTGACCTTTCTTGAAATTCAATACTTTCTTTCAAGTTCAAACAATTGGCCATTTCCTTGTTTTAATCTTAGCACACTGAAGCTATAGTTATCTTACGAGTTAGGTATGCAATTTGAAGAAATGTAACTGCCACATAGCACATAATCATTTGGTAGCTGAATGACTGACAATAAATTGGTATCCACTCTAATACGCCAACGTTGGCTTATACCTATTACAGTGCACCAAATTCTATGTCCATAGCCACTAACCAATCTACTTCAATCACTATGCAGATGGCCGACTGTAGGTATATAATGCATCAAGGATAGACACAAGCAGGTTGCTCCCCCAGGTTTCGATATATGTATACCCAAACGCATCCCAATGGTGCACTATTCTATCTTTCACGAAATCGTGCACGAACTCAGTGAGTGGTTAAGGCTATTTAATTGGTCCAATTATAATGCCGGTTCTAGCTTGGTCAGTCGGTAGTATACTAAAGGCGTACTACACCCATTTGATTTGATTAATCGATCAAGGTTACTTGCTGCTACACAATGCACATGCAGCTTAAACACCACCGGCGCCATCATATTCGCTCGTCTGTCTGGGCCATGGCGATGCATTTTTTTTTATTGTTGTTGGTTCATTTTCAAATCAAACGCACCGCGCCCTTGTTCTATTGTGTGATAAATCTTAAAAACACGCTCCTCCAAATTGGTCAATAGATGATATAGATTTTCCAAAGTTTATACTGTGCTCATTAAGTGACCTGCTTAGCCGGTGCCTGCTGTGAAAATGATGACAACTCATCTATTGTTATACATGGCCGCCAAGGGACCACCGCTTACGTTTGGTCCCCACGGCTTATTTGATCTTTTCATATATCTTTACGATTCGGTTTTAGACGTGTGAGATTTTCGGCAGAGTGTAACTTTGTTGCTTTGAGTGTGTGTTTGAGATGGCTGAGATTTGAATTGGGATTTGGGACGGGACACACAACTCGGGTGAATTAGCAAAGCGCCTGCATGCACCCAAAAAGGTATAAATCACCAAGAAAGACATTTTCCATTACCTCGTGTGGTCAGGTGTATCATATCTAAACAACATCGCCGACACTCTGGATGAGATAAGGCTTCCTACCAAAAGAGTAGCCGACACACCGTCTTTATGGTTTTTTTTTTTCAAAAACAAAAAAGATACTTCGATTAGTTTTGGTTCGTAATTACATTGGAAAAGAATGAATTAATTACCTGTCCGAATTTATCGGATGTTCTCTCAGTTCCCATGAATTTCATTTCGTTTAAGTTAAAGTTTGGATATAATATACCAGTATGTGTGGATTTAATAATCAAAAAACCTGGCGCTATACTACGGTCTATAAATGGAGCCAAAATAGATATTTTTTTAAATTGGGTGTATTTTAAATCGATTTCATGAAACATTCATCAAGGTAATCGAATAAATATTGAAGTTTCTTTTGAAACTGAGTAAATGCCACGTCGTAGTCAAACAAAAACCGACAAGAAATTTTTAATGCTTCTTGATGAGGTTACCAAGTTGTGATAATTTATTAGATATTTTTTCCTTCTGAGAAAAAAACTTAAATTGTGTAAAAATTTAAACAGCAGTTAATACTTACATCTTAGTTATTTTGAACAAAAACGAAACAAAAGTTTAATAACCAAAATTTCAAGATAATAATACTTAAACTGTGTGTAAGCACTGGGGCTGAGCTAGACTTAGATTTTCTTTTAAAATATCTGCCTTGTCGTAACAAGCGACTAAATCTAGGCAAATAACATCAACCGATGATGCACAGTTAAATCCAAGTGCTTTCTATTAAGCGTGCATGCGAATGCAAACTCTTGGGTTATGCGACTGTAGAAATCGCAATCGTAGCGTCGAAAAATTTCCGGAAACGTTTCGAAAAATTTCCAGCTTTATAGAAATACTCGCTTATACGAGAGGCAATTTCACTTCAATACTAGATACGATATAGCGAACCGATATGATCGTGTAAGAGCTATACGGAATCTTCGAGGCTACATCTACTGAGGCAAGGAAAAGATAGGTTTTCTCAATATTGAAAAGTCAAGTAGTAAAATCTACAAAGCAACATTGTCTCCAATAATATTTAGAGCAAAAAGTAATAGAAACTCTTTGTTAACTCTCTTTCCGCTGATGTTAAAGTCGCTTGACGGTAGAAGCTCGATATGTTCTCCTCATATTAAGACCATGTAAGAAAAGAACAAAGAAGAACTGTTTCCAGCTTAAACCAAAAAGTACGATAGTCATGTTGGAAGATATGCATATCTGCACCGGTAGGACTGCGACATATCAATATGAAAAAAGGTGTAGCTATCTTCAAAACTGTCGCTTAAAGAATGAATAAAGAAGATTAATTTGTTAACACTTTTTAAAAAAAACTTTTTGAGATATCAGCTACAGATATATTGTTTAGACAAACATAAATAAAGAATACAAAGAATAAAATGTAATGCGGATCTTACAAGCAACTACATTTGCAAGTTCCGCAAAATAAGAAAAATGCAGAAACGAACAGTTGTGTAATTCAAGGGTAATCTTGAATTACTTAGATTTAAGATTGTATAAATATAAAGTTAAACGAAAAAAAAAAGACACTTATAAAGTTACAGTCCACAAGTTTAATTGAGCTATCACATGGGTCCTTCGAGCCGGATCAGAACCAGATACTCCAAGAGGACACCAGACGCATCTTCGAAGACACCAGAATCTTCACATCAGAACCAGATACCTACTCCAAGAACACACCAGACGCGATGGGAGACAGTATTGTGAGTTGAATGAGCTGTTTTTTAGAATATTCTTTCAGCAAACACTTACTTTCAAAGAAGTGCCAGACAACATGCTCCGAAAATAAAGTGTCCCGAGTAAAAATAGAAATTGAATTTTTAAAAGAAATATGTATTAAAAAAAACTTGACCGCGCCGTTTGACGGTAAATTTCGGCGCACCACCGCCGCTCCACGTCTGCACCACGTCCGCACCATTTCATTTTGTGTGAAAAATTCGCTGCACCATGATACATAATTTTGAATTATTGTTGAAAAATAAAAAAAAAATACCGACGAGAAGAAGATTCAAACCCGAGTATCCAGAGCACTTTCAATTAGAAGTCTAACGCCTAAATCACCACCAAGTCATGTTTATAGTACGAACTGACAATTTGTATATAAGTACGAGAATAGAATTTTTGATCATGGTGGAGACGTGGTGCGGCGGTGGTGCAACGATTTAGAAATTTTTGATCATGGTGTGGAAGACGTGGTGCAGCGGTGGTGAGGCGGAATTCCATTTTTATTCGGGGTGCCTCTGAAACGAAATGCCCCCAAAGCTCAGAGCAAAGATGACTCAACTCCAAACTCATCTCCAATTTGCGAAGAGAAAGCAACCTTCTCCTAATCTACCAAGCGATGGATGGTATACGAAACTTTGATAACTACCGTTAGATTAAACTCATGTAACGCCTTGAATTTTGTTTAGACCTTAGAGAACTTTGTGTTAAGGGAAAAAAATCTTTATAGTCTGAATATTCAAATTTTTGAAAAAATCGTCTAAGATCATAATTGGTTAAATTCTTTAGAGCTCAAAAACATTAGAACGCATTATAGAAAAAAAAACTGTACAATTGAATACAAAAATAATCAAATTTTGAATATTTCTATACTTGCAGTTAGGTTGCTGTCTTCATAAATTGTTTGGAGCTCTTCAAAAATAACATACAAAAAAAATAAAAAAAGAAACGAAAAGGTGGTACATATTTCATACATAGGTACTTCTTCTTCATATTATTCAATTCGAGTATTTTTTCAATATCATATCTATACCTCTATTTAACGATGAAGTTTACCGCAAAGAACAGAAGGCGGGCCAGAGTTGTTGAAAAATATGGTGTGTTCCTTCTTGTGTATATGCTAAAGGTATTATTACACGAACAATTCATTGTGGGTTGCGGTTTGCCATATTATTTATTCCATTTAAGGAAAAGTCAACAATAAAACAAAACAAAATGAAATGAAAAAAAACCATCACCCTCGTTAAAAAGTTGGATATGCGAAGCCAGTAGTCGTGGTCTCATTCGTTAGTGTAACTTGTTACCGTCGGCCCCCGTCACGCGTTCAACATGAGCACACTCATTTTATTAAAAAAAAAAAAACTCTCCTACAACAACCGGGAACCATGTTAAGCGAACCATAAAGTTGCACTTGCCCAAGTCGCACAGTTTATAGGTAAAGGGTAAGTGCGGGAAATCTCATCGGCAATCTTCCGCTGAACAAAGTTCATATGGGCCAGAACAATTTGTGCCAAAGTACTTTGCACATTGGCCCTGTATATGCATTTTAATTGCTTGTACAACGGCCAACATTAAAGTTTAACCCCCAAAAACTTCAAGCCTTAAGCACTTTATTCAAACCTCTCTCTCAACCACACATCATCATCCCATATAAAATGACTCCATTTGGTGGTCTCTGCCGATGGTGCCTATTGCCGAACACTGCAACTGGAAGTTTGTTAACTTACCCGAAACTGCTTCCCAATCACATTCCGAGCCAGACAATCTGCATAAACGATTTTTCATTCGATCGTTCTTGACTCGTTTGGCGAGGGCTACTTTTATGTATATGCGGGCATAGAGTGCAGGGGGAAAACATTGGTGTACTCTATTCACCACCACCTTATAAGTTCTATAGTACTCAAAGGGAGTTTCTTCAATTAGCGCTCCGCTCCCAGTTATTAACTTCTCGTCAGTTTTAATTAAGCACCCACTTTTGTCAACAACCGAGCTGCATGGTGGCGAAAGATATTTCTGCAGCGCCAATGGAGCACCCCATAACGTTGTCATCTAGATTCTAGAGTAATTGCAACGACTTGGGGGTTGTAATGTGCTCTACTTGAAATAGTTGCATTAAAGAAAGGGTGTGTTTTTAAACCCACCACAAACTTATACCATAAACAATGTACATATGCCAACACACACTTTCATAAATTATTTAAACAAAAAAAAAAACACAACAAAACCCGCACTCACATGAAAGAGTATTTCAACGAGTTTTAAAGTAGCCGCCATAAAATTCGTTAGTCCGTTCGTTTGTGTCTTAAAAGCCAAACACTGGCGTGGCGTGGGAATTCTCCGAAGACGAATTACCGGCTGCCCCAGCAAAATCAATGATATTGCAGATTGACTCTGGCCACAATGAAGATAGCTCTATATATCATAATGATGTTCATGATGGGTTCTACGGCGGGGTTCTGGCCTGGAACTGATGATGGCAATGGCAATGAGACGATCGATGGCACAAAAAGGAGTATGAGGAGCGAGTTGAGGGTTCTTTTTTAATTTTCTCTTCCTTGGAAAAACGTATACGAGCCGAAATTAAAAACACACTCACACACAAAACTCATTAAGAACGCGAAAAAGTTCATTTAGTTGAGTGAGGTTTTTTCGAAAATAACGAAAAACGTTAATGGAGCTTGGCTGTTAGTGTTTTCTTTGGTTGTTTGGTTGTTGGCTGTTAGCTCCTTCCATCATAAATATTAAACTGACTGAAAGTTAGCAGATAATTACGCGAAGCTACTCCAACTAACACCGACTGATATTGCCGAAAAAAAACCACAAAAAATAAAAAAAACTTTAGTTACGAAAAAAAGACAAAAAAAAAGATATAAAGATGATGAAGAGCAAAGAACGGGCCAGAGTGCTGTTTCGTGAAAATATTATTACCCAGGTTTAATAGCGGCAGATGATCCTATTGAATCCGTTAAAGTCCATGCGCTGACTCGCTGCTGGCCAGTTCAGTGGTTTGGTTGGATTTTGCAGAACGTATATCTGAAGGACACATTAAGTGATTGCATTAATTGGATTTCGGCATCTCACGTTGCGTAATTTTGTCTGGCAGTTAAGTTTCTTTGGGACTCGATAGTCATTATTTTAATTCATCTACCAGAGATAGCTGCTGTACCAAATTGTAACTTGTTACTTTAACTAGGGTTGGTTATTGCTTTCTGTGTGCAATTATACCAAACAAAAAAAAAAAAAAAGGAATTTAGGTCATTCTCTGGTTGGTGACTTGGATCATATAACTTGATATTAGATATATCTATACTTTTTGTATAGTTACACCCCATTCCTGATGGTGATTAAAAGTAGTTAAACTTGTTTGCCTCAACTCAAGCCCAACTCTTGTAAAGATATATGTACATTTTGTTACTTACATATAATTGATTTTTTGCTTCAAGTAGATTGCCTTTTTGCGACTGATTAATTCAACATGGGAATATTAAAATTTATTCACTGTAATTTAAGCATAAATAATTCACCGTTATAAGTGAGTAGATGTATGTTGTTTACGCAAAGATACTCTCGCCCCAACCAACAAACACAACAAACTACTGCTGGCTGCGATGGAAAGTGTTAACAAAATAAAACTTGTGACTTGTGGTGTAGATGATGTGGGGAGTGCGCGTAGGAAATTTAATGCTGGCGCCGAAATAAGATATTTTTAATGGAGATGGTGCAAACGCCTCACATAAAATGTATAGCTTCATGTAGATTTTTGTAAAGGAACGAAAGAAATTCTTTGGGTAATTTGAAGGAATTTTTTTGAAGGAGTGTTCTTTTGATTTGTTCGTTTGAACAATACGTGTTCCTTTAAGTTTCTTATGTTCATGTTAAACTGTTATTTAAAAAAAAACTTTTTTTTTATTTTGACTTTGCTTTCATAAGTTCAAAAATTTTGCTATATTTATAAGTTTATTGAATAGACCCTTTTCAATGGAACAAATTCATTCAAGAGTTTTTATTGCTGAATATGATTCCTTGGCATAGAAGTATACTCCAGCCAAAAATGTTACTAAATTCATTGGTGCACTTCTGAGAAAACGGCAACACTGGTCGGTTTTCAGTTTTTTTGATTTAACTCGAAAACCAAGCCTTACTTTGAAATGATTCAAAGATACTTTTCATTACAAATTACATTTTCTATCAAGTAACAAAATTTTAAAAATTAGTTTTGACAAAATTCTTACCTAAAATCAATGAAAAAAATGCTAAAAAATTGAGGATTTTATTTTGTTTGTACTAAATCAAGGGCATTTATTTGGTATATGAACCCGGTACTTCCAAACTTTGTACTAATAAAATAAAGTAAAGGTAAAATCCTTTGATAATATGCACTTTTTTTTGTTTTGTCAAGAAACGACAGAAATACAGATTTTTTAAAAATTAGCACTTTTTCTTTATTTGTGACTTTTTTAGTTAAAAGCAATTTTTTAAAATTCTATAAAAACTTAATAATTGGTTAGTTTTAGACTTTTAAAATAAAAACATAAATCTAAACTAAGTAGGTATGACAAACAAAAAATTATAATAACATCCTTATGGCCTTGTGTGCAATTTTGTGTATGTGTATTTTTATAAATACGGATCGAAAGGGTGGACGGACAGCCATTAGACTTTGTTTATTTCATAGAAGAACACTCAATACGAAGTCATTAACTATTTTGAATGGCCTAAAATAGTATTTCTTATTAAAGCAACGAACAACGAAAAGTTTCTCTTGAAAAACGAAAAAAAACCTAAATGAGTTTTAAACAAAACTGTTTGGCAAAGTGTAAGTAATAAGTGCACTGTACTGGTTTTTGAGATGTTGTTAGGATAGACACCAGTAACTTAAAACCATGTTTGAATCCTTGAAAGACTGGTGCTGATACCTCGGTGCGAGAAAAACCGCGAAATGTTCGAACTTTTTTCAGGAATGATTGAGAGTTGTAAGTCACTAGGGCATGTCCCTAAATAAAATCGTCCTCATGCCAAAAATCATATCTGTAAACCAAAACTTATTTCGAGACTTTGGTTCGCAGATATCTGCTTTTATATGCAACAAAAAAAAATTTTTGGATGCAAATAACTCAGCAACCAGACCTAAAAGAAACTTTTGGTTTTCATTTATGAATAGAGCTTAAAGAGACTTTTCTTTTGATGTCTCACTCGGTAAATTTGGAGGAAATTTTTAAAAATGCATTTTTTTGGCAAGGGGTTGTTAACCTTGGCTTTTTCTCGAAATTCTAAAAAATATATGTATAGTTTTTTAAACTTAATATACAGGCCTGCTCAATGCGAACTTATATCTGTAAACCAAAACTTGTTTAGAAACTTTGATATGAAATAAATTGGAATAATTTGTTTGTAGATCAAAACCTTTTAAAATGATATTTTCGCAGTATAAAAAGCTGATTTTTATGTTTTTAAAATTTGTTTTTCGAGATTTATTTCGTTATAAAAGTTCACAAAATACGTCTTAATATTCTACTATTAGAGAAAGTACGTGCGACCAAGTTGTCCCTTATATTGCAGCTTGAAAAACCTCGGAAATGGTTGCAAACGTTGATAGGATTTGCAGAAAAGTTAGAAACGCATTTTATAGTTATTTAAGCCTTTATAGTTACTTAAAGTTATTTAAGCCTTATTGTTATTTAAGATTTGCAGCCCTGGTACAAGGAGTATTCAAAAGCTTTGCAACCATTTTTTCGTTGCATTGCGGTTTATGCATATCGTGTACTCATAGATTTACAAAAAATCTTTTGAATCTTCAAGCTTTAACTGTTAAAAGTGTATGAAGTGGAGTTTTAAATTAAATAATTTTAGGTTTTTTTTCGCATTGAGAGCTTATCGGCAAGCAACAAAGAGTTGAAAATGATACACTATTGTTTCGGTAACCGCTTTTTAAAGAAAACTATTTTTGCTTTTATTTAAAGGCTTAGATACTTTATTCTTCATAAACCTTCTCGTGAAGATTCATTTTTTCTTTAATAATGACAGTGCCAACGAGTTTTTAGCTCCTTGACAAATTGATAATAATAACACAGCCCTGATATAAACGCCTCTTTGTATTTGTAAGTATTAGGTACTTCTATTTGATAAAGACACCCCTCTGAGTAAATAAATTGATACACAATTTGTTCCCGCAAAAATATTTTCAAATTTATTTACTGTACCAAAATTAATCTTTGATATACGGATGCTATTTTTGCCAACTTGTCATACTCGTATAAGAAAGAAAAGAAACAAAAAAAAACACACTAATAAGTGAGCAGCATCTATTGTTCATTCATCATCATCACTCATATACATAATATAAACACACATATGCTATTATTATCTCTACGGGACACAGCGCGATTATGCGACCTATTCACTTTTGTACATATATTTTCAATAAAAAGGACACGACTTACAAATACTTATGTGCGCTTATCCAAAGGAGATTACTATGAATTTAAAAATACGTACAACAACCCTTCGTTGTAATAATAAAGAATTAACTAACATTTCAGCAAAAATAAATACGAAAACACTGTGAACTGAGACTTAAGTGCGCCCCAGCCTGGACCAGGACATTATTTATGTTATTTTAAGGGATTTACCAGATTATTGGTCTATGTCACCATTGTAGGCCTACTTCAAATTGATCCAAATACCTGACCAGAATAATGCTAATGGCTTCTAATCGCTCAGAATTAGGATCTATTTATTTAGCAAAAATTTAACAAAACAAAAAAGTATAGAATCTGAATACATTGTTTTCTTTTCGGTAGTAAAACAGAAAATGAAATACTTTTGTGGACATTTCTTTGAATAGGTATAAAGAAAAACAAATTAAAGTGAAAAACTGTATTATTGTAAAATAGTTACCAAAAAAAGTAGTACCTTTGGATTGTTAGTAAAACATGCATCCATCAAAACAAACGAATGAACTCGGAAGATACATAGATAGATTAAAAAAAAACATACGAAACAGATGATACAGTGCGGTTCATCCGATTAGTCACACTTTTATCCAACTATTTCTAAAAAAAAATTGGGATTTTCGTGCTTTCTGTTAATAACTTAATTTTTAATATTTTCCTGAAAACCAAAAGAATCCAGGGGGACATGACAAAAGGATGGTTTTCATTAAACTAAAACAGTGAATTTAAGTTTTTACTCATGATAAGTTGTAAACTTTTCTAAAAAAGCTAATATTCTACTTTTACAAAAAATTTGATCAAAAATAAATAAAAAATTAAATTTTTTTTGAAGTAAATCCGTTGCGTTATTTCCAAGAGGGTTGGGTCAAAATTCTGCCGGGGTCAGAATTCTTTTTTCAAAATTCTGTTTTTCAAAACTCTGCTTTACAAAATTCTGTTTTACTCGATTCTGCAAACAATTTAAAAAGGATTTGGAATTTTGAAAAACAGAAAAGAAAAAATCAGAATTTTGAAAAACAGAATTTTCATTAAAAAAGCAGAATTTTAAAAAGCAGTATTTTGAAGCCAGAATTTTGACCCGCTCCTTTTTCAAGATTACGCATGGAAAACTACATACATACATATGTATGTATACAGCAATTTTTGTTGAACAGAGTAAAGGCCTTGGTTCGGCATGAATTTATCCAAATTGTGCTTAACTACAAATAAGCCAAAAATAATTCATTAATTTGATATTTGAAGTTATACAATTTAATCAGACCTAATCTACTAAACTGCACTGTTTTGTATATCCTAGCATGTAAAATAAAAAAAAATCGACCAACCGCATAATGGAAAACCATAGCGTGACTAAAATAGACAATTCAAAGAGAGATAAAAATATCGTTTTCAAGCAATTTGTTGAGAGCCTATTCCATGTTATAAAGAGTATAACCTTTTTTTCTCGCAGTTTATCTGCATTTTTACACATTCGTGTTCGTAATTATTATGATCAATTTTGTGAGAATAACTTAACTGAATTCAACGAATAGTATGAATTTGTTTTTGGGCTATTTTCATATAAACCTTTTAATTCGTTATTACTTTTTTTTTCAACATAAAAAACAAAACAAAAAAATGTATAATAATTAATTTGTTGAGTGTTTTTAACATTAAAATACATACTTGCATACCTATTTGCTATTCAAATTAAATTGTATAAAGCGTTTCGTAAGAAATTATGATAGGTGTCATTATTATAGTCACTTATTATACTTAATCAAAATGACTTGATATGACCTAACTGATTGGATGCAGTTATAATAGCAAATGACTTACTTTTATTAATAATAAGAGAAAATTTGTGAAGTTTAAGAGAAACAAGGAATTTCACTGAGATTATGTTCCACAACGAAATATATCTTTAAACAAATTTGTACAAGTTATTAAATGTTTAAATTGAAATAAGAATTAGCTAGAGTCTTGTGTTATATAGTCTTGCTTTCACATTTGTTAAGGGTAACTTAGTTGAAAAAACTCAAGCAAACTTTAATTAGTGACAACCCTATGCCTTGACAGGATATCGCTACGCAACCCATGTGCAAACTGTTTCTTAAAGCACTTTAGGAAAATATTACTCTCAACTAGTAGGTAGATATAATGATGATTGTAGGTCGTCCTATGGCGAAACCTTCTTCTATAAGAACTTAAGACTGATTTGTTCCTATAGAAATTTGTTTCATTTTTTCGATATTTATGAACTAGAATCAGAAGTAATTAAAGTGTTTACGCGCTAACAAATCACTTTGTACAGAAGATTGTGGGCCTCATGTTTTAACAAGTTCTTGAAAATGATATTGATAACAGTGTTACTTATAAATTTTCTAAAATATAATAATAACTACATTTTTAGCTACTGACACATTTTTCCAGGAAACCAAAAAAATCATCAAGTACCTACATACATTTACCAACATAACAATAATCGTTTTATAGAAACAAAATTTGCAATAACTTACATTCGATCATCATAATTCCTCAAGTCATTTACTAAGCACAATCATTTTGTTAACATCCATAGTACCAAGATTATACAAGTATTTCCCACATTCGTCACGATTTTCCACTTTTTAAGTCTGCACACAGATATAAAATTATTTCCTTGGCAACAAAGTACATATATCCGCAAGGTAGTTTTTTACGTTTTGAAAAAGCATTCATTATAAATAATATTTTTTTTATACTAAATAAAGTGTACAACTAGGTCGCACGTACTTGTTTTTGAAGTTCAAGGCTACATGATTGCCAAAATTAAGGTAACAAAAAATTATGTTTTGGCTTTCAATCGTTTGATGCTTGTTAAACAGAAAAAAAAGACAGTTTTCGATTTATCTTGTTATACGGATAATAAGTTGATAATCTATTGCTCGGGATAGATTTTTGATATTCATTAATTTCTACCATGTAATGGTTTCTAAAACCTTAACTACAACATGAATACCGCAACACCTCCCATGTGTAAAGCAATTTCACATTTATTTTTAAATTTTATAGTTAAATTTCGCTTATTAGCCTTACAATGTACAACAATTACATTATTCCATTAACTTCAAAACTATAAGCAGACACAAGGAATCTATTAATTCCTCAAAAATGTAGTTGGTCAAAGGGTGTTTTTTTTTAAGGTTTAAGTTATGTGGAAGAATGGTTGAATAACAGCTGACATACATTTTGTTTATCTTCTAAACTTGTTGAAAAAGTTTCGTTGACCAAGAATTAAGAATTTAAACAGTCTACAAAACTATTTCGAATGAAAGCGTATTTTTTTTAAGATGAAATTGAGAAATACATAGGTACATAACTCCAAAAGAAACTGCAAAAATTGTACCACAGTGAAAATTGGAAATGTTTCATTTACTACAGACAGAATGTAAGAAGTCTACAAAAATATTTTTTGGTGAAAAGGTGTTTTTTTTTTTTTTTTTGAAGTGAAAACTTCTTTAGTATCGTAGTGATTTGAAACAAGATGAAACGAAAACGCGACGAGAACATTTAACTTGTTACAACTTTTTTGTTTTAATAGATAGATAAATGAAATTTGTACTGTAAATAGGTAATTAAATAAAATATAAATGTACAAAATTTCAATTAATTTCATATTCAAAATTCTGAGATAACGGTAAAAAAATGTTCTTTTTCTACACACGTTATATCTTTTGATCTAGTGCACACACAAATTTGATTTAACTTTAATACGCATGCTGATAACCTAACCTTTCATTTGATATATCACAATTAACTGTACGAGCTCTACAAGTTACACAATCTTAAGTTGAAAAACTTGAAAAATACCTCAAAACACGTGTAGAGATCTGTTGACGATGACCAGTGTTGGAAATACCGGAATCTCAGCTTGAAATTTCGACATATTTGGTTTTAAAAAATTCTTATTTTTTTTTCTAAGCATGGTAGAAATATGATTCATACGTCATATAAAAGGTGAAACAACCTTTCAGATGATATAAAATTTACTATAGGTTGTCATTTAAAAAAATATATTTAATGTTGTTAAAAGAGAAAAAAGATTGTTTTTTTTTGCTTTTTTGATGAAAAGTGATTTGGTTTAAAAAAAATAAGCTCTTTTTGTAGATGTTGTATAGATATGGACGATATAAATATTTCGAGCTGAAACAATAAGCTTTCAGATGATATAAAATTAATATAGGTTGTCATACACTCCTGCTCAAATTTAACGCACATCCTATTTATTTTAAAGTAAAGTCCTGCTATTACTTTATGCCACAGCATCATGGTTATTTTCTCAAATGCGACAATAGTGATCTTAAATTAAAGGTATGGAATAATATGTTTGTCGGGAAGATTTGGGGAGAGATTTGCTGAAGTCTGTCTGTTAACCCGCGAGCCTTTTAAAGAAGAGTCATAAAATTTCATCGAGTTAAATGTGCTTTACAACACCTACGGAGTTAGCGAGCCTTTCTAGACCTAAGTTAAGTACCCAAAAATACTTGACTTATGCCCTCGAACAGCATCTGGTTCCAATCACCCCTAGATTTGGTCCACAGTTTAGTCTGATGCACGATAATGCATGCTAGAGTAGTTTGAGAATATCTTCAAGATTTTAATATTCCAGCTTCGGATTAACCACACCGAAATCTGGATTTGAATTTAATAGAACATGTGTAGGAAATATTGAAAAGATGCATTCGCGACCGAAATCCACCTCCAAGCAGTCTTGATCAACTGAAAACTTCAGTGAAAGAAGTGTTAAAACAAAACCTTCAAAAGTTAATTAGTGGAATGGACAAACGACTCCAGGTTGTCATATGCGCTAGAGGAGACTATACCAAGTATTGCATACAATTATGGGAAAGAACCGTCACCCGCTTCCATTTTTTTAAAATTTTTCTTTTTAAAAATAAAAATTATTTTATAATCAGTTTTCAGACCTTGAATTGTTAAATTTGGTTTATCTTTTTTTTTGGTTGATCATACTATTGCAGTTTAGCATTTTTTCGACTTGCTAAACAATAACAAAACACAAAAAAATGCACCAAAGAATTTTAAAGCCTTTTAAAATAAGATGCAGGGGTATAACTTCAGACGAAAAATGTGTGCGTTAATTTTGAGCAGGAGTGTATAAAAAACATGTAGGTATTTAAAGGAGATAGAATACAAAATAGGAAAGAACATTTTTTTTTAAGGTTTCACTTCTACCACGTGTGAATTGCACACATGACTTTTTTTTAAATAAGGAAAACCCGCCATATGTCCTTTAAATCAATTGTATAAATGATAATCTTACGAACTTTTTAAAAAATGTTGTATTTGCTATGGGAATTACGAATAAAATAAGTCTAAAAATGTTTTTCATGTAAAAGGGTGTTTTTTAGGTTTAGAAAAAATGTGTGGGTTTTTGCAAAAAGTAAGTAACAATAATGATACCGTATTGAAATCAGCAATTATGTTACTTTCGAAATTTTAAACATGAACCTTAAGTATCATGAGAATGAACTGTACCTCCTTTTTGAGAATGATTACAATTTAAAAGTCTTAAAAACTTGCGAACTGTAGATTTTAACACTTCTTGTAAATGCTTTATTTTTTTGAAAAAAATAAAGACTTTTTTCAGAGTTGTCACTACTCAGATTCTAATTAAAAATACAAAGTAACAAATAAATCTAACGAAAAGGTGAGGATCTTTTTGACCTTTGATATGTGGTAACCCTTTTGACACCCAACATAAGTTGGTAAGCCGTCCCTTAATGTCATTTCAATTTTAACATTATTTTATTGTAATGAATTTTATTTTTAATTGTATTCATTTATATTTATTTTCAAATTTCATCAGATTTTCTATACACATACAGGGTGTCCCAAAAGTAATGGATCAAACGAAATATGCAGATAGGCCAACTTTAGGGCTCTCAGAATTTGGTAACTTGTTCATCCCAAATCCTTACGGTTTTCAATTTAATGCAGTTTTTGTGAATTATCGAAAAATCTCGACTTTGCAACAGTATTTTGCTTCCTCCGGTCATAATTGATTTTTGTTTTTTACAATTCTTTCACTAAAACATTGCCTAATAATAAGAAATAATTATTTAATCAAAATATTTTTTATTTCATACGCCATTTTGCTGCAAATTATGTAACAGTTCCATGTTTTATAAAAACTCAATTTCTTACTTTTATTTGAGAGGAACATCCCGAAAAAAAATTGTATGGTGTGATACTGGTTTATTATTTTAAAAACTTGCCGTGTTATTGCACTTTTCAAAAATGTATAAAAATTTCCAAAGTTCAAATTAGAACGAAAGATATTACAATTTTAATGCAAAAAAACAGGGGTTTTCAGAGCAAAATAACAAACAAAAATCAAGGCTTTTATTCAAAAAGAAATAAACAAACAACAGTCGAGGAAATGTGTTTATTTTTCTATGTTATTTTTCTCTGAAAAGGCCTGTTTTGTTGCATTAAAATTGTAATATCTTTTGTTCTAACTTCAAGTTTGGAAACTTTTATACATTTTTGAAAAGTGCAATAACACGGCAAGTTTTTAAAATAATTAACCTGTGTCACACCATACAAATTTTTTGCAGTGTGTTGCTCTGAAAAAAAATTAAGTAATTGAGTTTTTATAAAACATGGAACTGTTAATTAATTTGCAGCAAAATGGCGTATGAAATAAAAAATATTTTGATTAAATAATTATTTATTCTTATTAGCCAATGTTTTAGTGAAAGAATTGTAAAAAACAAAAATCAATTATGACCGGAGGAAGCAAAATACTGTTGCAAAGTCGAGATTTTTCGATAATTCACAAAAACTGCATTAAATTGAAAACCGTAAGGATTTGGGATGAACAAGTTACTAAATTCTGAGAGCCCTATAGTTGGCCTATCAGCATATTTCGTTTGATCCATTACTTTTGGGACACCCTGTATATGTATGTATATAAATAATGTCTAATTTGTATTTTTTTTATTGGAGGCTGTAAGTGTTGAAAGCTCACCGAGACTTAAAAGGTGAGATTTTTATTATAAGATTTGTATAAATATGGTATGCATGTATCCATTCAGCCTAACTGTAGTTTTCTCTTTAACTATCCATACCTATCAACAACAGGTAGTGTGTGTGGAACCTGGTGGAACCATATAATTAAAAAACAAGTATAATAATTACAGCTCTTTGAAGTGCATCTATCGACAACTTAGTTCATTGAAATAAACAATGTTTTTGTTTAATTGTTTATAGTTGGCAATTAAATAATTGTTTATTAAGTTATTGAATGAATATAATTGTTATTATTTTTTTTCTCTCGATTCTATAGAATCTATACTGATTCGACTCGGTTGGTTAAACATATTGACAAAATGTAACCAAAATTGATAACTAGTTTGTTAACTAAATCCACATTATTATACATATAAGAAAGGTATTAATTCCAACTTGTCAACTGATTAAATCCCACTTTTTTGTGAGCCTCAAATTTAAATATGAATATAATGTCGTCTACAATGAACAACAATAGTAACTTCGTGTTCAATTTAATGACAATGTTTTGATATTTGCAATATTGGTTGGTAGTTCATGAAAGCGTCTGACCTGTTTAGGTTTTATGAACTATTCTATAAACCATGTAATACTTCTTTATTAGCCATCTAGAAAACACGATAATGGTTAGGGGAACAATTATTGCACCACGACGGATTCCAGAAGCTCGTTAAAGTTGATGCTTTTGCTATATACCCAGATCGAATTGTTTTTTCCATTTCTAGATCAATTTCTAGATAGATGAATATCCATAAACACAGTAAAATCCATTGGGGAACCTGGCAAATGGAACCCATGCGGACCTACAGAAACAGCTGATACCAAAGAAATTGAGGTAGAACTACTTAATGCAAGACGAGGCTTTCAAATCTTATCTGAAAATTGTCAAAATTCTTACAAAACTTTGCTGAACTTGATAGACTTTAGTGGAAACTATTAAATCACCGTCGAAAGTGGTAAATGCAGGCAATCCTGCATTACAAAAGTATGAAAGATCACAGCCAAAACCTTTTAATCTAAAACGATAGCCGCAAGTTTTGACAAACTCAAGGATTAGGGATAAATAAATCTTAGCGGGGGTTGGGGTCCAAATTTTTCCGGGGTCAAAATTCTTTTGTCAAAACTCTGCTTTTCAAAATTCTGCTTTCAAGATTCTGCTTTTAAAAATTCTATTTTTCAAAATTCTGCTTTTCAAAATTCTACTTTTCATAATTCTATTTTACAAATCCCTTTTTTAATTTTTTTGCAGAATTTGGTAAAATCGCTTCTACTTTGTCAATTTTATGTATAGTATTAATTTTTTTTTTGATAAATCAATATCTTAGTTTAAAAATATTGAGGAAAAGTTTTTAATGATAAAAATATCTTCGAAAAACAATAATTGAATATTTTTTGTTAACAAATTAAAAAAATTCTGGCAGAATTTTGAAAAACAGAATAGACAAAAAGCAGAATTTTGAAAACCAGTGCCCATGTTCTGTAACTTTTATCACTGGCGGTAAAATATTTGAATGACTTTAAAATCCATTAAATCTCATCAAAACAAAAGAAATTTTGTTGCGGATCATAATTAATTAATTCATAATATCTGAATTTGAAAGAAATTTTGCTTCATTAATGGAAGAAAATTGATTTTGGACACCTTGAAAAACATTTATCGCCAGTGATAAAGTTACAGAGCAGGGGCCCAGAACTTGGAAGTCAGAATTTTGACCCGCTTCCTCTTAGCGGGTGTACTTTCGATGAACTTTCTTGTCGGAAGTTGAGGTTTCTGATTCTTTTGTCTTTTCTTCAGATGCATCTCGAGAAATCAAAAACACTTCTAAGAGTGTGGTGTCATGAGAAAGAGTAAGTATCTGACGTTAGCTCTTTTACCTAGTAGAAAATTGTAGGTCCCATATGTCAATGCAAAATTTTGTTGCGTTAAGTACGTCATGTTTGTTAAATAACAACAAGTAGCAAAAGAGAAAAACAATTTTTACTTTGCTTTAATACAATGTCAAAGAAATAAAACTTGATAATTTCTAAACCTGTGGATTCTTCCAAATATCAAAAAAAAAAATTCTACACGATTCACACCTATCGAATTCTATTTCGATTCCAATTGCTGGAAAAAAAATCATAATCAATTAAAAACGAAATCTTCGATTAAAATTCAATTTATATTGAACTCCAGAAAAAAGTAAAGAAAACTCTTTTACGGTCCTTTCACATTTAATAAATTGATTGTGCAAATCATGTTCCAGCTCGAAGCCAGCCATATGGGGTTTGGTAAGAAACCCACAACCCAATGTCCGCTAGTTCCATCGTCTTCGTCGTCGTTGGTAGTATGCAAGGTTCCATCTCCGATCCGGTGCTGTGCATATGCACAGTATATCATTTGTCGACCACAAATGAAAAGACCAACGCATTCAAATTAGCGAATTCGAAATGAAATGAGCTTCCACGTCGCCTTCGTCGTCGTCATCGTCTCCAGCTGTGCTTCGGAAGCCGCACACTCGACAACGTGTAAACCGAACCGAAGCACAGAAGAACACCGGTAGCCGATTGGAAGGAAGTATTTTACGTACCTACCTCTAACCTACCTTTATACATTTGCCTTGTCAGAGTAATAAATATACTTCGAGAATTGATTTGTTTATTGTGGAATTTATTTTGCATTTGACTTTTGCTCCTTTTTTTTTATTGTGTTTGTTGCCTTCCTGCTTAATGGTGCTGCTGCAGTTTCTTGAGACTTCACAGGGACTATGAATGAGTCGGTCGATTTTATGCCGACATTTAAAAAGGACCAGCGCAAATCAGTCACATTCATTGTGTATATGTAAAATATTTCACAGACTGGCGCTACCAGCACATATTTTAAAATGCTCGCAGCTTAGCAGTTATTTGATTTGCTACGCCTACTTAAATTCAAGAGGCTTATATGATTTTTCTTCCCAAAGAATAATGGTCTTCAACAACACACCGCAATGTTAAAAATTTTACTCTGGGGTAGCAAAAAGTCGTTTGTACGGGTTCGAGTTTTGTAGTTTTAAGGTCTATAAATCGATATTCTTTTGAGTGCATTTGATGCGCATCGAATGGAATTTGACACAAACCAATTGTTAACAGTCTTGTTCCTGACAAATGGCTGCACTTCATTAATCATTGATTTTAGTTTTTTTTTTTTTTTTTTTTTTTTTTTTTTGTATTAAAATGTGCTACAAACTGTTTGATATACCTGGATCTGTCAAGAATTTCTTGTTCCAGAGGTCATAAAGTTGAGATTAGGGTACCGCAGGGCTTCTTGTCAGTTACGTGGTGTTGCTATAATGTTGATTCAAATTATCGTCAATAAAACGATTTGCAAATATAAGGACATCCGCATACTAAAGGATCAAGTCTCATTTAAATGAACAAAATGTTGCAGTTTTAATATGAACTTTTATTGTTTTGTTGCGGGTTGATTCTTGTTATAAGAAAACATCCGTTTATGAAGTTTATTTACCTACACAAGACAGATATAGAGATACCTACGTCAACACGATTTGCAAGCTTGAAAAACCTGTGCTGTTATGTCCAGCAACTAACTACCTCTACCTAGCACCCCAAGAGCCGAGCCGAGAGTGTAGTTTGTCCTTCAGCAGAGAATAATAATAATCGGTCGGTGTCGATCCGATCGATTCAACGGAATGTTATTATTTTTTGTGCTGTTGTATGCATTTTATAAATAAAATCCGCAAATCAATCAATTTTCCTCTGTTGATGATGTAAACTGCCGGGATAATCGCTCTCGACTCGACTCTTGTTGAAGCTGTAGCTAAAGCTGAAGGTGTATGTATAATGTGACTTTATCCAACGTATCTATAGGTACACAAAGTAATATGCCAATGGCTGGTTTGGGTTTCTTGTTAATGGAACTTGGGTATGGCTTTAGCTGGCGTATTATGGGCTATTGCGCTCGCTGAGTTTCCAACATCACTTGAACGCTTATTGCGCGCTGAATGCAAATGTGGCTGTTTAAGTCTTTTTTGCTGCGAGCGCTATTTGTCGTTTCTGACCTTAGCCGAAGTGCGCATATATTTATGTTCGCACGACTGCGAAGGGGGAATATATATACCTTCCTATTACTGCGCACCTCTCTGTGTGTATAGAAACAATTACTGCGAGATTGTTTTCAATAATTTTGAAGAGATTAAGTAACTGCACACGAGTCGAATTGACTTTTCGAACTGTTTTTTTTTTTTATTCGATATATCCTTAGTTGAGGTTTTACTGTATATATATCGTGTGTAGATTTTATGCCAAAGTGTCAAGGGCACATAAATTATATTTATCTGCATACATTATTGTTATTAAGTAATTTGCACTTAACCAAATAAAAAGATTTCTTGAGTCATAAGACCTTAAAAATTTCTATATTTTTGTTAAGAGTTTGAAGATATTTTTTGTATAAAAAAAAAAATGGGTGGTACTGTGAAATAAGGTCAAAAATTAAGATAACCTTCGTTTGCTTTCCGAGACTGTTTCGAGGTCAAAAGTTTAACACTAGGCCACTTTCTTTAATCAAACAAATCCAATTATCGTTAAATTTTAATATTAGACTAATTAAATTATTATTATTATTTTTTATTTTTTCAAAAAAATTAAAAAAAATTACTTGAACTACCTCCCTCTACTGTACATACACAATAAAATATTCATTACTACCGGTTTTTGAAAGATGCCTCCATAAAAAAAAAAAAATCATGTGTGCAATTCAAACATGGTAGAAGTGAAACCTTAAAAACTAATTTTTCTTGAAAAAAAAAAAAAAAATACAAAAAGAGCTATTTTTGAAAAAAAAAAATCAGTTTTTATCAAAAAAAGCAAAAATCAATCTTTTTTCTCTTGTAACACCATTAAATCCATTTATTTAACTGACAACCTATAATATTTTATATCATCTGAAAGCTAATTATTTTACCTTTTATATGACGCTTTAATCATATTTCTACGATGCCTACAGAAAAAGTAAGAATTTTTTAAAGTCAATCATGTGAAAATTTCAAGCTGAGATTACGGTTACACTTCACAGGTGTTGAGGTTGTGTGACTAGTAGAGAAACATAATTATATCATAACTTCAAAACTGAATATCTATTATTCATTGAAACCATATAAATGCTTATTAAAACATTGTTAAATAGCTTCTGAAACTATTGATCAAAATAGTTGCATTTCCTCTGTTGGTGATACAGTTTTTTTTTTTTGGTCAAAAATCGTAAACACATAGTGAAAAAGTATCATTGAAGCATTTTTTGAGATGAAGTTTTTTGCCTGGAGTTATGTATAATGATTCTCTCAACCTGCAACGAAATCTCAAAGACAAAACCTCCTCGCTATTTAATTTTTCATAGCTTTATTAGTTTTTTAATGATGAAAAATCATGTAACTATCCTAATGACTAAAATTGTAAACAAAAAATAAAAATAAAAAATAACACGACTTAACCTCAAAAACGTCATTCGCGTAGCTTAAAAGCTGAAACACAATCACGCTTTCGGGCGTTACGTTACGTTGAGAAATCCTCAAAGCGCGCTTCTGTCACTTTGACTTTGAACAGCTGATTGCAACATAAAATCTGCTGTCAAATAAAAAAAAACACAGTCACTCACAAAATTATTGGGCCAAGTCTTTATCTTGATTTAATTGTGGAAAAATGAAAAAGGATATTAATGTGTTTAAAAAATGCATAGAAATTTGTTTATTCTTTAATCCTATAGTTATAAAAACAAAACCAATCAAAATATATTGTTTTTAACAATAAAACTCAATCTAAAACATCATTAAATTTTTTTTGTTTTTAATACGTAAATTGTTTTGATTTAAAATATCTCGATGTCGTTTTTTTGTGCAAAATCTATATAGAGAAATTAAAAAACACACATAGTTTTGCAATAATTTATTTTTTTTTTATTCACATTTGGCGCAATAATAATGTGGGTGACTGTACCTATGTCTGTTAAATGTCAGAAAGCGAGCAAAGGTTCAGTCTGGTTGAACTTTTGCTCGCTTTCTTACGTTTCCTTACGTTTGTCAAAAAAAGCGTACGTAAGAAAAGCGTCAATGTGTGAGGATACACAGATTTCCTATAGTTGAACTTTTCGCAGTTGTCAAAATCGACGGCAAAGCGTGATTGTGTTTCAGCTTTAAGCTTTTCGAAATACCTTTCTTTCAAGAGGATCGTTCAAGATGGCAAACGATCATATTATTATGTCCTGTTTCATTTTAATCCACTAGTTACATTGTTAATGAAAAACAAGTTCTAACAACTAAAGGGTTAATGAAAAACCCAATTAAATTGAGATTTTTTTTGGCTTTTATCGTTGAACTTGTGAAACATTTTAAATACAAATCAACATAGCGACATAATATCGAATTAAAAATTACTGCTCCAATTGAATTAAAAACATACGAACCGAATTGCTTTGCAAAGGTCCCACGTTGGGCGCATGTTAATTTTATCAAATTCATTTTAAATGTTAAAAAAAACAATGCGCATTTTCACCACAACGCTCTATTAACTTTTCAAATAAATTGTATCTTGAAATAGCACATAATATCATTGACAGTAAGGTACAACAAGAAATAAAAGAAAAATGGAAAATTCATTTCTATTTGAACTCTGGGAAGATACAAGAAAACAATTTTTTATTTTCTTTAACTCTCTCTCGCTCTTTAGGTTTATACATAAGGGGAATCAACAAAAATGCGGAATACGCCCATTTTCCTTGTTGAAATCTGAATATTTCAGGAATGCTGCTGAGTTGACAATCCATTTAAATAGTCTTACAAAAGGAAAAAAATAAGAAAAGTATACTCATTCTCATTGAATAAAAAAAATACATTTTGGTGATGAGATTTGCATTCGTAGGTACCAATTCCAGTATTGAATGAATCTTTTTCTGTCCATTTGAATGAGATATTTCAAGAATAAAAAAAAAATAAAAGGCTGACGATTGATGTTTAATTCATGCGGCACTTTCATGAAGGGAGTTTCAACGAGAGTTGTAAAATCGAGTTCCTTTTTGGAAAACTTATTTAGGTATATATATAACAATATTGAATAGCACTGATGGGATTTTGGTGTTTAAATTTATGCTGACATCGAGAGACCAAAGAGTTGTCCTGAATTTGTCAACAAAGAATTTAGTTCGTCCCCTTTTCACGCGTTTCGAATTGATAGGAAATTGTCAGTTTATATAAGTTGTTTGATTGTTGTACCTAAATAATACGATGTATTCAGTACATGATTGCCACTATGGATTTTTTATTTCGTTTTGAAAACAGAAAAATGTGTGAAACTAGATGTTAGAAAGAATTTGACTAAAAATATGAAAACTAGCATTTTATCGATTTTATCAATTATATCCTACCATTCGTACTAGTCCCAGTAATTCATGAATATGAAGTTTTGAAAAAAAAATTAATATTCAAATATTTTGTTTTCGGTGATAGGATAAAAAAAAGTACGAAAACAAAATATTATTTGAATATTAATATTTTTTCAAAACTGGCGTTCCCGAAATGACAATTAAAGATAAAACGTAGGTACTTAACATATTATTTAATTTAATAAATCCAGAAAAATTACGAAGTGAAATCAGCTTATTATCTTAGTGTGCTTGTTGCTTAATTTTAATTTGGTAAAATTGTGAGGCTCTGTTCACAATGTGACAAATTTCTTCTGAAAACTTTTACTTAACAGAAATATTTAAAAATAAATTTAAGAAAATTATTTCTAATAAGTGAATACAGTTTCTTATATTCAATTGATTCATAGCTTAAATTTCAGTTTTTAAGGAAAGGAAGAGTTCCCGAAATTATTGCTCTAAGGTAGGTGTTATTTAAATATCTTTAATCTTATTTGAGCAAACATTTCAAATCATTTGCCAGACAAAACTTACAAAATATCATAAAACTAGATGAAAACAAATCTATGAGAAATATTATGCCGTAATTAGTTGGACTAAAATAGTATTCAAGAATGAAAAATAAAACTTCAATCAAACTTATTTGCACCCTGTAAAATGAAGTGCTTCCATCATCAGCCAGCATTACCACCCGCTAACACCTATAAGAACAACACAGCTCCAATCAACTTTATATACAAGTACAATACACCGTTGATGTTGGTTGTGAATCTGTCGTAATTGTAACAGACCCGTCTGCAGACCTATTATATTTCCAGTGAACGCCTAATGAGGATAATTACGGTCTAATTTGATATCTGAATCTTCTTCTACCAAGAGAGGAATAGTAGCCCTTCATGCAAGCAATAATATTGTGTGTGGGTGCAGATGAAAAGTTAGTGTAGCGTAGTAGGTGATGAGTAATGACGGTTGCAATTGTGGTGATGCCGTCATGTCAAACGTCAAACTGGTAGATATCTCTCTTTCTTTTATATAGGTAAAAGGTACATCGCGTTAACAATTTTGTCATGTCTACTTTATAGTTGTTTTCTATCTTTACCTAAAGGTATAGATTATATAATTAAGTATCATGACTAGGTATATATAAATTTATTAAATGATTAAGCTTTAACCAATTCGAAAATTGAAATTGACCCCGACTTACAAAATAAACTGATTTCTATCTCTCAAATAGGTACACCTCTATTTGCTGAGAATAATAAAACAATTATTATAATTAAAACGTGATGATGCATAATTTTCTGTCATCATGAACTGAAACTGAACACATTCGTTCAATTACTTGTAAATGCTAGATTGCATATCGGATTTATGGATGCCACTTGTTTAAAAATCCGCTCATGTACGTGTGTGGATGTGTGGTTAAGTTTTCAAGGAATTTTTTGTGTGTTTTTAGATTTGCACTTAAGAGGCTTACTTACCACTCGAAATCAAGAGGTTCCTATTGTTGGTTCCCTATTTGTTCATTGTTTATCTCAAGAACATGCCTATTGTTGGTTCGTAATAATCCTCTGGATGGTTCTTATGTGTGTTCATTTATTTATTTTTAAGGATTATCTGACCTTGTTACAAAAGTCTTACAAGAGGACAACAGTTTAAATATGAATAAATCAGAGAAATACTTTTGTTCGCATTTCTTTTAGAAAATATTTGATCCTTACAAGTTCATAGCCAGAAAATCCGTCGGCTTTATGGACACTTTTAAAAGGAAGCAACAAAGATCAAAGTGCATTATTTTTGGTCAAAGTGAGTATTTGTCAGCACATGGCCCATATAAATAAATTCATGGGAAAAAATTAAAGGCTGGCAAAAAGAGTAGGGGAGAGTGGCGGACAGTGAGACGGTGCAAACAGTGAGACAATCCATTTTTCTCTTTTCTGAAAATAAGCACAGTAACGCTAGTTTGGGTCAAAACGTTTATTTCCCCGTCTGCGTCTTTTAATTTTGTCCCGACTTAATTAAAGCTGTCCATTTTCCCCCGCCGTAAAATATCACACAAAATCAGGTGAAAGTAGTTTTTGGAGTGTTATAAAAAGAGTGTATAACACAAAAAAATCTGGTTAGTGGACAGAACTTTTTTTACATATGTATTATATTTATATGTTCTTTCATAAAAAAATATCATTGAATTAGAATTCCTTCTCGTTTTTTGTAATTTTATATTTTTCCGAAAAATGACAAAAAGTAAACAGTGAGACATTATTAAAAAGCAAACAGTGAGACATAGGTTTTTTAAAAAGCAAACAGTGAGACATATAGATTTTAAAAAAATCTATTATTTTAGCATGACTTCAAAATGATTTCGTATTGTTTTTTCTTTCATTTTTTTTTGGCTTTTTGTTTTTTTTTTTTGAATAAATGGGTTAAAGTAACATAAATTAATTAAGTATATACTTGTCAATTACCTAATTATTTGACGTTTTCGTTATTTTTTTTTCACCTAAGAATGTCTCACTGATCGCACCCCTTTCAAACAGTGAGACGTTTTGACTTTTTCTACATTTTAGTCCAATGTGATGCCCTCATTCATTCTTTAACTATAAGTTTTTTTGCAACATTAAGATAAAATATGTCTTAAACTAACTTCAAAGTTTCGTTAAGCTATCTCGAAAACATTCTAAGATATACCAATTTAAAAAAAGGGTGTCTCACTGTCCGCCACTCTCCCCTACTTACAGTATCAATGAAACCAATGTATATAGGATTTTTATTAGCTAAATAGAGATTTTTTGATAAAAAAGTTAGTTCTAATGAGTTTATAGTACAAGATCCGTAGAAAAAATATCTACCCTTATCTGTTATTTGAAAAAGACCAAGATCATATGAAGGGTATTTTTGTCAAAGAAAAAACATGTTCACTTATCCTCCTATTCCTAATTTATCTCAAAAGGCCCCAAAATATAAATAAAGTTTTTTTAAAACCATAAGGCAATATGCTGTCATTTTTTCTTTCAGGAGCTCAAAAAAATAAAAACAAATACATACTATTTCAAGATTCTGTTGGGACCAACCCAACATCATGAAATGTATTTAAAATTTTCAATATATTTTCAAATATGTACAATGTACATGCACGCAACTAACAATTAAATTCTCCTTTTTGTGAATATTCAAGTAACAATTTTTCTTCTATAATGATCCAGAAAAGCTTATTGTCATGTGAAAAATTCTAACAAAATCTCTATTTTTCAAAAAGTCTACATATTTTCATTCTATTATCCAAAGCCAATAATATTGTTCGTTTCGGTTAGACCTAAAAAAGACTATTTACGGTCCAATAGCACACCTAAAAATAAAAACGTTTGCATATGTTTTGTTTTTGACCCTTCAGCAACAAACGAATGCTTGTGTTTAATGTGAAATTTCAATCTTAAATTACTGATTACTGAGTACTGTGTTCTTTCTCAATTTGTATTAATTATATTTATATAGATTTATATGTACATATATAAACCTACATAAATATAATTAATACAAATTAAGAAAGAACACATACAAAAAATGTTCACTATGGCGTATACGTACTTTTTTTAAAATTTTTTTAAAATTTTTGTTCAATACATTTTACACATCAAAATGTACCTAGAAATAGCGCGCTACAACGAAAATTGACTGCAAACAATTAAATAATAATATTAGGGCGATTTTGTTCACTATTGCTCAACTTGGAGCAAACTCTCAAGTTCACAAACTTGAGAGTTGACTATAACTCGAGAGTTAAAACAAAAGTTGAGAATCTATTTTGTTCACTATTTTTTTCTTAACTCTCGAGTTTAAAAAACAAAAGTTGGCCAACTTTCAGTTTTGAAAATATCCCTGGGATATTTGTGACAGCAAAGACAAATAATGTCAGTTTATAATCATCTTTTTATGTTTTTGTCATCAGTTAGAATTTTAATTAAGTTTGTGTTTTATTTTTGGTGTTCAAAATGTCGAAGATTTTTTATTAGTCCGATTGTACGTGCGCTCCGTTTTTCAAGAATTTCAAATTCAAATCATTTGATTGATTTGATAAAATTATATTATTTGTATGGCTGTCAGTAATATAAAATGCGGAGTAATTGAAATAAATGTAACTGGATAGATGTGAATAGCGTCGGAAATGGTCTTTAGCACCAGAAAAAAATGTTTTTTTCACAAAGAAATGTCTAAATTTGAAGGTTTTAATAAATGTACATTTTAATAATATGTACATAAGAAAATAAATAATGCAATTCTTTCTCTTTAAATTTGTCTTTGTTTTCGTTTTGTTTTTGCATCATATTTTTTTCTACGAATTTGTTCTTTTCCATGAGCAACATTTTATATCGAAAATGTTATTTTTCGATTTTTTCCTTCGGAACATTAATTTTTATCACAATAACTGCCAACAAAATTTTGACAGAAAAATAAAAAAATAATAATTTTAAAGCAAACTCTCAAGTTTGGTCGGCAAACTTCTACTTTTTCCGGAAGTTGAGAAAACCGAAAGTTTATAAACTCTCGAGTTGAGAATCGAAAGTTAAAAACGTCAACTTTGCGTGAACAAAACAAAATCCAGAAGTTTAAGGTAAACATCCTCAAGTTATGCTCAACTTCTAGTGAACAAAATCACCCTTAATGAAATGAGGTGTTATTGAAAATGTAGTCAAAATTTGAAGAAACAAAATTATTGAAAAAATTCCACATATTTATTGTAAGTTGATTCATTGTGTTAAGCCCAATTTATTCACTCTCCATTATATTTAAAGTCGCCATTAAATACTGAAAATCTGCCAAATCGCATAAGAATTTTAAAATTTCCCTTTTGAAATGGCGACTTTAAATATAATGGAGATTGAATAAATTGGGCCTTAGAGTCGTTATAAAAAAATTAAAAGATATTGCAGCTGAAATATGTTATTGGCGGAATGAATAACCCATGTAGTCGAAAACGAGCTCAAACCATTTTTTTGCAATCAGCGTATCTATAAGTCCAGAGCGGCCTGTAGACGATGCAACCCGATGATTGTTTACTTTCTACTGACAAATGTGTCAAAAAAATTTTTAAACGAATCGGAAGCAAAAAATATTGTTATTCTTTTTAAGTGCATTTTTTCAAATTCACTGAAGAAATTTCCATTATAGAGTATTGTAGAAAGCTAGCTTATGTAGAGGTTTGCAGTCAAACTCGTTCAATGAAACTGGTTCAACCGTCGAAGCTCACACTACACAAGCTTATCACAATATCGGTACAACGATTGTATCGTCTAGAAGCCGCTTAACAGTTTCCAACACATTAAATTTCATGAATGATTTATTTTTATTGTATTCGTCAGTACGAATATTATATTTCTAAATTACCAACCACTTTTGTTAGTCTATATGTATTTTACAGTTGTAGGTTTTGTTTACAAGTCTTCTTATGGAATGCATACAATACAAAAGGGCTGCCAAAATATTGAATACATATATGTAGAAAAATATTCAAATATTTTTACCAGATATTTCGTAATTTGTCAAAACTTTGTTTCTGAAAAAGACAACTCCATTATTCTACAAATAAAGCTACTGACGCATTCTCGTCTGAAAAAAATTTAATAAAATTGAAAACCAATAACGGGAAATTGTATTAGGACTATTTAAACCGAAAAAGTTTTTTATAAACAAAATCACAAAAACAGAATAATAAAAACCACGATTGGTTTGTATTTTCAGTTGAGCGGGTTTTCACTCGAGCAAAGTCATTCATGAACCTCTTCGTCTTAAAGTTTCTGTATTCAGCTCACTAATTCTCTCCAGCAAAAATGCATTCAAATAAGCAAAGTTATCACTATCCACTTCTTAGTGCCAACATTTGCAATGTACCGTGGATGAAATTGAAATGATTCGTTACATATTTTTGGAGCTCTTTCATAGTTTTCCGTTCCGGAAAGACAGAAGTTCGCATCGTTAATTTTCAAACCATCATCCAGCAATGAGTGAATACACTGTAGATCCACACTTCTTTACCAAAATCAGACATTTAGTATTTGATTTATGTCCACAAAACAAACACGAAAAGGGATGTTCATTTCATCACTCTAATCAAAATGAAGTCGTAAACTGTCACCAAAGACTGAATCGTGCATACGTTTTACAGTCTCTTGACATCTAATTTAAATGACGTATATGCGCTATAGCATGTCTTCAAAGCCTTTTATAATGGTGCGAACTAAAAACATATAAACATATTATTTTGTCTCTTTATAGCCGCAATCTTTTTTTTATTTTTCATTTTTAATGGTTTGAAAAATAGTTTTTTGAATTCGAGACGCACATTTTGAAGAAAAATAAAATATTTTTAATGAGAACGTTTAAAAATGCGTCTTCAAATTGGTAGAAATGGATGTGATATTAATTATAAGGACACCTTCTCAAACTCTTTGAGAATCTTTTTTTTTTTTTTTTAATAAATCATCCAACGGTGCGGTTAAGATCAAAGGTAAGATTCGTTTTAGTATCAATTTAGTTTTCCTTACTTTCCCTTGCATCTATTTCTACCTATAACCGTAATGACAAGGAATTGGATCTTTTCATAACTATTCAAAATTTTGATAAATCACCACTTAAATTAACATATCCAAGACCATAGCTGGAGAAATTATGTTTAGAATTTACCATAATTGACCATCGTGAAGATGGGGCTCTTTTATGTTTTATATAGAAAATGTGAATTGGTGAAGTAGTTGATGCATTGGATTAACAGTTTTTAAGTTCTGTTCAACTCCAACTTAAATTATTAATTTTTTAATAAACTAAAATCCACTAAAGACACAACCGGATTTAATAACTTTTTGATCAAAAGCTATTGATGCGGCACAAAAGCGGCGGTGGTGGCGGCGGCTACGGCTATAGCGGTGACATGAAATGACAAAGGTGCGGCTAAGCAGCGGGTGGGCACACCACGGCAGCAAGTCACATGTGGCGCTTGTTTTACTGACCATAAATTCGACGATCTCAATGCATTTGTTATAATATTTGGAGAATTATAGTGTTTTTTTTTATGTTCTAGATACGAAATATAATTTACAAAAATTGTATCTTTCTATAAGAGAGGATGAATTTGCATTGGAAATGAGGTATCTTTTAGATAGTTTGATTTTAAAAAAGGCCTATAATCAAATTACGGGGTTATAAATTTTGATTCTTTCAACAGTTCAAGATTTATTGGGTAACTAGTTTTGTTTTACAACCGATAAAAAAAAATATATTTAGGATGCTATAAAATGTAGATATTTGTGGACTTTCATTACTGATGACAGCTTAATAATAAAAATTTGGAAACCTTAACACATTTTAACAAAAGTCTGATTTAACATAACCGATTTGTATTAAGTCCGATCGAGCTCTGTGAACTTGTGTACAAATTTCAGTTTGTGCGTCATGTTTGATCTTGTGGGCCTTTCGTCATTTTGAAAAACGGGTAAGTCTCAATATCTCGAGAACGACTTGTCGCACGGAAATTTTTCAAAGAACTTTCTGACTGGAAATATAATTAATCATTTTATTATAAGAGTTCTACTTTCAGAGTTAAAGCACCGCAGTTTTTCCCACATTGTCCTTAACCATGAAAGTACAACCCCTATAAGGAAAATATATGCCGAGGAAAAAAACGGTCGCCTGCCGGACGCTAAGTTTTTACGAGACAATAAGGTCAGGGACACACATGCGATTTAGGTCGTGCGATTATTAAGTCGCCAAAAAGGGTTCACAAGGATCTCAATTCCCGACCAAAATCGCATGTGTGTCCCTAGCCTTATTGTCTGGTAATAAAAACTTAGTAACCGACGCGGCGGTGACTTAACCTAAAGCGACTGGAGAAATAGTTCTTATTTAACTATTGCTAGAAGAAATTGACTTTTGGTAACATAGAATGGCGATAAGAAACCTAACAGCCACTTCTAAAAAATCTTTAAGAATTTTGTTTCACGGTTGCTCCGTATGCAATTCGAAAAACAAAGATATTGAATTTAGTTTTCAAGCAATAAGAGCTACTACATTGAAATTAACGTAATGAAAACGAACCGGAATTAGACACAAGATGGTGACCAGCTGCCCTCTTTTAGAGAGGGGAGTCTTCTTTTAACAGAATTGGGATTTTAATGAATTGTATACCCTCAGAAAGCAATTCATCCAAAATAAAAATTTTATACTTTTCCAATATTTTTGAACCCCAACTTGGAAAGTAAGATTAAAAGAAATACGTTTTCCTAACTAATCACAAACAAGCATGTTTACAATCTTTATCGTTTATTGTTAGCAAATGTTTCTTTTTTTAAGAGTTTTTGCTTTCTTCTTTTTACACATGTTTTCTGTCATTATTAATCAGCGAAAACACGAGATCCATTTTTTTTAATATTGTTGAAACAGAAACGATTGCTGATCTTTAATAGTGTTAAATTTTAGGCTTTGTTCAAAATATGTAAGTGTGACTCAACTGAGATTTGAACGATGTGAAAGAGTGTTGAGTAGGTATACTTTTGAGTAAGTTATTTTGTTAAACCTATAAATTTCAAATTACATGTTGTTTTCAACAACAAAATTAAATTTAAAACGATTAATCAAATTCATTAAAGCTATTTAGCAAACACGTTTCAAGGTCAACATTAAGTATAGGAGCCTTAAAAACTAAAATATAGTTTAACACTTTTAAATTAGGATGGAGATCACCTTAAAGAAATTTTAAACTTTTAATATTTAAATTGAATGCATTTCGAGTCTTATGTTGCTCATCAGTATAACCCCCTAAATTTGAGCTTGATCGTACGGCGAACATAGTTTCGCAATTTCAACGTCAAAAACTGTTTTGATCTTGCCTATGAATATGAAATAGTTGGAGAGTATCAGTATATGAATCTTCTTAAGATATACAACAAATCAGTCATAACAAAATATTGGATCAAATGGGTGCCTTCGGGTACTCCTAAATTTGACAAGTAAAAACACAAAATATTAAGTTATCAATGGCAATTTTGAAAAAAAAAAATTTAAGGAAACCAAACTTTTTAAGATTCAGAAATTGAAGATTACGGGTTTTATAGTACAACTTGGACATCGTTTGTAACTGCCTTGACTTTAACTCAATTAACGTTACCAAGAAATTCCCACTGTATAATTAAGCCTCTGGAAAAAGTTTGTCGGATGTTCGAGAATTTGATCAGAAGGAAAACTTAGGACTTAATGTGTTCAAAAGTAGGGATTTTATACAACCTTCAAGCTGTCACTTATATTCAAGAGTTAGGAAATCTAACGACCAAAACATAGTTCGGTCAACATGTTATGATGAATACTCCAGCTAAAATTAGGATAAATGGTGAAGACAGAAATATAATCTAGAGTTGCAGAAAAGCCAATATGTGAGAACTCTTTTAAGTAAACCTGATAATACCTTATGCGAATACACATTTCCCGAATCAAATGTTCTATGAAACAGCTAAGGCAAGAGTCCAGGTCGTCTCAATTTGAAAACGCCGTGAAGAACTTTTGCTTTTATGGTATAGTTTTGAAATACGCCTACCCCAGTTTGGTACAGCAAGTTTGTTAAGGACGGATACACTACGCCTGTTTGAATTTCTAAGTTTTCATTTATTTCAGCTGTAAGGCTCCCTATACAACGTACATTTTTTTTTTTTTTTTTTTTCGAAAATAGTCTCCGATATCTTAGAAATCTGAGCTTGTTTATTTTCTTGTTTTCGTGCCAGTTTACAAAATCAAATGTTTGGAGGTATGTATTTCTGCTCAATTTTTATGTTTTAACCAAGGGCACCATTTTCACAAAAACAAATTTACAAAATTTCCTCTTTTATTGGTTAAACTACCTGCTTTAAAAACATTAAATAGGTACCAATATTAACCGCAAACAGACATCCGGTGATTTCTTGTACACATCATACACATGTTCCTACCTAAATATTTAGTGTGGGTGAAGATATATAAAATCCTTATTCCAATAAGATATCCTATCCAGTTGTTCGATTAGATAGATTATAAGCAGTAAAATATTTTCGAAATCTGATACGAAATTACAATCCGAATGCGATTCAATATTTCTCTTCAATTGGTCAAAGGTTAAACGAAATTGCCACTTTCTATATCACTCAAATTAGTATTCTCAAATAAACAATCTCGATTTCTGTATGTACACTGTATAGATATAAGTACTTACCGGATTAACTTGTGGTTTCTGTAGATGCGATGCGATATTGGAGATATTCATTCCCATTGCCGGAATCTGGGATCCGTAGAGTTGGCCAGCCGTCGGCGTCATATCAGTTAGCATCTTGAATGTTTTTTTGTGTTTTTTTTTTTGTATGTTCCTTCAATAGATTAGGTAAGCCTATTCGTAGGTATACTTTGTTGTTTTGTTTTGAATCTTTTCAATTGATTTGTCACTTTGCAAATTCGTCAGTTTTTTTCAAGTTTTCAATTCATTTAACAGGGATGATGTTTTTTTTACATTTGATAATAATGGATGAGGGAAAAATGTTAAAATAGCACTCCCGGTTACTCAATCGATTGTCAGAAAGAAAAAAGAAGAAAATGATTGACAACACAAAAATATCACAAATCCACACCTCTGTATAATACAACAGCAAGCTATAGGGTATCTATAGCCTATCTAAGTAGATGTTTGTTTCAGACCTCCGGTGAGGCTGCCACTTTCCATTAGCCAACACGAATTTCAAACAACAAAGGGAAAGCCTTTGTGTTGTTTTTTTTTTTTTTTGACAACGAGGTACAAAAAAGGATCAAGGATCCTCGTAATCCCTCAAATTATCGGACGCAAATGCACAAAGACTCTGAACATTAGCCTTTTCATCTATTGTCTCGGTGTTAATTGGATTTTATTATTAGTTTTATATTTTTTTGTTTGTTAGAATGTGCCAAAAAAGTTTTTGATCTATCTCATAATTCCAGAAAAGGAACGAGATAGGTATAAAGTCGCAAACACCACAAAAATTGCAATCGCACGCAAACGGTCCAGCGAGATGCAAATCTGTCACTCGAGTTTGAAAGATAACCGAAAGATTGGTTAGATAGATTCCGGTCATAAATTTCGAAACCCGTAGTTTTTTTGTAGTCTGTGTTATTTTGAATTATACAAAAGTATCTTTTCTGTAGGTATCGGCGACGGCGACGAAAGCAAAACCAGCGACGATAAAACAAACTACCAAGCGCAGTTGTATCAATGAGACAACTAACGAACTAAACAGAAAACCAGAAAATGCTTTTTTGCCTGGGTTCTCAAATGTGCGCAAAGATACTCGTAGATACGTGTTTTGTTGCCTTCTCGTTTCTTCTGCTGGTAGGGGTCTTGTTTGCTCGTGTGCTCTGTGTGTTATGTTAGGGCGCTCCTGCATTAGCGAGCCGTCATGTTGTTCTGTGCACCACCATGACGATAAATAAAAAGATTGTGTATCTAGATACTCTGGGCTCTGGGAGGTTGGCCATGGTTGTAGGTAGCATTCTGACCAATCAGAGGGTTGTAAAATTTCATTTAACAGCAAACATGTTATTAGAGTGAATGGAATGGGGATAGTTAAATGAGAGGTGTAGCATAGAAGCACGCGCGCTCTTCACAGGGGTTATAGCTGTCCGGGCGCCGCCGTATCCTGCGTTTTAACATACGAAAAAGGGGTGGTAGTTGTAATTTTTGTTCCTTTTTTGTTCTTTTATTTCTTTAGAGTTTCGCTTGAACTCTGTATATTGCAGTGCGGCACGCATTTTTAGATACATGCGTAGATATATAAACGAAGTGATTATTTGATTTCTTGTAGAACTGGCTTTTGAAACTGCGATGGCGATTCTCGATTGTGAGTTTCATGAATGAAAAATAAAAAAAAAAAAAAAATCCCTGTCTTGAGGATGATTTGAACTTTTGTTCGAGGTGTTGAAATTGATTTTAGTGGGAAAATTTTTGAATCTAGGACTGATTTTTTTTTAGTTGGGACAGTTTGTACCTGCCTACTTTACGATCACTCTTTGAAAGTAGAAAATAAAAGGTTTTTTTTTAACATCGCTGTGCTTTCTTAATTTGGTATTGAAGCATCTTAAAAACCGACAAAGAGTTAATAAAAAGCTACTGAAAGAGGTTATGTAAGAACTGAGTAATAATTTTATAGGTAACTTTCAAAAAGATACATTTTTGTAATTTACCTTGTTATCAAATTAGAAGGTTTTCACAAAAATTCACATTTTACAGGTACTTGCTATTAAGTAGATGCCTTTCTTTTGATATCCATAGATCATACAAGAATCATGAATGCCATTAACATTATTAGCAAGTTCGCGTTATCATTTCTGATAGATATTCACCTAGAGACTTACATTTAGTATCGTCGACACAAGCTTATAGAAAGAATCAAAAATGATTGTCTTTGAGCTTTGATAGAATCCTACATTACCTATCCATAGATTGATTTTTCTCCGTGCTTTCACGTAATAGTTCAGTTTTCTAACGGATCAATCGAGGGTACTTAAACTGCCCTTGAAAGTACTGCTACCATTTTACTATTTTCAATAAAGAATTTCAGGTTTCCAAAAACCCGATGGTTATCATTACTATCAGCTCAGCCGATTTTTTGGAAACGAGTTGAAAAAAAAAATGTTGACGGGATAACTCCGCTGCAGTAATTCATCTAACAAAATATTTTATCAACCGAAGAAAGATCCAATATTTCCTTTATATGTTAAATGTAAACTTCTCAAAAGATTTGAGTTATCAGCGTTTAAACTTCTTTTCCTCTATTAAAAGTCTATTCCATCACTAAAATCTTATATTTAGTTCAAAAAAATCGATGGAAATTATCTGATGTTCTTATAGGCTTTTCATAAATGTCAATATACCTAGGTTTTTTAGAAGGAGGTAGGGTGTGCTAAATAGCAAATTTTACAGAACAGTGAAAGCCGAAAGCAGCATATAAAAATAGCTGCTATTAATAACTGCTATTTTATCACTCTTTAAATAGCATTTAATGTCGCAAATTAATCTTTAAATGATTTCCTGTCTTGAATATGATTGAAAATATGAACCCAAAATAAATGAAAAGAAATTGACAATTTTCGATTTTTTTGATAAGAAATAACTCCATGAATGCCTGCACTGATACAATGGAATTTCAAATTGAACTTCTCTGTTTCGTTATCAGGTTAATTTTTCTCTACACTTTGCTTTTTTAATTCTTATAAAAAAACAGTGGAATTTTAAACAGCAGAGAACATTTTTTGAAGAAGAGCATTGAAGTTACAAAGAACAAGAGCAATTTTGCGTATAAAAGCAGTAAAATCTCTAAGAGCATAGAACATTTCTACTGTTCTCTCTGTTCACTTGATTTTCTCACATTCATCTATGAATAAGAAAAAAAAAATCCCATCAAATTCGATTGGGTTTGATTTTTCTAGATAAGGCTGAGGAGCTGAGAACTGAGCACTAAGCAGCTATATTGAAGAGCAAACGCAACTGCTCTGCTCAGAGCAGAGCAGAGCAGAGCAAAGTGATTTAAAGCAGCCTCCGCTCTATAGAAAGAACATTTCAAGGTTATAAACCTAGAACTGAGGCCTGCTAAAGCGAATTTGGCGAGGTGAGAAAGTCATAACAACATTCTAAACTTAGGTCAAATAAAGCTGCTGGAGCTGTCTATCTAAGGCAGCAAGCGATGACAAGCGATGCAGCAAATCTTCTGCCGTATAAGTCGGAAGAAGGCATGCTCGAAGAATAGAATTTAAATATTGTCTCCCCAATCCCCTCAACTGCACACAATTACAGAGGAATAAGTGTCCTTAGCATCGCCTAATAGATCCTTTTTGTCGTATTATTTGAACGTTTAAAGCCGTTCGTCAACAATCTGATGTGTCCTTATCAGTATGGCCTTAGATCAGGAAATTTCACCATCGACCAAATGTACTGTACACATTACGGCAGATCTTGGAAAAATCCAGGACCACAAGTAGATCATAATCTTTAATGCAAAACTGGAAGTATCTGGTTAAGGATAGAATTCGCTGTAGAAGCTTAATGGTTGAGGCCCTAATCCACAGTAGATTGTAGCACCTTAATGCAAAAAAAAAGGTTCATGCAAGTAATATTCGAATTCGAAAGTTTCCGAAAGTGTGAAGGATATTGCATGGTGATAAAATTAACAAAACTTCACGTAAGATGTGATTTTTAGATCTAATGAAACAAAAACAAACACAATTTACTGACATAAAATAGAGTTCATTTTTTTCAACTAATTTTCAATGGAATTTATTAATTAGTATTCTTATTTTATTGTTACATTATTGTTCATCAAAGAGCAAGGTCTAAAATGTGAAAAGTTTATACAATATACATATTTTTAAGTGTATGTCACCATACTAAATTCCAATTTATATTAATTTATATTCAACGTCTAAAGAGCCTTACTTATCAAAACTAAACAAAACGATTTAATTTATTTTACCAATGTCCTGTCATTAAAATTACATTCGTGTGTTGGTGGATTTGGCTTCTTTTTTGTTTTTCATCCACCCTCTCTAACTACCTACTTATAACATCCCCCATCGAAATGATAGAAAACTTTTGACTTTGGGTGGATGATTTTAATTGCGATCTGGTAATGCTATGGTCGAAACATTTTGATAAATGCATTTTTCACAAGCCCTAATGTTTTCGTTAATTGGGACATTAATGGCGTATTTATTCCAGTAGATCAAGCTATAACTTTTAATGATTGAAGAATAGATATACGTACTCGTTACATTAAATTTATTGGCTGATATATTTAAAATGTAATTTTAGTAAAGAAATTGCTTTTTTTTTTCAATTAATTCCATTAAATCAAAATATACACTTAAATTTAGTCAATAAATAAAAGAATATAGAATACTATTTCATTTTGCTTCTCGAAAATTGGGGCTAAAAGTTATACATGTCAGTTCTCAGATATGTACATACATAATGTACACTTCGCGTCAGCTGAAGGTTTCATAATTTTTTTTCTAACAGTGTATGTAGGTAAACTAATAGGGTTGGGGTCAAAAACCGAAATCCCGAAAATCCAAAATCCCGAAAACCCAGAATTCAGAAATTCAGAATCCCGCAAACCCAGAAACTCAAATAATTATATAAAATGAAAAATTTGCTCCAATTTTTCATTTTATATAATTTTTCGGGATTTCGATTTCGAAAAATAATTCTAAATGGGAAGTTAAAAATTAAACACGTAAAAAAAATAACTATACAATTTTGTTAATGTATCTTTGTACATGATTTCAAATTTTTATTGTGCTATCAGCTGTGTTGTGATTGAGTTATAAGTGGGAAAAAATTGTTGAACTAAAACTAATGCAATAAAAGTTTTAATATTTTAGTTGTAATAATAATATGTTTATATTGTTATTTTATTTGTGTTTTATTTTATGTTTCAATTAAAGTTTCAGTGAACAGACAAGAAGAGTTTTCGGGATTTCTGATTTTCGGGATTCTGAGTTTTTTGGATTCAAAATTTCCGCCTCCCGAAATAATATTCTTTGCTATCAACACTTTGTCTAAGATGTTAGAAAAAGTAATGAAAATGTTATGTTTAAAAAGGTCCTACTTTTGAAATAAAAATAAAATATTTTAGACCTTTATAAACGGTACCTGCCATAGAAAAGTTTTCTTGATTTCTGACTTTCTCATAGCCGACTTAATTAATTCCAAAAAAAAGTTTTGGGATTTAAAAGAAAAATTTCAATTTTTTTTTTTAATCAAGTTTTTGAAAATAGATTGATAAATTTTTGGAAATTTTACAATAATTTCTTAAGGATATAAACCAATTTTTTTTTAAGCATTTTTGAAAATTAATATTAAACAAAACTATTAAAAAACGGTTCCTGCAGTTAAAAAAAATCTAAAAATTAAAAAGGCATACAGGAGTCGAATTACGGCATACGTTCTTTAACGAATGGTTGCTATGTGTCCCTATCGTTTTTTAATAATTTAATAGAGACAGAAATAGCCAAAACGTTAAAGTATGATCGTAATCGTGTGCCGTAATTCGACCCCTGGTTTTGAGATTAAAACCATTTTAATAGGTGTTTTCGTAACTTTAAAACGATTTTTTAATCCTTTTTTACTTTCCGTATTAAATTTAATCATAAAATTAAATAAAATAAAATAAATTAACTAACGGAGTTAGTGATAAAATAACCAACATTTTTGAATATACCTTTTTCGTTGGCAAAAAATATATTATTACACTCTCTTAGGAGAAAACGAATAGTTAAATCTTTTGTTCGTAGAATGTAGTGCGGTCGAAGTAAATCAATGCCGAGAGTTGAACCGAATTTATTGAAAATCTCGCCAAGGTTTTCATTTTCGCTGAATGGTATTCCATGAAGAACAAAGTCTCCCGCGATTGATTTTCTGGCCAGAGCGTCAATCTGTGTTGTTATGGATTCAGTGTTATTTTGTTTCGTTTCCATTATTTGTGCTAATTTTGTTTCGCAATCCAACATAAATTTGTTAGTCATCTCACATTTGCCATTGAAATCCTTTTCAAGTGATTTTATTCGAGAATTAAAGTTTGCTTCCATTTCATTAATACGTGTATCAAATGTTTTTGTAATTTCGCTTAATTCTTTTCTTAGCGTTGATAAAATCGTGTCAGTAAGTGTTATTGTTAGATTATTTAAACGAGTTTCAATTTTTTCCCAAATGTTTGACGAAGAAGGAGCCACTAAAGGAGAGCTCAGAGGAGAGCGGCCAATCTGGTTAGATCGTAGATTTCTTCTTTCATTTTTTAGGTTATCGTTACCCATTTCAACCTTAAATTGATTTTATTTTTCGATTTTATTTATTGAAAAGAATAATGAATTAAGTTAATTTTATGCGCAGTATGAAGCAGTTATTCCAAATTAACGAATAAAACAATTCAAGACAAGAAATTTTAATTTTACTATGAATTTATACAATTTATTGCGGAGCTAATTTAAGCGCTAAACTTTACTTGACATTTCTCTTTCTCTGCGAAAGATATTGCGTGTCAACGCAATATCTCCCATTTTTATGAAAATAAATTTGTTAAAAAAAAACTTTTTCATTTAAGTGTTATTTTTTTAATAAACCTATGTGGGTGACGTTTCCTTTTTATATTTTGACCCCTTTTTAAAGTATAAAAAAGGGTTCATTTTATTGTGTTTCTTGAAGATAAAAACTGTTTTAAACGAGACAGTCTGAAAACATGATCAATACTAATTCTGAAAATAATTGTAACTATTGTTTTTATAAATTTTTATATTTATAAAATTTAATAGTGAAATTAAATAATTTTAAACTTGAGTGAAAAAAATTAACTCTTCTATAAATAAACTCTGTGTTCTTAATAAAAAAAAAAAAAACAAGTTATCTGTTACCAGCCCGACCGACACGGTGGTGGTTGTCTTCTTCTCAAGAATTCAGTTAGAGTTCTTATTATTATTTATTCTGCTGTTATTTCCGAGTTCGATTTGTGACATGTCATGAATAAGTTTCGTATAAAATCTTTTCCCCAGCATTCCCAACAAAAGGTACATTATATGTCAATCATGAACTACTTTAGGATAACATATAGCCCAATCCCTCAGCAGAAGTGTGTATATATTTTCCTCAAAAAGTAGCAATACTTAAATACTTTTCTTCTTTGTCCACAATGGGTATAAAAGCACCGGAGGGTTGGATCCTTATATAGATATAGATATACTCGTAGATAGTTACGTATTTCATTTTCTGCCAGTTGTTTGTGGGGGTAAAATGAAGAAATTGGCTGACGAAAATCCCTATACCATGACGAAACTTCTTTGGAAGAGTGAGAGCTGAGAGGTTGGTTGGTGCCTCACTTTGGTTACACAACATTAGGAGTGAGAGCTGAGAGGTTGGTTGGTGCCTCACTTTGGTTACACAACATTAGGACATAAAATAAAGCAGGACGAAGACGAGTGAAAGCGCTTTCATGATTACAAATGAAATCCAACTATGGGCGTGGGGAGCTGTGGCTAGTACCTAACAAAACCAACACACAAAACTCCATTCCACGCATAGGACCAGGAGCAGGACGAATACGAATACTAAATAAAGGGATACTTATACCAGCTACAGCTGAACTCAAAATGTCTGGCTAAATTGCTAGGCGAAGGCGTTGCCAGATCGTAAATCACTTTGAAGTGTGCACCACTTTGTGGAAAGGCAAGAGGAGCACAGAGTGATGGTGTTCTTTTGGTCTATAGGAATACGAAAACGAATACCGAATACGACCCTCATTATCGAACCACTGGCACTTGGACTTTCGTTTTCTTCCTTCGACTGGACAATGAACACAATTTTTGTGCAAATAGAAAAAAAAACCGTGCCATTGAGATTGCTAATAGTATATTTTCCATTTTCCTGAAGCTGAAATATATATTCCAGAATGTTCATCACAAACGTTCGTCCGAAATTCACAAAGTGGCGCCTCCTCATTCCGTCCGGCCAGCAGCCGCCCCGACCTACCGACCGAGGACGACACCGACACGATCCGATAGTCAGCAATCCATCATCATTTGATGAGTGCCAGAGTGAACCACATAATAATTGTTATTAAGCTAATTAAGTCAAAGTGCAACGTATATTTATGTCAGAGCTGCGATTGAAGTTGATTCGATCGATGGCTCTCGATGAATGCATGTACATACACGTTGCATATCTATATAGCGATACGTTTCCGTGGCGGAGACTCTGCTAGTTAAGCCAAATTTCGTATGCACTCTTGCCGCTACTCAATGCCCACGGGGCAATATGTGTGATGATTGGGGTAAGGAGTCCCACGTCTCTTAAAGAATATACCTATACCTCATACTTGGCTTGGTTCCTTCAAAGAATTTATATGCAAACATCTTTTAATAGGACAATCCATTTAAGAAAGTGTTAACAGGGCGTGTGCGTGAATTACAAGCGTTACGCAAGCCTTAATTATTGTAATTTTTGTAATTTGACTCATGATATATTTTAATACAATTTTTTAATAGTTTCATCTAAATTTAAGGTTTTTAACAAAGTATACATGATTTGTCAGTTTGTTTTTACACCCCAGATAACAAAAAATGTGTTAAAAAGTTGGTAAATTAATGTGATTTTTTCACAAAATTTAATGTTTTGGCTAATCACTTTTTTAACAGTGTTACACCGGAATTGGCTCATTGACCGTCAATTACAGAAAAATCTACTTTAAAATCTATTTTAAAACAGTCTCGTTTTAACCAAATCCTTAAGATTGTAAGCAATTGTAAGACATCGTTCATCTACAACGAACTAAAAAATTTTACTTCTTACTTTGTTTAAGATGTGGAAAACAAAGAGTCCAAGTTTCTGCTAATAATAAAACTTGGTGTTATGATGGCTCATGGCTCATAAGGCCTTTTTCGAATTAAAATAAGTAACTTGGAAGTTTTAACGGAACAGTAAAACACATAAACTTGCTTTTGACTTTGCTGTAGTCGGGTGTAAAAAGCGTTTTTCAAACATTTTAACAAGTTTTTACTTAAATTCAAGTTGAAATATTTTAGGATTATTTTTAGAAAAAAGCATTAAAAATTTTGTGTTTTAAAGCAAAAATTTGAAATTACGATAATTTAAAAAACCTTTTTCAAGACTTTGATCTTATATTAAAAAATAATACAAAATGCAACAAAATACAATAATTTAGTCCTGAATAAAAGCGCAGACACGTTCGAAACGTTGATGAGAAGAAATAATAACGCTAACAAAGTTAGAACGTTAAACATCTTGCACAGCTCCAAATGTAATTGTATTGCACTATCATTTAAAATGTATGATGATAATGTACTTAACTTCATTTAGATGGAATACTAATTTTGGTTCTGAGTGGAGTGCACATGGTGTGTGTAATAGTTGACACGAGATCTCTTCTTATCCATCAATAATATTTTTGTTTACAAAATTAGAAAAAAAAAACACATAAAACTTCTTCTAAACTAAAAAAAAAAAACATGAATGGAACTCAGTTCGGTCGTCCTCAAATGCGTTGTTGGGGTAATAAAACATAATCTATGTCGACGCAGTCAACACCCCCGTGTTAACAAATACATCCCAAAACCACAAGTGATGATTTAAAACCCCCGACCAATAATTCCATACAGAAAAGGGGAAGTTCATATAAAGTTATGATATGAGTCTCGTTACAAGAACTACGAACGGACAATATGCAGGTGAAGATTTTATTAAATTTTAATGATGTGATTATTTCTTTTTTTTTTTTTTTCTTACGAGTTCAGCCCCCTAACTCTTGAATTAAAAACAAAAAAAAAAACAGAAAAAAGTTGCGTATAGTAAATAATTTAAATAGATACTGTAGTTTAAAAAAAAAACAGGACATGTGGTTTCTTTTCCAGGAAAATAAAAAATGAATGCAGGTTTTTTTTCGTGTGTTTCAACGGAAATGCTTGAACTTTTTTTATAATTTTTTAAGGGAAGGGGAAGAAATAGTTTAATATTCATAACATTTTCTTGCAAATGTTTTAAAAAAGTATGAAATGGTTTTTTAAATATTAAAATGTCAACCAAGAAGCTTTCTTATAATTTGATAATTTGTTTTATTTTTTTTTATTTTTGTTAAATAGAAAACCTTGTAAAGAATTTGCTAACAGATATAATGACTGGGTCGCAAGTACTTGCTCTTGTAATTTTAATTATTTTTATTATTTATTAGCTAACCATTAGAAATTAGAAATTTGTATTATTTTGTTTTTCTAATTTAGCAGTAGAAAAATATAAAGTAAACAACTTTTTTATTATTCGATTTTTTTCCAAAAAAGAAACTGCAAATTTTTCATGGCCAATATCCATTAAGATAATAAGTATAATTATAATCCAGTCAAATAAGGGTTTAACCTCGGAAAGAATGCTAATAGAAATTTTTTTTGCTCAATACCTTCGTTTTGGCATTCTATAACATACCTTAAAAGTCCAGAAAAATCACATGCCCGCAAGTCGCGATTTTCAAGGTCAGAGCGCGAAATGGAGATTTTCAAAATTAACAAAAATAGATGATATCATGGATTAATGCTGATTCCAAAAAATCTAAAATCAAGGCAATCTGACGTCTCTGAAAAAAGTTATACCTGTTGTTCATCTGTCAACCCATATTATTATATAACAGTTGCTAACTTACTACAGAAAAACCCTTAAAAGTTATGGTAGAGGAACCAAATTTTGCATGAAGGTTTTTATATCCATTATCATTAAGAATCAAAACAATGCAACGCAAAAAACATTTATATTTGTGACAAAAAGGTATTTTTTGAAAAAAGGGGAAATTTTGGGATATACACCAAAAAACATCCTGGTACAATCTTGGAATTAGTGCTAATAGGCTAATTTTTTTGTTTCTATCTTTGCTTGGATATTGTATAACTTATGACAAAAATCTAAAAAAAACTCATGTCCGTAAGTCCTAATTTTCCTGGTTCGAAGATAAGGTGCAGATTTTAAAAAATTGAAAAACTACTCTTCAGATATTTGTGTCAGATCAACATGAATAAGGTACATTACTTTTCAGGGATGGTCAGATTGATTTGTTTGTGGGCTTTGTTGGAATCAGCGTTAAAAAATACGTTGAAATCATATGGGTTATGTTGGTATACATATAAGAATCTAAAGTTTTTAAATCTGCACCTAACTTTAGTTTAACCTGGAAAATTAGGACTTGCGGACATGAGATTTTTTTTAGATTTTTGACATTTTGACATTTTTTGACAAAAATTAGCCTTTTAGCACTAATTCCAAGATTGTACCAGGATTTTTTTTAGTGCATATCCTACAATTTCCCTTTTCCCAAAAAATACCATTTGTTCATAGATTAATATGTTTTTTTTTCATTGCATTGTTTTGATTCTTAATGATAATGGATATGGAAACCTTCATGCAAAATTTGGTTCCTCTACCATAACTTTTAAGGGTTTTTCGGTAGTAAGTTAGCAACTGTTATAATAATATGGGTTGACAGATGAAAAACAGGTATAACTTAATACCATCATCTATTTTTGTTAATTTTGAAAATCTCCATTTCGCGCTTTGACCTTGAAAATCGCGACTTGCGGACATGAGATTTTTCTAGACTTTTGAAGTATGTTATAGAATGCCAAAACGAAGGTATTGAGCAAAAAAAATTTCTATTAGCATTCATTCCGAGATTTGTGCCCATGATTATGAAAGTGGACTAAGTCACTTTTTGCATTGTTTGAAGAAAAACTTACATAATAATTTTCGTATAACGATTTAATTATATTTCTTTTATGAAATCACTAGAGGAGCAATAAAGAAGTTTATTTACTGCAATTTCGCTTTCAAATAAAATTTACCCCTTAAATAATAATTATTTGTAGTCTAGATTTGATGCCATTTTTAGGAGTGACTTAGTCCACTTTCATAATTAAGGGCACATTTATCCCTTATTTCACCTTATTTGACTGTATAGTGGATCAAGTCCACTTCACTACAATTTGGATGTTTTAAGGCCCTATAAATTCAGTGTTTGTTTATTTCTTAAATAAAATGGTTAAAATATATTCAGGGCATATACAGCTATTGGTCTGTAAAACATGGATCTGAAAGCCAAATTTTGAATAAAATACGTGGAGCACCATGTAGAGAAATAAGCACATAATAAATATTTTCTTGTAAAATTATTAATATTTGACTAACCAATGATGTATAGTTTTACTAGAATAATTTTTCACTGTTAAGCCGAAAAAAGTGTATCTTCATATCGATTGTATAGTAATATTGACTTATTTAAGATGTTAAGTTCTTAATAAATGCAGAAAATTAACCCCCATTTGATATTTAGTCGATTAATTTGTCTGTATACGTTGGTGTTGAAATATAGAGTTTCCACTATTACTCTTTTAATAAACACTATTGCTGTACTTTTAATACTGCAAAAATGTTTATATACATATATATTATATATAAAATAGAGTTTAAATATAAATACAAAAAAGTACGTATACGCCGTAGTGACCATTTTAATTTAATGTTTTTTATTCATACCTATTCATTTTATTTATTTAAAAAGTAATAAAGTTAGCTATTTGCATATAAAAATATGTATCAGAGTGTCTCTTCTACATGATAAACATGGTGTGACACCCTTATAATGGGACAAGAAAGTGATAACCTTCTTAAAATGATAAAAATCACTCTACTCTGTCAAATGAAACGGTTTATTCATTCCCGTGTCTAAGTAAGGTACTATACTTTTTGTAATGAATATGATTTGTCTTAAAAATATTCTGAGCAATGATTTTAAATACTGTGAAAATTTCACTCTTTACAAAAAAATGTAATGTAAAATTTAATTAAAAATTATAATGTACTTTTTGTGTGGTTGCCAATATTCCGTTGCTAAAATGGAACGAGAAATCTTTCCTCCTATAACGATTGTCAATAGTTCATAGTAATCAATTAATAGTTGATAAAAATTTTGTTGATTTTGTTCGTAACAATGACTATAACCGCCATAAATTGCAATAATATTGATAAATATTAATAAAAAGTTGGTCCATTACTTAATGCATAGAGATTGAAAGTGCAGTTTAAACAAAATTTTCACAGGTACTTAAAACCTTCTACAAAAGAGAGTGAAAATCAACATTGACTTAAATTTGATGGCATCAAAGAGCTGGGTATTTTTTCATATATCCCAAGAAAAATATAGTTTTTCAAGAAAAAAATTTGTAACAGGCTGAGTTTGTAAAACAGTTTTTTGTAAAATAACCTCAGCTACAATTTTGTAGCACATAATTTTTGTCTAAAACTTACCGTTTTTAACGGGACTAGCGGACAGAGGAATCTTCAGGACTTTTCACAGATTGTAAACAACCCTAACACCAAGATGTATACCAACAATCAGACTGTTACAAATTTTTTCCTTTCTTTGACAATTTTTCGTCTATTCTTACTGGGCTAATAGGATTCTAACATAAAAACAAAATATAGAATTGTTATAATTTGTATTCAACTTATCATAGACAAAACATATTATTACAGTTTGATAACATTTTTTTTCAACCGTGCAGACAAAAGCTGAAGAAATAAATTTTACATTTAAAACATACAAAACAGATGCGCGGAAAATGTGCCTACTTTCAAAAGCAGCTCTCGATTTTCAAATATTTTTCAGAGCGATCCGTAGTTTTAAAAATTTTCTCCAAAAAGAGTTATAAGAGAGATTTTTATTGAATTAACTGAACTGATCTGGCTATGAAATTAGGGCATGTATTAAACTTGAGTCGGCTCCCCAAGCATTTAAGGGCTCTGATAACACAGAAGCCTTTTTGTTATAAAGAAAAACTTCGACTTATTAAAATGTATTTTAAACAAAAAAACACGGTGGCTTTTATTTTCGAACCCAAATAAAAAAAAAGAATCGTAACAAAAAAAATTACCTGCTAATGATGCAGTGAATCATTACACCTAATAAGATTCTCTGTAGATAAATTTGAGATGCTCTTAAATCTAAAGCCTCACTATGTATACCTATATAATTTAAGATTATGGACACAGATCACGCTATAAGTAAACGAAAAATTATAGTTTATCTAAGTAGTGAGTTTATCATTATAAATTGAGTGAACAATAATCTATTATAAACTTTAGTGGACTGTATAATAAATTTGTAATTATAAATAAATAAAACACAAGTGAATATTTTGAATAGGACTAGACGTCCTGTTTATTGCGAGATCTTGATGTGACTAAGGAGAAGAGAGGGAGGGAAGAATAAGGAAACACACACGATCGTTGCTTGGTGTTGTTGGTTGGCATGTCATGCGTGTGTGTTGGTAGTCTTCTTCTCCGTGGTAGGCACGGATTATTGAACATCCTGCCCACTTTAAACCTTCGGTTTAATATCTTCTGATTGTTATTTTGCTTGAAGTTAAGTTCTGCTTTGGGGCTCCTTCCGAATAGCATTTGCTCAAGGACATTGGGAAAACCATTGACGCCCCTGAGTGTTTGTCAATGCCAATGGAAAAAACCAAGTCGATTCGGGAATTATGTACAGAAGTGACTATAGTGACAGAGGAGATCGTTGTTCAAATGAATCTCCAGACTGAAAGCCTGTTAGATGCCTTGGAGACTTTAATTTGAGAGTCGGGAGAATATCGTAGTTGGTGGTTTTCATGAACCAGAGTTTTGAAACTTGACAATGTCCAAGGCCAGTTTTGTTGTTGTGAAAGCTGTTTATGTGGTTGTGTCATATCTGCCATTATTGGCAAATAGATATCTGGAGATTTCTTGGTGTGTTTTCAGTGTGTGCTTGTTTACTTTGTGTGTGGAAAAACTTGATCCGTTTTATTTTGCAAATTTTTGGTGATGATTGTTGTGAGGCTTGTAGATACTGCTGAATGCTTGTGGTTAAAATTGAAGAGCTACTGAAACTTGTTGGTGTATTCTGTTGATGGTTTGATGAATCACAAGTTGGTGCTGTGCTGTCGTTCTTTTAGTTCTTGCTGCTGCTTTGGTTGTTATCCTCGTTAAAATACTAATGTATGACGAAATATTGCTGATATACTGCATTGTGTGCCTTGTGTTGTGGGTTTGATCTATGAACAGATGTCCCTGCCCACTTTGATTCTACAGAATCAAGAGAATTGAGAAAGCTGTGTCGTGTCTCATATGGCTTTCTTAGCCATTTCTCTGTGTTGGAAATGCTCGGAAGAAAAGAAAATAAAGAAGAAAATATTTAGTCATGCTTCCTACTTGAAGGAATATATTTTATAAATGTATGTTTGAAATGTGTATGTTTAAAATTTTTTTTATTACG